>NC_139345.1:54186234-54661234 GCF_055883805.1 Amblyomma maculatum | reverse complement strand
TCCAACCCAGCTGTTCCTCCTCACCCCAACCCCACTTGGGAGGACTGGGAGGCGACCCTGCTCGGCTGCTATGACCTGCAGGCCCAAAAGGCCTTGGTCGAGCGCGCCCGGGCAGCGGCCGATGCCACTGGGGTCCCGTACTAGGGACCCCACCCAGTATCTGTAAGGGCTGGATGTTCATAGATCCGGCGGATGCATACATCCGCCCCTTTTGGATCAATAAACGTTTGTCCCCACCACCACAGCCACTCTTAATATCATGAAGTAAGACTAACCGGCCAAGAAGACGCACACAGGAAAAATCGACACAGAAAGAAAGAGGCTGGCTTAAGCATAATGGGTATTAAGACATAGGGCCCACTGTATAAGAAAGGTAATTCAGTAAAACACGTTGTTGGGCTAGTTGGTGCATTGCATGAAGTAAGACTAACCGGCCAAGAAGACGCACACAGGAAAAATCGACACAGAAAGAAAGAGGCTGGCTTAAGCATAATGGGTATTAAGACATAGGGCCCACTGTATAAGAAAGGTAATTCAGTAAAACACGTTGTTGGGCTAGTTGGTGCATTGCATGAAGTAAGACTAACCGGCCAAGAAGACGCACACAGGAAAAATCGACACAGACAATCGACATCTTTCTGTGTCGATTTTTCCTGTGTGCGTCTTCTTGGTCGGTTAGTCTTACTTCATGCAATGCACCAACTAGCCCAACAACGTGTTTTACTCAATATCATCCCGGCGTGGGATCAAAATCTTGTCGTAGTAGGTGACCCAGGCCCCAACCAAAGCGGACCGCCTAATTCGCGACTTCAACTTGGACACCGGCAAGGGACCCCTCCCTATGCGTGGACTTTCGAAACAGATATGCTAAATCTGCCGAGGTGTGATGTCTGGCCAACCAGGAGACAAGCACTACCCTGAAAGACAAATTGCAGTGGCGAGCTGGCGAGCTCGCAGAAGTACGCAAGCTGGGAAAGACGAACGTCGCGGTTCTCACTTTTGTGGGGAAGGTGGCGCCACGCTTTGTGCATTACAATTCGGAACTGGCTGTCGTGCGTGGATACAAGCGTACTGCGCCGGCATGTGTGAGGTACGGTACTGTTGGGCATCGGGCGGACACGTGTCCTGCCCCGGACCGCTCAAAGTGCGACCTGTGTGGCCAGTGTATGGAACTGACTCCAGAAAGCCCAGCTCCACATGAGTGTAAACCATTGTGTGTAATCTCCGGCTTGGCCCATTCCACGGGCTTACAGGATCGCAGGTGAAATTCTGAAGATTTCGGGCGCCCAGAAACAAGCCCCGTCAACATGGCGCCTTGAAAACGGACACATCTAGCAAAACGTCAGGTCACGCCACTCGCGGAGCCAATGACAGCGCGGAACGCGGCAAACACGCCTTCGGCTCACGCGACATTGACGTCAACGATTCTTCCTCTCGCAACCTGCAAGCGAGCATCTTTCAGACAACTTCTTCCTCGGCGCAAGCACCGATGTCCAGCGGAGTCTTTCGTCACGTCAGGCTTAATGGCGGCGTGGCTGCAGGCAAACTTCACAACTAGATGAGAAGTCGTAAAATCGGCCTACCGTTCCAAATTGGGTATTCAGATGCCTCGGATATCTTGTTTTACTCAAATACCACGCTACAGACGCTTGTCGGACGGGACCGAGAGCCCAAGTGGGAAAAGAAAAAAGACAAAGTACCAGCGCGGAAAAATCCAACGACTTGAAATTCATCTTTAGACCCAAGCAAGGGGTGCAGCTGAAAGATTTCCCACAGTTTCTAATCTCGAGAGCAATTCAGGAGGCGACCGGCCACCACCCGGCATGCTGAAGAGAGAACTTCATCACCAGAATCCAACCCGGATTGAACATAATCACGAGCACACCATCCGAGGAGACGGCGAGACATAAAAAAATAACGCACCTCATCATCAGAGGAGTCGACCATGAAGTGAACATACATTGCGGCGCCGGAAGATGTGATTCGGGGTGTCATCACGGAATCGAGCCGGGCCTAAAAACCGAACTACAAGCGGAACTTAGTCTGAACGCAAGGAGTTGAAATCGTCGAGGCGAGAATGCTGGGTAAATCCTCATCAGCAATGATCCTCTTCGACGGCGAATTCCTTCCCACACAAGTGATTTTTGCGGGGGCAGAGGTCTCAATGCTACCCGTACCGAATCCGAAGGCAGGTGTGCCACCTATGCATGCAACCGCGACGCAGACCTGACGTGTGCCCCATCCCAGGGGCAAACGTATGAAAAACATGTGGAACCAGAGACCCCCAGAAAAATCATCAATGCGACGAAAGGAAGTGCGCGCTATGCGGCGGTGGCCACGCTACCGAAGACAAGGACTGCGAGAAGCGGTGGAAAAAAGCCAGGTACCAAACGGGACAACCTTTTCAAAAGCAAGCCCTCGCAAGCAAAATGACATGAAGACAAGGAGGACGCGATACTACACGCATTAGTAGACCCAGAGAAAAGCACCGAGAGAACGCAAGAGACCAACTACTCAGCTCAGACAGACAACAACGCAAGCAAGTCCGGGAAGGAAGACAAGCGCACGAGACCCAGATCAAAATCAGCGATGAAATCAAGATCCAAGTCCACAAAGCGCAATGGAAACAACGTGTTCCAGGAGCAAAAGGACGACTTCCCGAAACCTACCGACCGAAAACAAGAAGCAAGATCCCATCAAGTCATAACTCGAACCGGAGAACAAGGTCATTTAACCAGTTGAGCATAACTGTGCAACCACTCTGTCACACTCTAACAAGACAGCGCAACTGGAGAATAGAATAGCAAAACTAGAAAAGCTAGCTCAAAGTGATAGAAGAGTCAAGGAGCTAGAAGAACAAAATACGAATCTTAAAGCAGAAATCGAAAGACAAAAAGCGCAATACATATACACACTAAAAACAGAACACGCCAGGAAAGCCACCTCTCCTTCGGAGAGCGAACAAGTCGAAACGTACGCACTTAGAAATGAATCCACACAAGTAGTAGCCATAAAAGTGGCACAAAACCAACTAGAAGAAATCAAAGAACTAGATCAGGAGATGGTGAGAGCAACGTTAATCGCAATTATGAAACACCATATCAAGGTGAGTGAGGACCTAGACAAAATGGACGGAAAATATAGCTATATCAAAGGGAAAGTTGCCACCTCAACGTAGGCAGCGCACAGCAAGCGCATGCGAGAACACATGAGCAATAGGCCCATCCATTGCGGTGAACAAGAAACAAGAAGACAAAATGTCTAATGGCAAAACCAAAACGTTAACCAAGAAAGGAAGCCTAAAAATTTGGCAGTGGAACTGTAGAGGAATAACGGGCAAACGAACTCAGCTCATACAGCTTATAAACAACCAAGAAAAACCACCGGACATAATTGCCATTCAAGAATACGAGGCCAGGACCAAAATGAGCCTAACAGGATACGAGATGTATGCCGGAGACGGTACAGGCAAGACCGTTACTCTAGTACATAAATCAATTACAGCAATCTGCAAAAGCAGCATAACGGAAACGGACGTACCCCACAAGATACTAGAAATTGTGCCCGAAAAGCCCGTGGATAACAGCGTTTTTTATCATAAACGCATACATTCCGCCAAAACAAAGGAAACCCAGATTGAAATTGCTGTTCAAAGAAGCAGTCAACATGGCAGGCAGAAAACCACTGCTGATCCTAAGAGACTTAAATGCGGCTAACCCCATTTGGGGATACCAATAAATCTATGCTAAGGTAAAAACGTAGCAGAAAGCGCAGAGAAACACTGCATGGAGCTAGCTAACGACCATATATGACTATGACGAGGATAGGAAACAGCGTCTGCAAGGACACCACACCTGAGCTGGGCTTCTCAAAAAACAATGAGAATATCCACTGCGAAAGCAAAATGGAAACCTTAGGGAGGGATCCATTTCATCCTCAGCATAGAAATAACCAAAACTGAAATGAAAAGGTACCTAGGAAAAGCCAAAATCACGGATTGGGATGCCTTTAGGGACCACAGGGAAGAAACCACAAAACCGATAACCAACATCGAAGAGTGGTGTATGGAGCTCACAAAGACTAGAGAAAAATAAACAAAGACAATCGCTCGCACGGAGCAACATCCGGAAGTAGACAGTCACCTCCTTCATCTAAAGGAAACGCGAAGAAGCCTTATGAGGAAATGAAGGAAGCAAAAACAGAACAAGAAATTCAAACTTAAGGTCGCAGAACTAACCACGAAAGCATCAGAGCACGCAAACAACATCACGCAAAACTGGCAACAGTTCACAGAAACACTTAGAGGAAGATTAAGCATGGCCCGAACTTGGAAAATACTAAGAGCCATGATAGATCCAACAAACACTAACACTGAAAGCGGAAAATCCATGAAAGAAACTAATCCATATGTTCCCCGCAACGGAACATCAGCTAACACAGGCACTGGGGGAGAAATGATACGGCACATCCAAGCCTCCAAAACAAGACCAGGAGAAGAAAACCCCGAGATGGATGGGCCAATCGCCAAAGAAGAGGTAAGGGCAGCCGTATGGAACGCCAAAAAGAATACGGCGGCCGGATAAGACAGAATAAACAACGCTACAATTAGAAACGCGGGAGATACGGCCATCGCCGAACTCATCAAATACCTAAACGAAATTTGGGAACAAGGAATTGTGCCGCCAGAATGGAAACATGCAGAGGTAATATTGATGCCAATGCCGGGCAAAAGACTGCAAATCGAAAACTTAAGACCAATACCTCTTGCTTAGGGAAGATATACAAGAGCGTGGTCAATGAGAGGATCACAACCTACATGGAGGACAAAGGATATTACCCTAATGTCATGCTTGGCTTCAGAAGAGGACTATCTACGCAAGACGTACTTCTAGAATTAAAGGAGCAAGTCCTCAGTGAAATGCCAAGAAGTGGAGAACGCATAGTACTGGCAGTCGACATAAAAGGAGCCTTCGATAACGTGGGTCATGCGGCCATCATGGAAGTTCTGAATAATTTAAACTGCGGAAACAGACCCTTCCGCTATGTCAAAGCCTTCTTGACAGACCAAACGGCTACGATAGGCATCGCAAATGTAAGATCGGGGAGCTTCATGGCGCCAAACAAGGCAACCCCGCAAGACTCAGTAATATCACCGCTACTATTCCGCGTAGCGATGATAGGACTTACAAAAAAACTCGACAAGATAGAGAACATCTCCTACGAAACGTACGCAGACGACATAACAATATGGACGACCAAAGGATCCCTAGCAGAAAAAGAAGAGTGGCTTCAAAGGGTGATTGACCAAACTGAACAATGCGCCAGGTCCAGGTGACTATCGGGCTCAGCAGAAAAATCAGAATGCATACGAATCAAGAAAGGCACAAGGAAATACGACTCCCAAATCACCCTGAAACTTGAAAATGAGACAATACCAGAGAGAACGGAAGTCAGGGTACTTGGAATGTGGCTGCAAAGCCCAGGGTGCTGTAACAAAACCATCGCCTCCCTTAAGAATACAACAGATCAAGTCGCCAGAATCGTGCGAAGAGTCAGCAGCAAAAAGAAAGGACATGAAAGAGCAGGACACACTTCGACTCATAGACAGCCTCGTCACGAGCAGGGTAACGTACAGCCTACCAATTACCACGAACTAAACAAATAAGATGTCCTACAAACTGACACCATACTACGCAAAGCTTTCAAAACGGCGCTAAGACTTCTGATGTCAACACCAACCGAAAAGTTAATGGCACTGGGTGTATCGAACAACTTTGACGAACTACGAGAAGCGCAACGTAGCGCTCAACTGGACAGACTCAACCAAACAAGAACGGGAGTCACCTAATGGTGAAATTAAGCATACCCATGGCCACACAAAGACAAGGAACCGATTAAGGACGAAAACACAAAAAAACGTAAGGGTACGACCCATACCCAGACACATGGACCCCAATATGCACCATGACAGAAGACAACCCGGAGTCGGAGCACTCAACAGGGAATTCATCTACAATCCCAGCGTAGTCTACATGAACGGAGCAAAGTACCGTTACCAATACAAATCGGTCGCCATGGTAACGGACGCTGGAGGTAAAGAAATATGCAGAGAAAAAAAAATAAACAACCCAAGCATAGAGGCAGTTGAGGAATCCGCGATCGCTGTGGCAATAGCGCATGGCATTGCAACGGTACAGAACCTCACTATAGTGACAGACTCCAAACACGCGTGCCGAAACTATACACAAGGGGCAGGATTGACAGAATCGCCGATCGTATCGTACAAACGACAATAAGACATATAACAAACGCTAAACACAGTATAATATTGGTTCCGGAACACGAGGGGAGCAACGAGGTAGCAGATGAGTTAGCTCGAGGTTACGTCGCGACCGAGCGGGCTCAACACTCTGCACCACGGGCGCCTTTGACCCTGTTATCCCCACGTACCCAGATAGAATAGAACATTACAGAGGCCTGCAAAAACGCAGCAAAAAGAGGAGGCAGTAGACTGGCGCAGATTACAAACTGACACTTATCCACACCTACACAAATTACACAAGATTTTCCGTACGCAATATGAAGATGTACAGTGCCCATGGTGTCATAGTACGCCGACACTCGAGCACGTCACATGGACCTGTCCTGAGGCAGACTTGGATCCCAAAATAGAAAACCCGAGTGTGACGCAGTGGGACCACTTGCTGGTCAACGAGAACGAGGAAGAGCACAGATTTCTCGTACTCCGAGCCACAATGACAGTAGTGAAGTGCGGCATCCTGGACCGAGGATCGACCACGGCGCTCAAGTGACCTCAACGGTCACAAACACCTTGAATCTGAAAAAAAAAAATAAAGTTTTTTTTTCCATTCCATTCCCGCAACCGTCAGTCATCGAAAGGCAAGAAGGCGGCGCCCCCACCGCCTCCAAGCGGCAAGGATGACAGACACTTCCCGGCCCTTCAGACAACATCCTTGCTTCACACTGCCGGCGCTGAGGGCGCCCATGCCACCGCGCCGCAACATAAGCAGGTGAGCTGCTGGGAAGAAATTGCCTCCTCTCCTATCCATTCCTCACATTCCTTTCCTCCCGCGGTCCCCGACGTAGAAACCGAGAGCCGCAAACAAATCGAGCTGCTCAGGGTACAGAACGAGCAATTGCTCGCTAAAATTCAAAATTTGGAAGCAAAAATCACAACAGCGTCGAATCCCAGTGCTCGGGTGCCATGGAGAGTGAGCCGGAGCTGCCGGCCACGTTTGTGGCAGCTATATGCCCGCTATGCGCGTCTCACCTCCCAACTGGTGGAACCCGCCATGGACCGCGCCGCAGCCAAATGCTCGTCAGTGGTCCCCGCAGCTGTCTCCAAATGCATGCAGGATGATGCACGCAGGAACATTAAAGATATGTCAGGAACATTAAAGATATGTTACCAAATACTCCCGAGTTACTACGAATTCGGACAACGAGCCTTCCTCACTCCGCCACTTGGACTCTCGCGCTCTTATTGAAGCTAAGGTTCTGGTCCCTTGGACGACACCTTCGTCAGGAAAGAAAGCAGTGAAGGCGCCCCTTAAGTTTTTAAAGGCCTTGGGGTTGAGCTCTAAGCCTTAAGTGTGCACTCTCAACCCCTTTTACTACATAGATCTTTGGACATGTGACAGACTCTTTTCCTTGGCGCTCTTTCTGTCCTTCTCCCTTTTTCCCCTCTCCACGTGTAGGGTAGCCTTCTAGGCATTGCCTAGTTAACCTCCTTGCCTTTCTATTCTACTCTCTCTCTCTCTCTACCTTTGAACAGTAGAAAACTTGAATCACAAACCACACTTTGATCATAAAAAAAAATTAATTACATGTGGTCGCGCGAGCAAACATGTACAATTTTCTGCCCCCCATTTTTTTTTTTTTACTTGTTCCGCAAATCAATTGTCTGCTGTCTCTAGTACGGGTCATTTCCCCTATAGTTCTCAAGTGGGATTCCGAGATACTTTGGAGTCGATAACCACGTCATGTTCTCGAATATTCGAGGCTTTGTTTCCAATTCCCCATGCCAAAACCCCAAACATGCCAATTGACAGCGCTCCCACTAAGCTTGCAAAAATATTTGACCATATTCACTGCCTGACTAACGCTTTACTTGTCTGCGCAGAATATTGTTATATCGTCAGCATATGCTAAAATTCGCACTTAACATGACTTCAGTACAAATCCAGAAATTAAATCATTTGCCAGAACACGCCTGCAAAAAGATTCGATATATACAGATAGGCTTGTGAAGATAGTATCCTTGAGACTGATTATAAGATAAAAAATACGACCATTCAGAAGTATTAACAGCCTTTACTGCGTTTACAGAAACCCCTTTTCAGCTAATGTGGTTGACTTAAAAAAGTTCGAGGAAGAATTCCTTTAAGTATTACCACAATTAAATGAAGAGACTAAGCTGCCTCTTCAGCTCTCTATTACTTAAAGTGAAGTCACCAAGGCTATTGATAAGTTGAACAATGGAAAGTCGCCATGCTCTGAAGGCCGTCCAGCATCGTTTTACAAAATGCTGAAGCATAAAATGGGACCAATATTATTTCAGGTTTTTTTTTTTACAGAAGCATATGATTGCAACTTGCTGCCCCTATCATTCTCGTGTTCGCACACAACACTACTACTGAAGACTGATGATAGTGTAAAACTGACAGAGATTTAGGGTTATCGTTTAATTAGTTTGACAAATGTAGATTATAAAATATTAATTCAAATCCCTGCTCCGAGATGGAAAACCGGAGTTAAACATATTGTGGGCTCCCATCAGACATGCGGCATAAAATGTCGTTCACGCCACGGAGGCTTTTATTTTTATTATAGACTTGCAACAACAAAGCACACACTATATGAATGAACAATAACAAAAAAGAAGGCTAAAAGCACGCGTCACATTCTGCCTATAGTGCACTAGAGTTGAAATGGCTTCCCTGTAGTAAGCTGGTCTGAAACAGGTATCCACTCTGGAGAATCAACTTGTGCACGCAGTAGTTCACTCAGGTATACGATGCCCTCGGTGAAGTATTGGCAAGCGGTGTATATACAACGTTTCGTTCAACTTTGACATCTATGCGTGTTTTCCATACGCTGTGCGTACATGAAAGCATTTGCATGTTACGTGGCACTACTCCTCCACGCTTCAGTGGCACACGCCATCAACTGCACCAAAGGGAGACAGTGGGGTTGGAGAAACATCGAAGGTCACGAGAGATTGATAGAAGTATATATATTTAAAAAAAAAAAAAAGTTATTCATGTCTGGCCCCATGGCAGATGCACGGCTGTGGAAGCAGCAAATGAGTGACGTGGAAAGTTAACGGGGAAAATTACGGGAGTGGAAGCGGTTTAAAAAAGAAGGATCCCCGCATGTTATCTCGTTCACATCCCTTTAGGATTTACCAATGCCCTGTCATAGTTTTTAATTGCACAGCATGAGGACGAGCTTGTCTAATTTATACTGCCGGAGCCATCGCTGTGTGCTCGCCTGTGTGTATAAAAAATGAGGAACGGTAGCAGTCTTACAGTACGGCTATTTACATCGATCTACAGTTCTTACAAGCTTGTGTAAATGAGTGAATGCCTGGACTAAATCTGTGATAGTCCAAAGTTCAGAGGAAACCCCTAAGGTGTAGATCTGAAAAAAGGAGTTGATTACTCATTGAGGTCCACTTACGGCTACAAAGGAAGCCTATGCAGCTTCCTCAGAAAGCTCGTAGTTAAAGAAATTTCGCCCTGGTCCGAGGTTCGAACCTGAGACCACCGCCCATACGAGGCAGTCGCTCTACCGACTGAGCTAACTAGGATGGCTAGCAGATGATAGGACGATAGTGAATTGATCAATAACTCGAAATGCGATCAGTGTTAGTCCAAAAGTAGAAAAAACCTCACGGTAGTGTAGATTTGAAAAAGGGGTGATTACTGATTGACATCCACTTAACTGCAGCCGTACGGCTGAGCTTAGGTGGATGCTAATGAGCAATCAATCTTCTTTTAAATATATGAAGAGTACCATACGTGATGCAGCTACCTGTATGCAGCAGCTCTAAGCAAGAAATATAGCTTCAGTACACTCGCAGGAGCGAATTCTAAATTGTCCTTTTCATCACAGCCCTGGAAAGCTCAACGTGTTGTGGCGCAACCTTTCGGCTCTTGCGGCAGTAAGCTGCCGCAGGCACTCCGAGAGAAAGCACGTCACCTAAATATCGCGAGAAGCGATTAACGATTGGACACGTTCTTGAACAAACAGGCTGGTTACGCTCACCAATCACATCTGTGCGCAAAGCCTTAGACTACGGAGACAAGAATTCTGCGACCCTTCCTCTGCAGCCTACAAAGGGTCCGTCCAGTTCGAGCATCTTTTTCATTGCCTCAAACAACTCCCCATCGCGGGAAGAGACGAAGCGACACGCTCTCTCTCGGTCCCTTTGATCTCGACCGCGAAAACGCGACATGAACGCAGTGGCGCGATAGAAGCCTGCACGGAAGTCGGACAGCGTGTACATACGGGGGGTGAGGGGGGAAAAGTCGCGGCCAAGGCGGGCTGCGGTGAGACGAGGCGGCATGCAACCAATGGCCCATCACGGGCGCGCGGTCCTATTGAATAACGCCGCTCGCGCCACCTCGAGGTGCAAATGTCGGCTACCGGTGTTGTCGGAGGACCCCATTAATTTGGGTCCGGCCCGTGTACATAATGATAGGTCGCGAGGCGCCGGCTCCCGCGCCCGCACAAATTGGTGCGCTCGTTAAGGAAACGCTAACCCTGTCATTATGGTCCGCTGTCTCCGTGCCTTCTTAACGACTTGGGCTGGCAGCCGCCGCAGCTGACCGTCTGTGCCACGGCGACGAGAACTCCCCACTTTTTCTCCCTTTCATCTCTCCCGAAGAGAGCAGCGGTCCTAGCCGAAACGTTCTCCGAACACCTGTCTCTCCAGGGCCTGCCACCGCGCTGAGCCGCGGCCGTTTTCAGTGTGCTGAGCACCGGGCTATGGCATGAAGTCCCGTGGATGTCTACCACGTCTTCAGACACCTTCATTCACAGCGCTGCGCATGGGTTCACGAAGCTATTGCAAGAGTGGCGGCGCGCAGTTGATGGCCGTGATGCAAAAGTGACGTGGAGCTGACTCCTGTGGCAACTTGAGCTAGTTGCCTTTGTTCTCGAGCCCTGGTCAAGAGCAATGGGAGAGGGTGAAAACTACACCTCAGCAAATTACCCGAGGAGACATGTAACAGGCGCGCGTATAGAGGCGTAAATAGAACCGTCATTACAGAACGGCTGCTCTGTAGTCATCAGAACAAACGTCGGGAAGGCAGATTTGGCTTTTTTTTTTTTTTACTTTAATTTTCAGGTTCCCGCATGTTTGGCAGCCTCTTCTGTGTGGGGCGAGACAAAAATAGAGTTAGGAGGCTTTGTTGCACGCAATGATTATACGCCGTCTGCTGCAAAAGGAAGCTCCGAGTTGAATTTCTTTATTGTTAGCTCATTTTTGTTGTTTTGTTCAGACGCTTCCTTGCCTCACAAAAGGGACCTAAAGCAATATACAGGAGCCGAATATGTGGCGAGAAACTGTCACCGAAAGATCACAACCTGGCAAAAAGCCGGCAATTTCTTACTTTGCGTTAAAGTCATAACATAATTTAGCACATAATCGGCCACTCACAAATGAAGAAAGATATCACTGTGTTAATATTAAATAAGCCGAAAATACAAAACAAAGATAAGGATGATGGCTGCAGCTATAACGCCTGACTGGGCACGTCGTCAGTAATGTAGCTTCACCGTAGGGATCTTAAGCTTACGCGAAAGCTATCTTACGTTGTTTGTTTTTTTGTTTGTTTGTTTGTTTGTTTTTTCGAGAAGTCGCCAGTATATGTAGCAAAGATGAACAATTTACGCGAAAACGCTTGTGGAAAAATTGTTATTTTTTTTATTTGTTCGTTAAAAAAGAGCGTGTAAATCTATTTTGATGGTTTGTTTTGCTTTGTGGCTTAACGTCCCAAAGCAACTCAGGCTATGGGAGACGCCAAATCTATTTTGAGAAAGCGTGAAATTACTCTGGGGCCCTTAGAAAGGTAATCAGCTAACCAAATGCAGATTAATGAGGGGCTCGTTATGAAGTACATATGAAAGGAGTCAACAGCCACCGCCATCAGGGGAAGAATGGGAGACAAATTTGTGTGTGAGAGGTGTTGAATACTGTGAAATAATATTGTAATTATTTTATGGCCGGAACAAAATTAGTCACAAAGGAGAAGAAAAAACAAGATGGCACCGATGGGATACGAGCCCGCGACTTCGGAATTTTTGTGCCCGGCGCGCTACCTACTGAGGTACTGCTAACTTAACCTGCACTGCTAGATTATTAAGCACTGCCAGATTATTGCTATATCCCGGATATTACTCAGCACAATCTCTCTAAAGCGAACTCCGCAACTTTCATTACTCAATACTCGTGGTTTAAATTTAAAGTGAACCGCAAATGCTCTCCTCGATGCATTCATTTGAAGTCTCTATCCCAATAAAGCCTTTTCATGGTGCTCTGTTGTCCTATACCCGAGCTTCGAGCCTATCAACAGGCCGAATGCAGGTTCAGTTGAACAAAACATCGAATGATATAGCACGTACAAAAAGAAAGGGGATGTAAAATTAACTGAACCCACTTTTGTCACTTAACAAACCGGTTTCGGTCGACAAGGCAACAATGAGTGCAGCCGCGAGATGGCACGCAATGCGACGTCCTTTTATATAGGGAAAGCGCTGTGAGCGCTGGAAAACACCACATCTAGAACACAATTCATGGCGTATACGCACTAGAAAGAGCGCAAATAAAAGCAACGATCAAGAGTTCCGAATGTCGATACTCTTATCAGGACACATGATTCTGAAAAAAAAAAAAAAAAAAAAAAGGTTGGTCTATACAAAAAACAAAAAAGGAAAGAAAGAAAGACCGATCAGCTATTTTCGAGGTGTACAGAGCGAATCAGCAAACAGCAGCGTGCTTTCCAAAGCACGCATTTTGGATCTGGTATAGACCGTGCAAGGTAAGTGTATGACCAAGGAGACGTGGGCCGAGCGGAAAGACCAATCTATATACGAGCTTTCTGCTTCTACGATATAGAGGAGCCCAGAGTGGTACCAACTGCCGAGTCAAACTCGACGTCAAACTGATCGACCGGAACCTAAGTGCACTGTTTACAGGGGACGCACGACGCGCGCGTAAATATTAGATGCGCGTTGGCCGTTCGTCGTTATTACGTGAGAGACATCTCTCTGTAATTGCCGCGTTTCCCAGCTTTGACCTGCGTTCGTGTATACGTGCCGTCGCAGGCAGCATTTGTTGTCCACACAAACAGTCTGTCAGGCATCAAAGTGTGGTGGGTCGTCGGAGACCGTGCCTATATACACCACCGCTCATTGGCTGACTGCCGTCGCCTTGACAACGCGTACTGTCAACAGCAGCAGGCTAGATGACCGCCTTTGTTCTATTTGTTGCGAGAGTGCGACCATAAGCGTATACTTATAATGGGGCTCTGGTCGCTTATGCATGCGGCGTCCAAATAATGAAATTCCAACATGCACATCTTGTGCCAGGAGAGCGAGGGCGAATGCTAACGCGCGGGCGATATTTTTCTTTCTGACATTGCACTGTTGCATATATGTATTTTTTGCACTCAAAACATCCAAGAAGCAAGCATGTGTGACTTCTGAAGCGAGCGGATGGGCTTATAGCACTTAGAACATTATAGTCTCTCGGCATGCCTTCGCCACAAGTTCTGCATTTTCGAATAAAACCAGAAATATGGCAAGAAGCGCCTCCTGAGAACAAAAAATAAGGAGGGGGGGGGGGGGGGGGGGGGGGCTGAATCCAAATGTTCCAAACAAACCTTAATTTGGAGAGTAGTGAGTTTTTTGAAATTCGAAAGCTTTCCCCTTCGCTTCCGTATGAATTCTGTCGCTATCATGTAAGTGTGCCATCCTGTGTCAAGCTGCGCTGCGAAGACCAAAATAACAGTGTTAAAACTGCTTCATCTGGCCTTCCGCACGACCTCATCATTGCTATGTTCGGCTTCCTTTATTCCAGCTGACTTTATGCAGGTATAGAGCTAATTCACTTAATAAGAAGGCGTGTCGTTTACACTACCACGATGATAATCAGTTAATGCCTTTATTTTCAAAACAAAGCGATTTCTTTTAGAGATATGTAGGCGGAGGAGCACCAGGTGACAGGTATTTGATGGAAATTGCAAACTATTATCATTCTGTGCAGGTTGCAGAAGGGGCAGTGCTTGTAGAAAGAAATGCTGGAAGTGAACTGTCGTGTATCGAGCAGGCATTCTCCTACACCGCAAGCGGATCAAGAATCCGAACACAAAGGTGGCCTTGTCTCGAACAATTCAGACGTACTATAGCACCTGATTGCTCTCGTGCTAGAAGAAACTGAACCTGTTTCCCTCAGGGCAGATGACTTCTCGTGAAGCGAAACCGATGTCAAGTCGATGCCAAAAGCCTGGCTGCAAAAACGTCTTATTGATATGCTTCAACAACTTCACATCGAATAACGCGATCTCAGGCGTTATAACGGTCAGAATTAACGGTGCTATACGTGTCTTCTGTATGAACCTACGCCATTTGAAGCCTAAAATTGTTAAATATTACGAAATGCCTACCAGGGCCACTGTTAGCGGCACTTATTTGCAGATATTGCACTTAACACACACTGTAGCGCTGTTCTTAATTAAGGAGACTCCTGTAAATTTTACGGCTTATTCAACTTTGTGCAAATATATAGAACAATTTGCTGTGCATTTATGCTGTTTTATGAAAGAATAATTAATGACTAAATAAAATCGTGTTTGGTTTGGTTTGGTTTGGTTTATGGGTTCTAACGTACCGAAGCAACTAACGCTATGAGAGACGCCCTCATAGCCATGTACTTCATTAGCCATTATCTGTAGGGATGAGCACCGGATATTTAGACCACCTAGTGTTCTTTAACCGTACACTGACATCGCACAGCACACCTGCGCCTAGCATTTCGCCTCCGCTGAAAAACGGCCGCCGAGGCCGGGATTCGATCCCGCATCCTCGCAGGCACAGCTAGTTGTTGAGCGCCCTAACAACTGCACCTCCGAGGCTGCAGGAGAAAGCCCTGTATTTAATAAGCCATGGCTGAGCGAATGAAAGGAAAGCAGTCTGTCTTCCCAAAATTCGTCGAAGGTATAAGATACAAGTTATCTAGCAAGTATAAAAAAAGAACTATCTTACATGCAAACAAAAAACTGTCCGCGAGCCAATATGATTTTAAAATGTAATAAATGAATTGAAGCTTAAAATAAGCTTGGAAATAATTAAATGGTATGCGAGCACGGAGAAAATAGACTTCTCTCTTGTCGCCTATTATTCATTGAAAACAATATCGTAAAGAATGATAAGCAAACAAAGTTAATAATTACTTTCGCACTGTCGGCACTATACTATACGCCCCGTGCAAAGCGACGGCCAGGCCACTGGTGGCGGAGTTGAAAGTAAATCCGGGAGCGGAGCCGGCAGCGTCATCTGCTAGCCGTGTGTTTCTATGCATTCCTAGAGTCATGAATCCGTTTTCCCGCGGCACTTGCATCGTTGCATAAACAGCTGCCAATGCATTGTGACACAAACTACGGGCCATTTCCAGCGATATTTTTTTTCCTTGGGTGAATGTTCGAAAGCTATAAAAATGCGCTGGAGGTGGTACTTACTCTTCCCAGCACGACAAGCAGTACGGCCTAGAGCGTACTGTTCGAGTTCATTTCGCGTTAACAAATCGCTCTTCATTCATGCCTCATATTTCGATGGGAAAGTATTTCAAATAATATTGGCGAATCATCGTGAGTTTTCTGAAGATCGCTTTTATTCATGTTCAGGTACAGGAAAAATAATATATGTTGGTTACTGAGTAAACCTTAAATAACGTATTTATATGTGCAGTGGTGCATATTTTTATGCCGCATAACTTTTGAAACCATTAATAGGTTCTTAGTGCAAAGTAAAGACGAATATGATGAGCGTCAGGTACGAAACTTATTGAATTAAACACGGGAACTCCAAGCGCATGGTACATGCATTTGAACGACTATAAGCGGTACTTGTTAAGAGGAACATCTCTAAATATTTGTCCTTTTACCTAAGTGCATAAGCTTTACGGAGCGAAGATTATAAGCTCTCACTTTCTCGCGTTTCACCCATTTCTGTCTGCATATACGTTATAAAACGTATCATCGCAGCGATGCAATCCATCGTTGCTGCTAAACCAAACCCATTTTACCCATTTTATCTGTCCTCGAACAACTAAAAGCATAGAGGGAGAGCTTACCAGCAAAAGCTTTACCGGGCTTGTAGCCAGTTAAAGATAAATAAAAGGAACAAAAGCTCACGATTAAAAAAAGCCTGTTTAAAACAGCGAAATAAAAGTAATAGCAATAAAGAAACAAAAAGAAAACGAGGTTCGAGTCACAAGATAGTTTACGCTGGCCTCAAAAAGAAAAACAAAAACTTCCAGGAGGTAGCATGCAGACCTACAAACAAGACAAATACAGGAAACAGAACCGGAAAAGCAAAGAACAGTAGCAAAACAACGGATATACAAATTGCCGGCCGAACCCGCAAGGCTAATCCCATCTGTAGTCAGAACTAACCTCAACCTCGACGGATATACAAAGAATGACAAAGAAAGTGCGGTGAGAGAGACAAGCGTACAGAACAAATATAGAAAACAAAAAGAGAGAGACTGTAGTAAAATAGTAAGCAGGATAGTCCACAACAAATAGAAATGAAATAAAATAACATGGGGTGGAAAATAGAGCTTGGCATTCTCTTACGGCGTTTTAATGGTATAGGTTCATAAAAATCCACAAAGAGAAAAAAAAAACGATAATAAGAAGCCGAAGAATGAACCAGAAAAGAAATGAGAGAATGTGCTGATAAGCCAACACATGTGAGAGAAGAGGAGATGGAAAGGTATCCTATAGACAAAACAAATGAAAACGAAAAATGCTACGGAACCTAAACATTTCAAACTGAACATTTCAGTTTGAAGTGTTCAGTTAACCTGAACATTTCAAACTGCTTCTGAATATTCCATCGGGATTTTTTGTTCACGGCGAAAGACGACGACGCCGAATTTTCTGCGATACGGCACGGTTAGCGATCCTGCATTAAAGTCTTTTGAATTCGACCAATAAAGCCATATGAATATAAGAGAGCGGTGCTGGCAAGGTGTAACGGCGGGAGGCGCAGAATGTCACATATATTGGATCGAGGCGCACCGTGAGCACATATTAAATGAGCTTGAAAATCAAAGGCATAATAAATTTTAAAAAAAAAAACAGCTATTATTTTGTTAAAGTAATTGATCGGTCGATGCAGCATACCCACAGAAAAGCATTGCTCAAAAATGCAGCTGGTCATATAGCCCTTGTTTGTAGGAGGCACCTGGCGCGACTACGCATTAGTTTCTCCCAGGCTGCAGCATCATCTATGTTTTCGCCTCTACACAAAGGCCGACCTTAACTTCATTTGTCAGGCCGCCATAGAACAAATCGGCAGGAGCTGAAAAAAAAAAAAAAAATCGCCGCCGCGAACATCGTCAATCCTCGCAGCAACGCATGAGCACCCGCAACTCGTATCCCAGAAATACTTTTGAAAACGACCGCTAGGCGGCTCTCAGTGGTGACCCTATCAGAGGTACAGAGGTCAGAGGTACAGTCGACATTAGAAATAATTCAGAGAGCCGTTGGACGATTAGCTCTATGTGCACGGCAAAATCACAAATGAGGCGGTACAGGGAGATATGGGCTGGGCATCTTTCGAAGTACGGGAAGCTCAGAGTAAAATATTATATGAGGAACGCCTGAGGAAATTGGACAGTAACAGATGGGCAGCTAAAGTATTTAAATACCTGTACTTAAACAGCGTTGACTCACAATGGAGGAAAAGAACTAGGAAACTAACTAGTAAGTATGCTAGTCACAAGGACGGAGAAATAAAGAGCATTAAGCAACAGGTGAAAAACACAGAAGGTAAAAATTGGATAAATTTGATGGAGAAGAAACAGAGTGTGGAATTATACCGAAAGTGGAAAATGCAGATCAGGAAGGAAGCTTTTTTGATAACTCAAGAGGCAGTGCCCTATTTTTTGAAGCTATAGATCAGGGTGCCTTAGAACACGCAGCTACAAAAAGAAATTTAACAATGAAGATGACGCATGTGCTCTATGTGGTAACTCCAGTGAAACAATTGACCATATTATACTCGAATGTAATGGTATCCATCCGGAAGTTGATGCAGGCGCAGTAACTATTCCTGAAGCTCTGGGGTTTAGAGATACCAGTGGCCGGCCGGCCACTGGTATCTCTAAACCCCGGCCAGCCGGCCACCAGGGTGAATAAACCGGCGGTGGAAACTAGCAAAAAACGACTGGAAGATTGGTGGCTTAAAAGCAGAGAAGTGACATAATGTTAGTAATGTAGAAACAAAAATTTAATAAATAGAATGATGGTTTAGTTAACCAATCCAAATTAATAATTAAGCTATAGGGAGGAAAATTAGCATGATAGCTACTGCTACCACCCCGTTTCAAAGGGGACGCTCCTGTATTCCATCCATCCATAGGCGGTGTGCGCGGCGTATAGAAACGATGTCGTTCGTGTACCCTACTAAATCCCTCAACATTTATAACAGGATCATTCCCAAACTCTATAGACCTAACGTATTGTGAGACAAATTAAATAATAAATAACATTAACCAACTACTCATTACATCATACTGCTCCCGGAGCTTATGGCTTTCAAACACAACCAGTTAAACCTATAGCCAATGCTATTTTTTGATCGTTAGCTCATATCTTGAACCTAATAATAACTATAGTTGGCAGTTTCGCAAGGCAAGATATGAACAAGTTTAGCAACTATATAGTCCCATTTCTATTCTTTACACATTTGCGAAAGTTGTGAAGAAACGCTTCTATGCTGACCTTACCCAAGGTAATGTTATAGCTGAAGAATAGTGCCCATTTCGAAAAAGAAAGCAGCTTAAATGAGCGAACATTCTGAATACAGTGGGCTCTGATTTGACACAATGACCCGAGATAAACACGGCATTATTTCAAAAGCCTATAGCGGTATAACGTTAGCGGTACGCAATTAGCCTTACTTAACGCAGCATCCTATAGCAATACCCACATGCACTAATAAAGAACTGAAAAACGCAAATGAGCAATAATTTAGCTGATGTACGATAATGCTGTGTACTATAGTACGATTGGTTTCCGATTGAGAAATGAGTGAGATAAGGCTGCATACTGTCGCCCTGCCTATTTAACCTATATGCTGAGTGCATCATGAGGAAGGCCGGTCTGGACGAGTTTTCAGCTGGAGTGAAGATTGCTGGAAAACGTATCAACAACCTTAGATATGCGGATGATACCACTTTAATGGCAGAAAGTGAAGTGGAACTCAAGAGGCTTCTGATGCGCGAACAAGAAGAGAGTGAGAAGTTTGGGCTTGAACTGAACAATAAAAAGACAAAGATCATGGCGTCTTGCCCTATCAAGTCCTGGAGCATCAAGGGACAAGAAGTGGAAGCTGTGACAGATTTTCTCTTCTTGGGCTCCAAGATTACCTCGGAAGGAGACTGCAGCCATAAAATTAGGAGACGCCTGCTTCTGGGAAAGAGAGCAATGGTTAGCCTTGACCGCCTAGTAAAGAGCAAAGACGTTAGACTGCCAACCAAGATCCGTATAACTCGTGATATGGTCTTTCCAGTTGTGATGTATGGATGCGAGAGTTGGAATGTGAAGAAGGCTGAGGGCCGAAGAATTGACGCGTTTGAATTGGGGTGCTGGCG
Organism: Amblyomma maculatum; assembly: GCF_055883805.1. NCBI lineage: Eukaryota > Metazoa > Arthropoda > Arachnida > Ixodida > Ixodidae > Amblyomma > Amblyomma maculatum. The sequence goes on along the minus strand of NC_139345.1, from coordinate 54,641,325 downwards.
GAGACTCTTGAGAGTTCCTTGGCCTGCCAGAAGATCAAATCAGTCGATATTGTCGACCATAAACCCTGACTGCTCATTGGAGGGTCACATTCTAAAGTTAAAGCTCAGCTACTTTGGTCATCTGATGAGAAGAGAGGAGTCGCTGCAGAAAGATTTGATGCTGGGAAAGGTTGAGGGTCACCGGAGAAGGGGTTGGCAGCGAACGCGGTGGTTAGATGGCATCCTCGAGGCGCTGAAGATGAAGTTATGTGATGTTAGGAAGATGGAGACCGGAAAGCGTGGCGTGATATGGTCCATAGGGTCACGAACAATCGGACATGACTGAACAACTGAACTGAACTGAGGTACGATACTCGTTTTAATTTGTATAAATGACATTAATATGCATGTCCTTGAGGATGCTAACAATGCTGGAGATGACAGTGTGGTTTATGCAGACTATAGCTTAGAAGTGATGCAAGAAATAGCAAAAAGAGACCGTACAGGGCTCGCGGATTGGCTGAAAGCTAACTGCTTCGAACTGCTTGTTGCCAAAGCAAAGTTTCTCTAGAGAACCTCACACTTATGTTCAAAAGCCTGACTAGCGCACGAATGTGCTGCAAAATCTTCAGCCATTGTTTTTCAGAAATATCTGCTGTGTAATTAGGTGCATAAGCAAGATTTGTTCCCCCCCCCCCCCCCCCCGGGATTCTGAATAAAACAAAGCATACTCATTCATCGATAAAATTACGAGTACAGCTTAGTCTCCGATGCAATACTCCGTGCTTTTAGGGGGTGTCATTGCGACTAACAAATGAAAAGCGTATGTTCTGCACACAGACAAAAAAAAAAATCTGAGATATTGGAAATCTATTCTTTTGTTAGAGTACGCCGAGTTTTTGAAGCATTATATTCTTGAAACAAACCAGCCCTACCACAAGAGTTTGCAAAGGTATCAAAAAGAAGCCTTATTAATGAGGATATGGAAAATTATAAATACCCACCTCCTATACCTTCAGAAGTTGTGCTGCATAATCGCGCGCAAGGAATATAAGAAATGTGTATACATAATATCCTTATGCAATAGATCTGAAGCATGTATCAATGCATCATATATGCTTTCACCCCCCCCCCCCCCCTTCCTTTTTTATATACACTGACATTTGCATTCGCCCATCTGTCACGCATTATATTGCGTTCGTGTCCTATATGAACTGCTGAACGTCTCATAATGTTGCGCAGCGAATGTATTATTGTTTTTTACATCATCTAAATGCGTCTTCACACTTCTTGAGAACAGCCCTCTGTCGGATGTCTTGACAAGCATTTCGCTTGTTGATGTACGTTATTGAATAACAATCTAGCAACAAAAACCAGACAAGCGGTGTGGTACGTGGAAGCTGTTACCATCACACCATACCAGCGCATGCATGTCCTTCGTTGACGTGTTCTTTCGGTCCTTCTTGTGGTGGCTGCATGTGCGGAAAGACATGCATTAGTCATGTTCTTCGCCAATGCCCTTAGGGACACAGAAAGACACGCTGTCTACCGTGACTTTCTATTCTGCTGGCTTTCTGCTGTCATTAAATTAACCCTGCCCCGAGAGCGTGGATGATTTCCTGCAGTCACTTGGTGTCATTCGCTGAGTCCAGTACTACAGCAAAGAGGAGTTGACCAGTAACAACTATGGAAACGCGTGGATCTGGAAAAGCGACATACGTGCGCTGGTTAATTACCCTCTCCATTCAGCCTTTGGTCTTTTATTGTTCCATTGTATTCCGTATGAATATCTTACGTCGACCTAGCAAGTCATGCTACATAATTCTGCTCGATGACGACAAAACAACAAAAAGAAAAAAAAACACCACACTCTTGCAGCATTGCATGTTCGGATTGCTGGTCCTGCACTCTCGCGAAGCTTGAATGCAGGTAAACCCCGAAAGTGTCTTGTACTCCCACAATGTTGGAATGGTACACGTTACAAACGTTACGACTAACGTCGAATGTTATGGTTATAACAAAGATCTGAAGCCAACTCTCGCTTGAAGCTCGGCCTTTGCGGCTTTTATTCGTAAGAGCCGAATCAGGTTCGAGCTGCTATTTCATGTCGTATTCACATTTTAACCCGCCGTTTAACATTTCCCGGCCACTTACCCTCCCGTATTTTTCGAAGAGCAGAGCGACAGGTGCAGTATATGACGTCACGCGGCCGGCGGAGTGTCGTGGACCGAACACGGAACAGCCATAGGACCTAATTGCGCCGCCTCACTGCGGCCTTGGTCGGCTAAGTGAATTGCTGATTACGTGTGGCACGCGCGCGCGGTTGCGCTACTCCTTAATGGTAGTCCGCGCAGGCTATGCGTACAGGTGATAGATGCAGCGCGCGCCCGCGACATGTGGCCAGGCTTGCGAGGTGGATGCATGCCGGAGATGAAGCAAAAAGAAAGAAGCGGGGAGAGCGTATACGCAGTCACAGTCACGTCCGTGAAAAGATGCCCCCAGTAAATGCATGACGACGGGTACCGAGGTTGTACGATGCAGAGCTGGACAAGTGCCGGTTTAAACTTTAACCATTGAAAGACTCTGCTTCAACTAACCATTCTGGCCTACCTTCGCGAACCATGCTGTTCTTCTACAGTTCATTTCTTGTACATGGGCTTCTATTTTGTGTCGAAACATCGATCTGTACATGGTTCACCAACTCACCCAATCAGCCGTTCTTCTATCTTCGCGGCTGCAAAGCGGGCTCACTGGCAAAGGTTCTCCTCTTGCAAAGTTGTCACTGTCACCAAAGCCCATTGGATGAGGCAGGAGAATTATAATTATTACAGCTTCGTAAGAGTTTGAAAGCTGGTTAAATACTCAGCCGTATTTTTGGAGGTCGCAGCCTCAGCTCTTGGTGGAAGTGATGACTGCCCTTTTGGAGTTTCTCAGAGACTGATAAGGACCTATTCACAGCCTATGAACGCTCTTTTATTGCATGTGAGTTAGCACGTGGCGTACATTTGACACCTCGAGATAGCCCTCGGTATAATCTTGCGAGTTTTTTCCCTTCTCTCTAAAATAACACATTCTTACCTTCCTGTTGATCGTATGAAATCAAAGCTGCCTGCCGTCTTCTATACGGATGTCTCGTTATATGTGGTTCCAGCTGGCTGCGGAGAACCGCTGCACCTATCGATGGGTGTGTCTTGCAGCGCCGTTTGCGCCGAATTGGTTCAAATCATCCTACGTGGGTAGACACGATTACTTCATGTCCAACCCCACGGGGCCTCCACCTTTGAAGACTAACAACCCGCGACGTAGCCCACAAGTGAAGCGTCCTTGTATACTCCTGGCACATTTTCTATTTCCTAGGAAAGGCGCCTTTAACCGTTTTCCCCTTGACTCGTTTCCCTTCCTGCACACGCACACACACGCAGCCTTCTTTCCGCGCACATATTCGGCACAACATCCAGGGGAGCGACAGAAGGGAGCGACGGCGAATGAACTCCCGATTAGATCCAGCCGAGCGCGTTCCCGCATGCTGCAACCCTCGGGCATTGTGCGTTCAATTAAAGCGCGTATTGTCGCAAAGCCTAGCGCTGCCGGCGAAGTCAACCCCGCGGGTGAAACAGCCCCGGCGGCGAGAAGCTGCGTCGTATATAATAATCGGAACGGCGGAGGAGGGGACCTCTCAGAGTGCGGTCGTGCTGTGGCGTCCCGCGGTTGACCACACACGCTGAGCGGGCGGGAGCTTCGCGCTCCGTAAAACACCCCGCTGCCACCGAAACCCGAGAAGGGACATCAAGCCTCAAATACTGCGCTCCCTTCGAAAACCACTTCCCCTCCCCCCTTCAAACCCAATGCAGTTTTCTTTATTTCCCAAACCAAGCCACTTATTCACGCCTTCCGGGAGAAGAGCAGAATCGACCCGCGTGTGCAGTTCCCTGCTTTCGGAACTACTGCCCTTTGTTTTGTTTCTTATTATTTTTTTTTTATCGAGCTTTCGCATTACTGCTTTCTTTCTTGGCTTGAACATCGCGCAATGTGTTCTCGACTTTCCGTATCTCCTGCAGTCGGGGAAGTGGGCTCAGCCGGCATTCGGGAGCAGCGTTCCGGAGCCTTGCGTCTTGGGGGCCGGCAATATTGGACAGAGCGGGCAAGCTGTGTGTACGTGTGTGCGCGTACATAATATACAGAGCGCGCCCCGTTTTGTCGTGGTGGCAGTCAGTAGCCTGACAGCGCGTCAATGTTCCTTCGGCGAGCAGCAAATTCTTGCTTCTCCTGCTCCTGTTGTCGTGTTGGCTTTTGAATTGTGGATTTGCTCAGGGCGACTAGTCATGAACTTGAATCGACGAAAAACCCTGCCAGAGGCGGCGCGTGTCGAATGAATGAAGGTGTCGCTGATGAAGACGCAGGGAGACGTCATCATTGAGCTGTCAATGAGACATTTGAGCCGCATTGACTGCGTACGCACCGACACAAAGCTTTCGCGAACGAGCTGGGAGGAGCGGCGCTTAAAGCCTTTATACAATCAGCGGATATTGAGATATCCGCTGAAGGGCGAACAGCACTGCCGCGAGCGGTATGTTTCCTCTGCCAGCGCCTCTAACGTACGGACTGCAGCAGCCTGGGAAGCAGACCTTTATTGTTACCGTACTATATATACCGAAATTTTGTCACGCACATGAGCCATCACTACAATTCAGCGCCGCAGTATAGTGATTTCGAGTGATACCCAGCGGAGCGCATGCATGCGTTTTCACCAGCGCGCTGCTTGTTTATATTTTACAAAGGGGTTGTCTAAATGTCCTAATATTTCGGCATATGTTGTTCGTTATTCATTTCTGTAAAGTTTTTCCATCACTCATTGAGCTATGCGTACACTGCATACGTACGCCGTGTCACAGTGCTGAAAGGAAGAAAGGTATGTACGGCCAATACCATGCGTCGGAAACGAATGGGACTTGTGTGTCGTTCATGTAAGAAGGACAAAATAAGGAAGACCTTAAAGAGTGCCAGGGGCGGCAAGAAAAAAAAAAAAAAAGAAAACTGGTTCTCGTAGAATAGGCGTTGTATTCTCCAAAACGAAACAACAAAAGCTTGCTGCGGTGGCTGCAAAAACAGGCAATCAATCACTTAGCGAAATATTTAGTTTCATTTTTCACCTCTTTGTAATTTATCTTTTTGTCTGGGTTCCTGCTTCTTTTACCTGCTTCTGCCACATTTTACTTGCTTGTTTCCTGTATTTGATACCGTTTTTCTTTTCTTTTTTTTTTTTGTATGCGAGGCTTTGATGAATAAAAACAACTCAATATTACAAGAAACGAAAGCTTGTAGTGTCACTGTCATCGGCATCTGCGCTGCCAGTGAAGTGAGAAAAGAGAGAGCTAGAAGTCAATTTATTTCTGCAGAACGGGGGTACATGTAGTACTAAACAACCGAACATAGTTTGCGCCGAGCTCGCTCGCTCGCGCGCTCGAGATTTTCAGAATGGCAGCGCTCGGACCCAGCAACAACTCCATGATCAACTCTGCTGGCTCGCCAGCCACGAGTCCAGGGTTTCTCCCGCAAACAACGCCTGCCCCAACCACAGGCCGCGTTCCACAGGCAGCTTGAGCTTCTATAAGTTATGTTTAATCTCATGTCACAAAGACCATGCTACGTTAAAAACTTAGTAAAGGAGCAGAGGTTTGGAGGTCCAATTTAAAAATATGATACGCTTTTGGAAACTCGCTCACGATTGGCCAGGCGCCGACGCCCGACAAGCAATAATGGCGTTGCCACCCAATCAACTCCGCTGTTATGTGCGAACAGCTTTGTAAACGAGCCTATAAGAGGCTCACCGCAAAGCTTTACGTCCACTGTGTCGCTTTAGGATTGGCCGGCACCTTGGTTACTGATAATAGTAAACACTCAGGAACTCACAAATCATGAGCCGAGCTCACGTGTCAACAGGATTGCCAAAAGGTCAGTTTCAAACATGTCTTATCTCGTAACGAAGCAATCGCGCGACGATCTCGTTAATACACGCCTCACATCCCCCTTCCCCGCTCTTATCTGCGGCACTAGTGTTCACTTTACGACATGAACTTCGGGATAATTTGCATATCTGCCGAACTTCGCTAACAAGCTTCACCCGCGACCAGCGGCACCTTCACAGACCCCCTGCTTTGTGAGGCAGAGGGACCGCTTGCTTCGATCAACGCTATAGCGACGAACAAAACAATACGATGCGATGTATGCTGAGGCGCAAAGACTCCTCGATGCAGTATTTCTGTCATTATCACCGACTGCGTCAAAACAAAACCGTCGCATCTACACCAGTACAGGAAACATGGGCAGTGACTCGACAAGATGCGACATGCATGCGTCGCGTCCAGCCCACCCCGTCAGGCGTGCACGTGATGTGTGTGATGTGTACGTATGCGACCCTTGGGCGCGCTGATACTGCGACTCGCATGCACGCGCACAGCACTTAGATATACTAAGCGTCTCGGGGACTCCTCACGGCGCGTTGTCCCGGACGCGGCGAACGCTCACGGCATTTTCTCATCAATGCAAATGCAATTGCTTCGTGTAGCCCTGCGGCGGCGCGTTCGACCCGCCATCCACTCCTCTTGGTTGTGTGCCCGTAGTCGCGACAGCTGACAAACACACTCGAGGCTGTGTGCCTGCGGCGTTAGAGGGCGCGGTCAGCAAAGGAAACAAAACTGTCTTAGTGTCATTCTGTCAATTCACCGACAACTCATATTGTTTACGTGGTCTATACGAGTATACACGGTATACAGTTTCGACTGCATGCAGAGTCCAGACCGAAACAGAATAAGTATAGGAAAGTTTCGCGCAGAGGGCTTGCAAACCAAAACGAACGGTGATCCACATGGTACAGAGACTATATACCTCTCCATCAACACGTATTCGTCGAACATAGTCGATAAGGAACACATTTCATCTGGGGCTTTGTGTGCGTACCTGCGAGCGCGTGTGTGCGTGAGTGCGTGCGGGCATTCATATAATCGTTTAGCGCCAACCTGCACTTGAACGCAGCATTTACACGTTTATTCGAAACCGTCTCAAACTAATCATGATCAAGTCCTGTACCTTAAACGCAACATATCAGGCTGCACTAAAAGGTATTCGGGCGTCCCGGTGCCGTCTGCCTTCTCGCATTGCCCTGTGTTTTGCACGTGCAGTAACTCGACTTTAACCACGAGCCCTAACTATAGCCCATCCACAGCAAACGTTGCTAAACATCTATTATAATATATGATATAGTAGGCATATTGCTCCATGAACATATTGTATACCATATCAATTAACTAACGCCAAAACCAGACGGAAAACAAGTTCACATGTTTATAAGTATACTTATATAGGTTCTTATCAAATCTTGAAGGCTCCTTAAAAACCGCTTATTCCGTGTTGTTGAGTTTTATTTTTAATTTTTTTATTTGCCCTGTTTGTGTGTCGTCCACTTCGGGATGTCACAATACATATGCGCAAGTATAATTTCGTCCCTATAGCAATGCAAACCTGATCATCATGTGCAGTGCACTACACGTAAAGATCGAGTTTACATTGAAAGAGTGTTCTTTTATGACCCCGAAATGGTCATGCATTAGCCCCCAATTACGTCGGTTTTAACGAATGAACGTTGGTACAACCATGTCGAAAAAAACATTCTCAGTCGGTGCATGGTACAGACAGTTTGAAGCCTCGCAGCTTTGGAAAACCATATACCTTGGCAAGCTTTCAGTGCGACAGATTTAGTAATCTCATGCCAGCAAAAATAGACCGGTAACATAGAAGTCGACCATTTCGCACCTCGATGCCTCGTAAAATCATGAACATGTCTCTATAGGGAGCTGGTAATTGGCCGGTGACATGACAGGGCACTGACCGCTCATTTCTCTTTCGTTCTTGGAATTCTGCGGACTTGTGAATGGTCGGCGGCTTGTGGGACGTAACAAAGTCAGATGGCATGGTCAAATTGGAAAGAGCTGCCAACTCCTCCACCTCCTTGAAAGGAGCTGACCGAGTTGGCAGCTCATGTGGAACTGCGAAAAGGGAATCGAACACGCGGGACCTTTGCCTCGTAGCTATATTTGAACATTTCCAAGTCCAGCACTTCATAGATTTGCATAAATCCTTGGTAATGCTGCAATGAGGTGCGAGTTTGCTTTGCCAAGACAAGGGGCGGATAAAATAGGGAGCGATGGGCATTCATCCCCTCCCCCCCAAGAGGAGGGGATGCTGAACCCTATTGCTTCGATGAACAAAATTCGATAGACACACTTAAGACTGCTTGGGTGTGAGAATGTGAAAACATCACTCTTTGTGAGGCCGATTTTGCTGCAGATTTGTCTAAATTAATTCAATTCATTTCTTATAATATTTTTTGCGTGTTTACTGCACATCAGACCGGCGATATTCAGGCCTCGTCGCTACAAAGAGGCGAGTATTTCCGAGTTTGAACGGCCTGGTGGCAAGACGTAATCGAAGTGCATTCGTGATTTCATCGCTGTTCATTTCACGCAATGCTTTAGTGCGTCGAAACTTGTTACTATCAATCACTGCGTAGGGACAGCCACCGCGCTGCCCGATTGCATTCGACTATAGTTATTACTGTAACATCAGTGGGCATCCCAAACACAGGTAGGCAAGTTATTCAAGGCGTTCATAAGTGTTCCTCTAGCACTTAAACTAACCACCCTTCGTGGCCTATTCGCTGCGTTCTTGCCTGGCGCGCAGAGGGCCTGGGTTGGTACCCCCCTGAATAAAATTTTATTTCATTGAATCACTTATATTTTCCAACGATTCCACTCGCTCGATGCCATCTTCGGGTGTCTTTGAAGGTTGACAACGCTAACTATACTATATTATAAAACAACAACACCAGGCGGATTTTTACGTAATGGGCCAAGTAATGCATTCGCCTTAATATGCCTGAAAAATAAATGGCTCAAATGAAATATCACCCCCCCCCCTCTTCCCTTCCCCCGAACGCCCCTTCAGAAGTGAACCATAATCCTGCCCTGGCCCCTAAGCGGATATACACTGAACCTCTCTCTTTCCATTTTGATCCCTCACTTTAGAAGTTCGTATAGCGTTATAGCGTGTGGCTCTTTGCGTGCTCTGCTCGAAGCGATCTTATCGTTCTGAAGCAACTGTCCATGCTTCCGAAAATATATGGAAGCCGCCGTTTGTCGTCACGACAAATCCTGCTCAATGTAAATTCAGTAGGCGCGCCTTACAACTGAGGCACGCGTGAGAATGACCAGCTTTTCAACGGACATGCCGACGTTATCACCCAACCATATATGTTCTTGTTTGTTTACTTATCTTGCTTTCACGACGTTATAAACAATTGTTGGCGCGGACGTATTGCTGAAACAGCCCAGCATGCGAAGAATATTACAAAATCCACGCAAAGCACTCCAAGGCAAATACGAGATACGAGTAAGGGCGCAGAAGCCATCATGCAGCGGCTTGAGCCGTTAGCCTGAAAAGGGCGATCCGTTTTGTTCCCTGAGCGCCTAATGATTGCGGCAAAGCCGTTAGTTTTCATTGGGCTCGGACGAATTGTGAACCCCCTTTTCATTGCCGCTGCCAAAAAGTGAGGTCTAATGCAATCAGCTCGAACGCCAACCACATGTGTTCGAGCAGTACGTGCAGCTCTATTATGGTTCTCCGTTCATGGAGCGGGTCAACGTACAGAGAACGTGTTCGGTCGTCTCTCGCGAATACCTACTCTGCCGCAAAACTTCGGCTACTGTTCTTTAAATGATCCGCCACTCGGAGCATTAGTTTCGCTTCTTGCGCGCGGCCCGTGATGTATCCCATACCGGGTACCGCCTTCCCGCGCACACCACTCAAATCCACAACGTCGAATGGCCGTTCGAGGGCCTATCAGCTATAGAATGGGTACTGTACACGGAGATGGGAGTGGAGTCGGCCAATTCGACTATGTGCCGGACACCACCATTAACCTGCCTTCGGCCCCCGACACCCTAGTTCTTCCCGCCCTCGTTAATCTAATCTTAACGATCTATCGACAACGTGATGGAGTGTATGTATAGCCTCTGGAGACGGCCGCCAAACAATTATGGATCGGCGCCCGGATCGAGCCAGAAAGGTCACGTGTCGTCCAAGCTCGCTCCCTGGGTGGCGTCGTCGTTGATGATCCTGCTTGCTTAACCAGTCGCCTAACCGTACACCCGAGCGCTGTCGGTAAAGGTTAAGGCTGCTCAGAAAGTTATAAGCGCAGCACGTGTCCACGGCCTTCCCGCGACCGCCGCAATATGCGTAGCAGAGAGAGAGAGAGAAAGTACACGAGAGGGAGAAAGAAAGAGAAGCCCTAGGACAGAAACAAAGGGCCGCTCATACAGCGGAATAAAAAGGACAATGCACGGGCATGAGCGGCGACGACACTGTGTCACGGTGGGCGTGGCTCGGGCAAACACTAAAACCAGAAAGAGGGCGCTCGAATCAAGGGAAAGGGGAACACTGGCCAATGGGATGCGAGATGACTGTCCTGAAAGACACGCCCACAGCACTTGTCTAAATGGGGAGAACCCTCTTTTGTCTCGCTTTTGCTGGTGGCGCCAAGGCGGGCAGCCTCTCTCACTTGCGCCGCGTATTCCCGGGGAATCGTTAAGCGCGCAACGTTTTCCTTACATGCATGTACTTTCTTTCCTCCCGTTTTTGTTCTTGGCTGTTCTCCTTCCTTCAGCCGACGCGTCGTCGTGTGGGCATCTTGCGCCTCCCTCGCATTGTTTTGTCTGGCAGGGCTGTCGTGCTCCTCTTGTTTGTTCCGTGACGCGACCGCGTTTGCAGCGATTGAGCGTCTGCCGTCGTCCGGCGAATGCGCATAACTCGTGTCCCGCGTACGTCACAAGGCGGTCGGCGATGCGGACGTCGCAATATCTGTGTCCCTCTCCGCACTTCCTTTGCGGCTTTCACTTTTTCGCTGGTCACTCTTGCCCCATAAGCTCAGCAGCGGCAAATTAATAAGAGCGAGCTCACCTTTCTTGCCACCTGCCTCGCAGAGGTCGTAAATAAAGGTCTGTGAGTATTAACGCTGCACGGAACTGTACAATTTGAGAATTCCTGCTGTCAAAACCGCTTAAGGGACGGAAAATAAATGCATTATGCTCAAGGCGCGTTAAATTGTATGTGCAGCGCTGGAAGTTATGTGAGTTTCTTTTTAATGCAGAAATGCAATAGACATTTCCTATTCCCGGTAATTTTGTTCGTTCTTCATTGAGAGGACGGACAGACAGACTTGCATAAAATTCGCAAGTGTGCCTCAGAAAACTTAACAGAGTGGGTTCTGAGTTGCGGGCCGTCTTCGATCTCGTGTCACCGCTGAAACTCTGGCCAGCATCCGCCCAGCGTCGGTAGTCCTTCGGATTCCCCACTATATTCCTAATCTGAATCAATGCAGGCGGAGCACGAGGGCCGACTTCAGTTTTTTCTAGTTAACAATGGCCAGTCGGTCCTGCGCCGGTCCATAGTGAATTAGCTGCCTATTGCGAGTTCTTTACTGGCCCATGCACAGGGCAAATTTAGACAGCCCAAAAGGGCTTCTCGAACCGGTACAACTTAAGCAGCTGAAGTGCACAGACTCCAATGTTGCGATATCATGAATAGAAAACCCGCAACAAAGGCCCAAAAAGCGCTAAATTCAATATAATTGCATCAAAAAGCTAATATTTACGCATTTTATTTTGTTATTTAGCGCGTGAATCATATATCCAATATTTTAAACATTGTACAGAGCTGTTTCTCACATGAGCAGAATCTTCGGATTACAAATGCTTTCGTTGTCAGGAATGTTCCGCCTGCCTTCTGTAGGTTAAAATTAAAGTTGCAGAGTTACGTCTTACTTTCGTGACTACAAACTGCATTTTCGAGCAGTCCGTAGTCTGAGCAGCTGCATTTATACTGAATTCCTTCGGAATCCAGTTCGAATAATTAAGATGGAATTCGTCATCTCCGTTAATTCGGTCCTCGGTTTACCCTTGATAATGTTCAGTTTACCGAACATTCGTCCAACCTCTGCGTTCTACCAGAGCAGCATCAGTATGGAGAGACCAAACTCTGCCATCTCTAACAAGGGATTTTCGACAGAATCATCCCTGCTCAGAATGTAGCTGTGCTCCCACAGCTGTTCCAGCTGACTATATATAGTGGGCTCCTCCTACTGCAGGTGTATGGCAATTATCTCTTCCCAAATCTTAGTGTCCTGCAGCCACTCTTTCTTATGCGTTTGCACATTCCATCAGACCCCACGCCCGGCATATCAACAGACTCGACTTTACAAAATGCCGCATAAAACAATTCAAGACTTATTTGGCTTTTTCTAACAATCGCCGCCTTGATAACAGTGCACGTCATGCGCTCACAGCCTCATTCTAATATAGAAATCAATATAACTTTTTTTAAAACTTGCGCTATTCTAAACGAAAAATTTAGAATCACGAAAACCGCTAATAAAAAAGCCAACAGAACCTAAAAACTGCTCAGAATTCCGCCTGCCGCAACACTATATTTGTGCTTGCTAAACGGTGTAAAAACCCGCTAAATATAGCGGGAAGATCGCTAACTGGTCAAACCTGTATTAGGCTCCTATAGAGGTTCTTAAGCAGGGTCAATGTAATCACCTGCGGCTGATCGACTAATGGGTTCCAGGTCGGACCGATGTGGTCAACAAGCCATTATTTTCTCTCCTACGAAGTGCTGTAAAATAGAAGCAAAAGGGAAGGAAAACATTTGTGCCAGCCGCGGTTTCTGCTATCGGCAAATGCCGTATTTATATAGATACCACTTGAGTGCATGGTTATCTCCTATACTTCTGAGTTTACTATTTTGCGTGTTCTTAACTAGACTGCTGTCTTCACACGTGCATTTTTTTTTTTTTTCTGGTACATTAAATAGGATTCCAAATATATACTTACAGCAGACATTCGCGCATTCTATTATTTATTGCAGGTTAGCTGATAGTGTGACGCCTGCACAGGTTGAAGGAAAGCAACGCTTGCATAGCCTCGTGCTTGTCAATGTCACCAACGGTCGACATCGCATTTAGGTTTTGAATAAATTAATCTTTTCTTTTTCCTACGTATTCCCACTAAGTTCACCTAAAAGCAAGTCACGGGACACGCTAGGGATGCAGATTTTATCATTTAGGCTCCTCCATGCCGAATGTACTCCAATTGCGCTTTTCTTTTGAGTGAGAGGATAACGAGTGAGCTAACCATTTCAATGCCGGTGAGACCAATGTGCAGTCGACAGAGGGAAGGCCAATTTAGGCTTTTCCATACAATGTGGTGCACATGTAGAGGTATAGGACAGAGCGACTGCACAAGCTACACGATAAGCCACGTGAGACCAACTGAGTGTCAGTGTTGCGTGCATGAGCCGAGGAACAATGTTTTGTGCTACCTAGACGGAAAGTGAAGGTAGCGCACTTGGACGTGAATATTCAAGCCGTACTTGGCCTGTACTTCGTATACAGATGGGAGAAAACATTTCGTGACCGCAACTTCGAAGCTAGCACGCACCGAGGGGAGAAAGCGCTGTGTTGTCTCAGCTATTCTTTGTCGTTCGCGCTGCAAAACTACGTCAAATTTCAAAGTAAATGACATTGGTGCAGGTAATTGTTGGTAAGTTATAAGCAAAGATATAAGTAAATGACTGATTTTTAGCGCACAGATTGAGCGGTGATTTTAGACCCAAAGAATTTCTGAGTGCTGTCTGAAAGGTATAGCATACCCAGACCGCATATGATAAAAAACTTGTTGGTACTCAATCTTTGTTTTTAAAGAGACCAGGGAAGAGAAACGTATCCAGCTCATGGAAAGGCACTCCAAAGTGCTCCCTTATATGTTTAAAAGCACAAAGCGTGACGCCGCACGTGACTTTATTTGTGTTCTTAATCCGTTCTATACCAAAACTATTATAATTTAATGCGACAGCTTTAAAGGTCTCGTTACTCATAAAAATCCTGTCGGTGTCGGTAGCAGCGTCGGTATTGTGAACGAAGAATTATGGGCATGACGTCGGTAAGTGTGGCTGGCAGCAGGCAGGGCACTGATTAATTAGTCTATGGTTTGTGCAACTAATGAGACCAGATGATATCAGAAAGTTGGTAGAAGCTGCAAACTCAAGTTTCTCATTTTTCCGTATATACGGCGCTGCTCTGCACGTGTGGGGAAACGAGCGTCGCCACCTGGACAACATTCTCGGTACAGGCTCTCATGAACAGCAGTAAAGAGCACTCATGCCTTCAGATGTGTACATGGCATATATGTACATCGGCTGACTTTTCTTTTAACTTTTACAGATTTTTGACTGAAAACCTGCCAGCGATATCTCGCTGCAATTTGTTCCAAGGAGATTTCACAGCAAAGCGGGCATTGTGCTCTGACAGAGCATGATGTATAGACGATTAACCACATGAAATGATTTAAATAGTTTTCTATTTTTCATTTTAGGGAACAAGCTTATATGCATAATATGGCCGTCATCACCAAAGGTGAGTCCCCCTTTTTTACATTTTCTTAGTCGCCAATGTGGCTCGGAATATCCGACGTCAAAAATTCACCTGTTAAAGCTGGCTAAGCTGCCTCTTTTGCGTTGCGTATTTACAAAAAATCATCACTGCGCACGCATGGTATTGCAGCTAAAATCATCAAAACTCCTTCTACCTCAGCAAATACACAGGCGCGTATGTTTTTGATGCACGAAAAGGGCAAGCGACGCTGACCTATAAATGTTCAAAATGGTTCTGAACGAGCTTACAGATGTGTATTTTTGACTTGCGGTATTTCAAGCCTCACTGCCGGTTGAAAAATTTTTAAAAATGATCCCGGCTTTTCTTTTTATTTTTTATAGCCTCGAATTTCTAATTATAGTACTGCGCTTAAAGTAAACAACAAAGTTTATTACCTAATTTTAGTAATTAATCATATATTGTCATAAAGCTCTCTAACGTACATATACCAGGCGCGCCATAATTACTGTCACACATTTTGACTCACTACTATTCCGGCTAATATAAACATTTGTTCACAATGTTCTTGCTAATATTTCTTTATACCATATCGACTGTTTTGGTTGTGTTTCATGTTCGTGTTCCCATTTTTCATATCATGGCACGCCCTAGTCAGCACCGACCCACAATCTTGTCCCTGAGGGATGCTATAAACATACGCCTTCCGCGATATATATAGCCAAACTTCTCAAAATTCACCACAAGATTGTTCATCGGGCTTTGCAGCGCGGCACACTTCAGGACCGATCCCGCAGTGGTCATCCCTGTCACGGTTGCCCCTCCTCACCTTAAAAAAAAAAATACTGAAAAAAAAAAACAAAGAATCAAGTGACAGCCACGGAGCAGCATGAGAAAACTGGCCCGAGAGCTGAATGGGTCGACCACAACAATGAGAAGAATTTTTCGACGGGACTTGAAAATATTCTCCTCAAAAAAATACATCGTTTGACAAAAACACAGAGGGAGGGAAGACTGAACAAATGCCGGTTGCTTTTGGCGCGGGCCGCGAAGGGGCAGCACAAATGTCCGCTTGCTGTAAAATTCACCTGCATATAGATCCACAGACGTGCGTCTCATAGATACAAATCTATAAACGTTATAGAAATCGTCCGGTAAAGATGGCACCAATGAACATAAGCGGTAGGTTCCTTTCCCGCGGACTTATACAGCCTAGGAATTTGCCTGTACAACCAAGGGATGCAGACAGAATCCAGCTGTGCCGAATATTGGGATAAAGGTGAAATGTGGATCTGCCCTTGCACACTGCGTTAGTTCCGTCCAGGTTAAAGGTGGTAGACATTAATATGGAAGGATCCACAGCAGGCATCCCTCGCAGCCAACCTAAAGTTTGGGAGATTCTATATACCTTTCAAAGATGCTATGCTTTTCTTTTTCTTTTTTTTTTCTTTTTTGCTTAAATTCGTCGAAATAAGAGGCCCATTAGGAGAGCTCCCGAGAGAGAAAGAAGAGTAGAGGAAAATTTTATAACTGCTACGCAAACCCGTTCGCGCTTTTCCCCAATCGATGCATTTATTGAAAACGTTCGGTGCATCATGCTAGTCACCAAAAAGCGACGCAGCATGCAGCGATTCCTTCTCTTCTACGTCCTATAGCAAAATATGCATTTCTCCATTGCAAAGAACCCTCCCGCAGCAAAGAGTACACGTTACTTACATCGGAAGACTCACGCGGACCAGACACAGGTAAATACTGATGGGTTCTAAAGGCAAGAAGATACTTGACGGCTGTACTGTATAACACGTTTTGGTCCCAGACACTTTGCCTAAGCCCAGAACAGCCGAGCACCAGGCTGGCGGAAGCATTTGGTACCCATGAATTGAAACCGGTTGGAGCACCCGGTCAGTGGTACTGTGGGTCGAACGCAGGTCCTTCCTGATGCAAGATGCACATTCCACGACAAGGCCACCGGATCAGGCTCCTCAGTTCTTTCGTTGTTGTAGCTAATACACATTTTCATCTGATCATCGCACCCTAATAAGATTTCTTATCAATCTAGCTAAGCCCATTTGTAAATACACCTTAAAGAAAATACAGGGGAAAACATCAGGCAATTTAGTGAAAACAATTCTAATGAGTGAATATATTCCTGAATATAGATCGACTTATATCTCAATGTGAACTCAGAAATCTATATCGTATTTTCATCATCTGGACAGGGAGAAAAAAAAATAAAACCCAGGAAAGAAGGTACTGACTGTAAAAATAAATTCAGTGGCACATGTCCAGCATTGCTGTACGCTGAGATTTAATTTCTATATATGCAGAAAGAGCTCTGCAGGCGCCCCACGATAGCGCGTTGTTTCGCACAAAATTCAAATGACAGTTTCTCGATAACATCGGAGAAAAAATACAACACCAAACTTTTCATTTACACCACCTCGCTGTGGCGCTCGCCATACTGAGAACGCTTATTGAGGGCGCGTTGCTTTGTCCCTGCAAAGTAGTAAACATAGGCCGGCCCTCCTATGGCCACAAATGGCTTCTTCCCTTTTCAAAGTCACTGAAATGGGTTGTGAGCAGTCGGCACTCGTCTCACGTACGCAATTGTCCTCCCTCCAAACACACACCAACACACACACACACACACACACACACACACACACACACACACACACACACACACACACACACACCCTCACGGCTCCGACGACAGAGCGTATACACTGGCGCAGGAGCAATAAAGTACGCTTTAAGAGCGGCTAGAGGAGTTGGAAGACCAGGCGGAGAGAGTGAGGATGACGGACGCTGGAAAAATGAAAGCAGCGCATCCACGTCACACAGCGCGCGTCTGGGACGACGAGCGCGAGCGAGCCAAAACAATGCACCGCCAGAGAGTCTCGTTTTGCCAGAGACAATAGGAGCTTTCCAGTGTTCACTCGACAGGGGAAGAAAATGTTGCTGTGGCCAGCCGGCGGACGACAACGCGCGAAGGGGAGGGAACGACGCCATAAATAATCGAGGGGGATGGTGCGGGGGCTTTCGACTTGGTTGCATTTGAGATCCGACTGCGAAAGCCAGCAGGCTGCATCCTCGAGGCGGGATAGCGTCTCGTGTTGCGAGTCGTTAGCTTTCTTTCACTGCCTCTAAACAGACATTTTTCCAGCTTGCTAGACACCTTCGAGGAGTGCCCATTCATTTTGGCCGCGGAGGGTGGGTACAAATAAGGGGGAAGCATTCGTGGTGCCTGGTGTTAACGGGGGCGAACCGTTGTTGCGTGGATCGAGTGTAAAGCAGATCGGCTTACATAGAGTCCTTCTTTCCTTTCCTTTTTTTTTTTTTTTTTCATGGCGCCGCATGTATGTAACGCTGCTGTGTTATTCCCTTCTGTATAGGCTTACACTGTGTTCTGTGAAGCTGTTTCTTAAGTATAGTAACAAAGGAAACCCGAACGACGAACAGAATAAAGACGCATATTCGTGAACGTGATACGCGTGTTAGTTTTGTCTCCCCACGCGTTTGAGAAGGGCGTTTAATTCAGTGTGAATTATTGCTTAGGAGTACTTTTATTTTCGATTCAAGGCTAGGTTTTCGTTCATCGCGTGGAGTGTGGGCGCCCTCTCCGTATCACGAAGAATTTGGAGCAAGAGATCTTTGTCGGAGGCAACTTCAACGGAGAAACATTTTGCATTCGCTGCAGGTACTGCTGCTGGTATCGTCTTTGCCTAAATAATGGGGGTGCATGGTTTCCCTTAGTGCAACACGTACACCATGCACTTCCCAAGCTATAAATCTCTGTAAGGTAAGGATCGATCCTTCCGCATGGGGTCCGCAATAAGATAAGAAGGGAACCATACGGCCTGATTTATTTTTTGGCCAGAACGCTAAATTTGAGATGGAAGAAGGTGTATATTCGAAAAATTATCCGTGGTCGTTCGCACGTTTGAAGCCTTCCCAGATGGTTTGAAAGCACGCAGAAAAATGTCTTTTCGATGAAAGCATTTCTCAATTAGAAATGGCGGTGTTCTATGTCTCTTTATTGAACAACATATCTAGAGGATCATAAAATAGGTCGGCAAACTGTAACTAAACGCGAATCCCGCCATGATAGTATCTGTGTAAGCATGATACGCGAAGATGTGCATTATAACCAGTATTACCCGAGAGCGTAAATAAATTGTCTACTAACTCTAACCAAAATAAACGTAACGATGAGTTGGCGCACCCTGCAACATTCATATCGCGTTATTTCTTCCGGTTTACAGTACTTCCATCTCGCTACTTTAACTGGCATAGACCGCGCGAGCGCAGCGCAATGGCTCCGCAGGTCGAAGGTCGGTAGCGCATGCATAAATAATATGCACCGACCATATACATTCATGGTACGGCGCTTAATTTCTCTTCGAAAGGAGCCAAGAAATGTACTTACGAACAAAAGTCCTATTACAATGGCCGCACAAATGCTTATTGAGAACCGCATTGCAACCAAGCATTCCTTGAAGGTGACTAAGGATGGAAACGACAATGCTTTTTTTTTTCTCTCTCTATCGCTCTTTATTCGATTGATCAATAGCTTTCATTTCACCGCATCGTTCGCCAGATCATTCTTCTAGGGATCATTCGTTACTGCCTACGTCGACTACGCATCTTTTTGTACAGAGACTACAACATAGCGCCGCTAGCGGCAAACAACGGGAAAACACAGCCGCGTCATATATATTTGCGTGTATGTATGAATCACTTGTCTTTTGCACCATCTGCGGAGCGAAGAAGAATGCTTTTTCCCTAGCATCGTGTTTCTCATGAGTCCATCCGCACTTGCTCCTCAGTGCATGCCGCAGCTTTCTTTCGGCGCACAAGAAACTTTCGTCGAAGTTTCGATGACAAGTTACGCAACGAGAACACATGTCAACTGCGCTGCCGTAAATAAGGCGCCTGCACAGGGAAGGCGTGATGCTGGTGCACAGGGTGACATAAATAATGCCCGTCGGTATATATATTTCGACCAAGTTTTTGGAGAGGGCCCAGCTTGTCCACAGTATATATATTCTATGTACGCCGGCGTTGTTATATAGACACAAGGCCACAGTTCTCGGAGAAAACAGATTTAGAGTCAAGAACGCCGGCTCTTTTTCGTGCTTCGTTGCGACTCCTGGGAAACTTGCCGAAAGAAGAGAAACGATCGACACTAGAGAAAGCCATCTCCGCTTATTTATTTTTTTTTTCTTTTTCTGTTCCTCCCCGATCTGATACGCTTCACAACAACGAGCGGAGTGCCATAAAACTAATGCGACGGGACTTTCGTACACAGCTATATGTGGTCTTCGCGGAACGCCAGTGCAACGACACGAAATGTCTTGATATAGTTGCAAGAATACCGAGAGCGTGATCCACGAACGCGAGGCCAGCGGCACACATTCGTTCGTTGAGGTTTTCTTCTGTGCGATATAGACCTGTCACAAGAAGACAGTTTTTTTCTTTCGTATACGAGCAACAATGGTCTCTATATAGCGAGTACATAGCTCTAAGTCACCTACACGCCCATCTTTTCTAGACAGGCGTAGGCCCGTCAACAATCTTTCTTCACTCCAATTATATCTACAATATCAATTTTTCTCAATCAACCAGCATAATGACCAAAAGGCGATACCTTCTTTTTTTCTAAAAGGAATTCATTTTGTCATAAGAGAAATATTTCCTGTCACTATGGCAGCGCACCATGGGAAAAAAAAAAGAGGCCGTTTGATGCGAACTGCAACTTCTGCTTAAGACTGTAAAGCGAGCTTTCTGGCACATCCTGCGGCTTGTTCAATGAGCAAAGGGACACCTCGAGTCGAGCTGTATTTTTTTGTGCCTGAACTTTCGGGTCAGACAGCCCTATTGATGCTGCGGGGCCGGTCCTGTAAATGCTAGCACAGCCACATGAGTGGAACTATGCGAGCGGCGATATCATCCTCGAAGAGAGACAATATGTGTCCTTTAAGAAGCACCGAAAAATAGCAAACGTATAATCTCGGTCTCATATACATCACGCCTCCCGCATCGTCAAACCAGCGATGAGCACGCTATGAAAGCGCGCGCCAACCATAAATCCACCATCATTCTGGTTTTGATATTTCTGCTGCTCGTCCAGGCGGCGGTGTCCCATTTGGTTCGGCAAAGCGACTCTGAAAGGCGACACTGAGCAAGTTTCCGAGCAGCTCGCGTTTCTCTTTTCTTTTCTTTTTTTTTTTCTTTTTTTTTTTTTTTTTTTTTGTTCGTGCTGTCGAGGGAAGCGAAGCGTCCGTGCGCGCTCTCATGTATGAAACGTCTCATCCTCAGCTCATTTCGCTCTTTCCCCAAACAATAAAGGACGGGGAATATGCGGCGTGTGGAGCAAGGAAGAGGAAGATGAGGAGGATGTGACAAAGAGAAAAAAAAAACACCGACTCCCTCGCCGTCATCTCCCGGCACAAGTTAACACGCGCGCCCGCCGATTCAACAAAAGAAGCGGTCTCTCGCATCCCGCGCTAACATGATCGCTGTGGCCGGAGCTGCAAACAACGGGCTCGCGGGAAAGCGGTCTTCCGCGCGTAATACGCTCGCGCAGGAACGTTCTCCTCCGTTCTCTTCCAACCGCCTACTGCCTACCCCGCTCCCCCGTGTCTAATTTGTTTTACTTTCCTACGTTTGTCTCAGATCGTCAAGAGGGATATGTGTGTGGGAGGTGACAGGAGGCAGGCGGGAGGGAAACGAAAAGGCTCCGGCGGCGGAACAGAAATCGCGCGGACAACAAGAGGCAGCAGACGGTGCCGTATTATTATTCGTCCCCAAGTGCGTTGCCTCGGACCGCTTGCTGCAAGGCAAACGCGCCACGACGCAGTACATCGTCATTGTCGCGTTCAAAAAGAGGCGAACAAGAGGAAACAAAAAGAAGAGAGAGAGGCAAAGGCAAGAATGACACCACTTTGGTCGGGAAGATTCTCCCTTCCAGGCTTGCGCGACACTTTTGTGAAAACTCGTCGGACTGAAAACCGGAAGCGAAGAGGGATGGATGCGCTACGATGGTCCGGAAGTGAAGAGCGAGACAACGAAGATGTGTTCGAAGGGCTGCTTTATTTCTTTTTTGTCTCTTTTTCCTCCCGTAGCCTCGCAAATTCAGAGCAAAGCTCTGTCTTTCTCTCTCTCTCTCTCCCATTCTGTCTCTCGTTTCCTCCTTGCAATCTTTTCCTTTCTCTTTCTCTTTTTAGTATATGTATACTTACGAGTTATTTGGAGTTCGCTCCCCCCCCCCCCCCCCTCCGCACAGCGGGAGCCAGTGTACTGTCGCGATCTCCTTCCCGTTTATTTCTCTATACTTAATGGCGTTTTCCTCGAGAAGTGCTGTGGCGTCGCGGGGGCGGCGAACAGCGCCAAAGTTAATATTATCATCTTTCTTCCGTCCACTTCCGCGACTTGTGAAGAAAAACACACTGCTCTCGCCTCCTCCGCTTTTGTGCGCGGCTTGGCAACGGCGTAAGCAAAGCGGAACACATCACACAAGCGCACACGAGGCGATGAAGACGCACAAAGAGGCATCCTTGTTTGCCAGCGCATATATACGTTGCGCAGCTCTTTCTTCAGCACAGAGGGCTACTGCGCATGTTCTAGAGTGTTTCTGAATTTCTGCCTTCCGTCGATCAGACCGGCATTGACCGAAAAAGTTAGTTTGAAACTGAGCAGTATGTTTACAGATGGGTCAGAACAAAGTCGACTAACCCGGCAGAAATTAATCTGCCGGTGTGAGAAGGCCAAATAGAATTTTAAACGAAAAGAAAAGCACATTTCTTAAGCACTGCAGCACTGGCAATTCTGGCCACCTTCGACGCGCGTAAACGAAACCTAGCAGACGAAGCG
This sequence comes from Amblyomma maculatum, assembly GCF_055883805.1. Classification (NCBI taxonomy): domain Eukaryota; kingdom Metazoa; phylum Arthropoda; class Arachnida; order Ixodida; family Ixodidae; genus Amblyomma; species Amblyomma maculatum. The sequence continues at coordinate 54,618,971 of NC_139345.1, read as the reverse complement.
CGTAATTATGCGCGCCCATGAGTGACGCAGTCGTGACGTCGCCTGACGAATCGAGCCGCCCGGAGGCGGCTGCTGCCGCTCCCGAAATGCTCGTATATCACGGCCGCGATTGCCGTATATGCTGCTTCATATCACGGCCGCGATTCATCGGCTGTCTAACTGTGCTTAACCGAAGGCTGCCGTCTGGGTATTTTCTTTAGCGCCATCCAATTTTTACTTCCTTTTGGTTTACACTGCATGAACGGCTGTTTGTAGCTCGCTGACAGGTTTGTTCGAGCGCTGGTGCCCATAATTTCGGACAGGATCTCAATCCTTTCTGGAAATACATTCGAAAGCAAGAAAACTTCTCCAAGTTCTTGGATGCTGTGGTTATTTTCTCTTTGCGATAAATTTAGTTGCTGCTTGTGTTAACAAGAGTTAGTGTGGAACGTTTTGATCACTGCTTACAAATTTGCTCTTAACATGCCACAAGATTCGATGACAAGTGAAAATCAATATCGGAACTGTAAATGCAGAGGGGTTTTAAAAATTAGTTTATTGATAAGTTTTGTATCTCAAGGCCGACTACACAGGAACAGTCATTGCACACCACTCCTTAAAGCACGTGTTCGAAGTGACCTCCTTGCATTGCAATGCATGCCATCAAGCTTTCACTGAATTCACTGCTCGCATGCTCATTTCTTGAGGAACATTCTCAAGTGACGTTTTGATTCTTTGTTTTACGACAGAAGAGAGAGTAGAGAAGAAAAAAAGAAGAGAGAGAAGGACGCGCGCCGCAACAGCCGTCGTCCACCACCTAAGCGGTAGCGGGTGCAATGATGGCCCACAACAGATAAAAATTCAGTGGCTGGCTAGCCCCCGCCGCAAGCGGCGTTGGCCTATACCGTCCCAACCCCGTAGGGCCAGGAATAGCCACCATGTAGATCGTTAAGGCTCACCGGTTCTAATTCGTACACCTTGCTCTTTAAGTAACCCCACAAAAAACATCGAGTGGGTTCAAGTCCGGCGAACGCGGTGGCCAGGCAATTGGTCCGCCGCGCTTAATCCACTGTTCGGGGAAGAAGCTGTTTAGGAACTGCACAGCTTGGGTCGCCGAATGTGGAGGCGCTCCATCATGCTGAAACCACATTGATCTCAAAGCATAGTGGCAACTCGAAAACAAACTTGGACCACACAATTCTTTAAAATCTCACCAACGTAACTCTTGTCAGTGAGATTACCATCAATAAAATAAGGACCAACAATGCGACCCCGGAAAATACCGCACCATACGTTTGCCGACCGCCGAGCCTGATGGTGGTGTGGGCGCAGCCAATGTGGCAATGTGTGGGACCAGTAGTGTGCGTTATGCACATTTATCACCCCGTTCCTGCCGAATTGGGCCTCGTCAGTCCACAAGATATTTTGCAAGATGTTAGGGTACTGATCACATTGAATTAGGCACCAGTTACAAAAGTCCAACCTTTTTTGGTGGTCACTCGACATCAATTCCTGATGCAGACACATGTGGTAGGGGTGGTATCTGGGCGCTGACAACAGCCGCCAAACAGTGAAGGTACTGGCACCGGTCGCTTGAGCGATTTCTCTTACGCTAGCTTCTGGCTTCGCAGCGACGTACGTCATCACAGCGGTTCCATGTGATTCGGCTGCTGGTGCTTTCCGCTTCCTTCTTTGAGGCTGTACAGATCCAGTCGTATGGAATCTATTGCAGATGCTCTTGAAAGTTGGTTGTGCAGGCACACGAGACAGGATGCATGTCTTGTATAATTGTGCTGCTAACCTGCTGTTTTCATTTGCACTGACGTAGGCAATAATAATATTTCAGCCATCGAAAAGTTGCACTGCACTGGCGAAGCCATTTCACAATGCTGCTGTGGCGGTAACAGAAGATGCATCCAAAAATATGAGCGAAAGAGCATTTGTGAGACGTGAAAAGCGCTGCTCATTACCGAATAATAAAAAGAAAACTTGAAACATCCAGTTGAACGATATCTGTGCTTGCAGCTGCTTTGCTTTTTTTCCCGAGGGTATTCAATAAACCGTAAAGCTTCAAGTCCATTTTTTTTGCTCCAAGGAAAGGATAGCGTCATCAACGGTATATATATATATATATATATATATATATATATATATATATATATATATATATATATATATATATATATATATATATATATATATATATATATATATATATATATATATAATGCTAAGACAAGGAGGTTCAAGATATCAGGCTAACTTCCAAAGACGACAACGGACACAATTGCCATGCGAGGGACTTCAGTGGTTTTGTTGCTCGTTAATCATTAGCCTTGTATGAGAGTTATTATAGCACAGCCGTATGATCCTCCGCAAAACATAACCAATATATGTAACAAGAATATTGACGAACTTTACCAAATGCTTTTGCAACGCCAATCTATACTCAATTGTACAACGCCATCTGATACTGTCTCCGGTATCTCAAATATATGACAATGCAGACAGCAACAAAGAATATTGCGAAAAGTTCATAATCGACATTACAAGCAGATACTAGACAATATCCTGCTACTTTTCAACCAATTCGGACCTGCTGCAGCAGTGAGCCGGCAGAGCACACGTTTTTATGTATGTTCCTGTCCGTTCACACAGAAATTCTCTTATCTCCCCCTAGGCGATGATACTATTTTGCGTCGTCTTTGTCGGCGCTTTGGGCTCTGGTGTGCCTACGAAATATGCTCTGTCAATACCTTGCAACGGCTTTTGGAACTGGTTAATTTGCCGTGACGCAAAAGGCAGCAGGATCGCTTGGCAGAAACATCTTGAGGCAACGATAAGCTGGGTATATTTATATTGCTTGCCCACTGATTCAATACCAGTGCACCTGTCCTGCCTAATGTATAAACTAAGCATATAGTGCGCGCTACGAACCCTGGCTCGACACGCTTTGGTCAAGGAAATAAAACATTTGCCGACGATTACGTTACTTCCTAATGCGAAATTTGAGCTCAGCTCGTCAGCTGTTGCACCTTTTTCAATAGATTGCGGCAAAGATTTCGAGCAAGACATGTATGCACTATTACAGACAATTATTTTATTTTTCACACATATTCTTTCAAGAAACACTCCACTGACAGTTCTTAACTGTCATGAGGGAAGCTTTGTGGCCGGAAAAATGAATAGAACAAATAAGTTATCGGGAGGTTGCAGGAGGCAGCGCCTGGGCCCATAGAAACGTTGCGCGGCGAAGAGACTAATGCCACAAGCTGCAGACAAGAAGAAAAAAGCCTTCGCAAATATCTGAAACTGACTTGAAAACGCTGTAGCTAAAGTTAGCAAGTATCTCATCAAATTTCTAGCGTTTTAAAGAAAAATGAGGGAGGGCTATCTGGGCCAGGCCTTTCTCGAAAGGCAAGGGACGATCGGCTAGAGATCCGGACTATCAAACTAGCTGTATATACGCAAACTACATCAAAATATGATGCTTTTATCTGTGAATGTGCGAATTCTCGCGGTTACTGCACTATTGTCCTGCTGTTCGGTGTGGGCGCTCGCATTATTCATGAATTATTCTTAGGAGTGTGTACCATGTGTGGTCACGTCTTCCACTTGAGCTCTGAAGCGTGCCTTTCATAATTGGTTCACAGGAATGGAAAGGCGCAGCATCTGTCACACTTCTGTGAACACCTGAATCATGCAGTAAGGGAAGGAAGGAAGGTGGGAGTGAAAGTGGGGCTGGTTGCAATGGAAAGGCTCAGTATCTGTTACACTTGTTTCTCTGGACACCTGAATCGCACCGTAAGGGAAGGAAGAAAGGTGGCAGTGAAAGTAAAGCTGGTTACGAGGGGCAACGCCGACGCCGCGACACCCAGGAACGAGCGCCAAAGAGCTGCGCTCTAAAAAATCCGCTGTAATGGTCCTAGGAAACTATATATACCAGCTAAGCGTTAGTTGCATGTTGCTATATATCAGGTATACTGTTAGCAAAATTACGATAATTAATGCACCAACTATATAAGAGCATGGTATCACAAACACCGCAGTAGCCCTCACCCGTCCTACCTTGAGTGCGTGCCGAATGCTTGGCTAGAAAGCAACTGCCTTGAAACTCCTTTGTCAGTCATGGGCGAAATAGTCCCAGGCACCTCAAGGGATGGTGACGGCGAGCCAAGAAGCACCATTAACAATACAGCGAGAATGAGTCCACATCAGTCCACATCGCTGACCCCTCAACTCCCACTGCGAAATAACTGCTGCGTATCACCGAGCCGGGACGCTTCGTCGCATGTAATCTACTGTCGCTGGCTGGGGTTCTCGGACGATCCATTTGCGAACAGTGACTACGGTTTTTACACATATCGTTTCTCGTAGGAATTTAGGCCGCTTTTATTGGTCTAGCATCCCTTCCAATTTTCCATTGGCGGTTCCAGATGTGCAGATGACGGAGCCGTGATGGTACACTTTGACCCAACGTTTTCCATGAGTGGAGCGCTTATCTGCCACTTTTCGAGCGGCGTAACTTGTTCCTTTTCTCTGAAGTCTGAATGTTGTACTAGTACAGCGCGAAATACTGGCGAGAAGTGATATCAGTATCTTGCTACAGACGTGCCAGTTTGCTTCATCATAATTGGCGTTCTGGCTGTGGTAATTTCGTTTCCTTTGTATCCGAATGCTCGAAAGCAAGAGGAGTGGCAGCTCGAATATTTTTGGCGTTTTTTCTTGTTAATATGGACGCCTAGAGATATCTTTGAAGACTATGCATTTATTTCACCTAAATTATTATTCGGTGCGTGTTACATTTTTCTAATCTCAGGATATGTCCAGTCTAACAGCACTGCGTGATTTTGTCTCCATGATGGCGAATTGATATTTATAGCATGGGCGGCGCTTGGCCCGACAGCACCGTCACTAGCGCGTTTTCCATCAAAGCCAAACATCAATGGCCATAGGAAAGCTCGCACCCGTAGCAAAAATAGTGTGCATATATATACCAGCTGCCACCGCGAGACCACACCCGCACCTCGCCTTGCAGTAATTTAATTACACTAATGAAATTTAAGTACTTAATTAAATTAGCTTAATTACCTTTGCCGGTAATTTGTAATGTAATTAATTATGTTTGGCAGTAATTTCGCAGCGAAGGTGATTAATTCCTTTCGAAATTACATTCATAAAGTTCCACTGCTCTTTCAATAAACAAACAGAGTGCATGCCACGAAAGACGACGACGAGCGGAAAACCTGGACCAGCATAACGAATCGGCGAAAGAAGGCAGAATTTGGCTCAACAGAGCGCCTGAGACCTGAGTCCGGTAATGCATCCAGTGACCGCCGAAGGGGCAGATGTGGAACAACGGCCGGTGTTCAAAGCTAGCCGGGAGCACAGCGCAGTGTCACTCCTTATTGCGTCGGCTAGGGCGCAGTGGTGCCTGAGTACACTCGTCACCACGGAGCGAGAGAGGATGCATGGCGGGAGACAGGCGGAAGAGTCCATAGCGTGAGCATTACTGAGTGAAAGGTGCCGAGGTCGCTTCTTGGGATCACGTAATTTCACCGGGGCCTTCAAACGGGGGAGACAGCCCCGGGTGAGCAAGACGCTGAATTGGCCGCTCATTTCACTAGCATTCGACTATGCTTATGTTTTTGTCGCTTCGCTGCCGTTCTTATTTTTGACACGTGCTGCATGAAAAAGAGATGGAATAGTTCTCTGGGACGGAATTTTGGAAGGCGAAAGAATGTGTGTGCGTCGCGTCTGTAGAAAATTTGTTTTGTTTACTATCTTTACTCGGTTTTTGCATAGACGAAAACTAGATTAATTTAAAAGTAATTTATCTACTGCGCAGAAGTAACTGTAAAATAATTTCATTGCTTTTGGCATCAGCAATTATTAACATAATTTAATTACATTTCTGTTATTTTCATCGAAGTACTTAATGTAAATTAATTCATTTTAAATGTAATTTTGTCATATATGAACGGCGCTTATGTTTCAACCATTATACTTCCGGAAAAACTTTTGTAGATCTGCATCCAAGGCTACTCGGTGAAGGGAATGAGACGGGCCTTTGTTACCGAGCCTTGGACAACGGCGTACCCAGTACTAACAACCTCGCACTGTCTTTGCACCTTCACCCTTTCACACCTTCGCAACCCTTAGCAACGAACAACTTACTCCCCATGGCACGCGGGCAAAAGGCTCGTCTTCCCTTACTTGCCTAGCTTTCGCTATAAAGCCACAGAAAGGTGCCCGGGAGTATAGGTCAAGGTGGAGTCGTGGGTTTGTGTTGAAAGAAGCGTGTTTCCCTCGGCCACGTAGATTTATCCATTCCTGTCACGCCGCCATCATAGGTAGCTTAGATAATTAGAGCAGCATTCGCGAAACTGCATGTCTGCCTATACATGCTGCAATGATTTACGCACTTTAGCAACTCTTGTAGGTCGCGATAGTTAACAGATTCTCTACATGCGTCCAATGCTTCATCATCTCGAGCCTACGAGAACCATAGAACAGCGCTAATATTATCTCAATACATAAGCAAGGGAACTATATGGACTTAGAAAATTAGGCAAAACGGCTTACCTTTCGTTGACTACAATGCATTTACTATTGACTCCAATTAACCAAAGAGCCGTGCTTACTTTCTTAAAAGATACTAATGAAATCTAGAGGGACACCAAGCTTCGCCTTTAAAGATATGACGTGGTTAATTCCTCGTTCTCTTGCCATTGTACTTGCCATTGAAAAACACTGGATGTTTGATTCCTATTTCATCTTTCCACCTGAAATGAGCAACCCGTGTTGCCAGCTCCTGCCAACTTTCTAATATCATGTCGTCTCGCTGAACCACACAAACCATCGAAGAATTAGTGTTCGGCCATGTCAGATGCCAGTTATCGCATGCCAGTAAATGTCCGTCCGTGATTTATCGCTCACAGCGCCGACGCCGACACCGACGCCTACGCTGAATTTTGCATAAGGAAATAGAATCATATTGTTATATACGCCATTGCAGAAGGCAGAAGACGATGATTGACAACAGAATCTGAAGACAAAGTGATAGCATGCAGTTGGTGTTGAGAGGTGCAGGTACATACATTCACGCAAGTCATCAGCTGTTGTGTCTCTTGGGCTAACCTTGCCACATATCAGATCTCCGTGAGCCTAGTTAAGTCCATTTACGCTGTCAAAAGCTGTATTTGAGCAGTGGCTGCCACCTACCTGGGATCACAACGTCAACAACGGCCACTATGACCTCCAAGGCAGCCCCTACCACGACGGCAACGTCACCTCAGCCAGTCGCACTCACAAAAATACGCCACGTACCCTCCCATCTTTTATGGCGAAGACAAGCCAGACGTTGACGATTGGCTGGATGAGTACGAGCGCTACAGTCAGAACAACCACTGGTACGCGACCATCATGCTGGCTAACCACATTTTATATTTGGCGGGAACAGCTTGCACGAGGTTTCAAAGTCACGAACAAGAGCTGGTGACCTGGGAAATTTGCAAGAACTGAAAGCTTCAGAACTTGTTCGGGAAGTCCATTGGGCGGTCTCTCGCAGCCAAAACCGAACTTTCGTCTTGCGCCCGATCCCCCACAGAGTCCTATCTTGCTTACATTCAAGCAATACTGTAATGGCGGCTAGTTGGTTTTCCATCATCAGGTAGGCGCCTACATTCAAGACTGTTGGAGGTGGGACTCGGGTGCCACTGGACGGATCCTCGGCCGCAACGACGCCCGCAGCCAGGAAGAGGTGCCGCTGAGCGAAGGAGTTGGGAATAGAAGGACGAAGACTTAGTTTATATACATTTTTAGGAGTAGAGAAGGGCTAACAATGCCCGAACACACACACAGTTTTAAATGGCCCGTGTTCTCCAGGTTCCTTAGGTGAATGGCGAGTTCGGCGTGGAGGGACGAGTGTCTTTATCCCTTCAATGTCACTCACAGAACATACTGTCATTCTTACAGACACGCCTCCTCGAAAGAGTTTAGACTGGGTGGTGAGGAGGATGCCGTTGTGGCGGTGTAAATGGCACGTGAGGAACTCGGTGTCTGCCGGCGCCTCATGGTCTGGGCACACACCTGCGTCACAAGGCCCGCCGCGCGCCGTCGGCGAGAGGAATTGGAGCAGCGTAACCAGACTATAGCCAGACGACCCGTCTATCACTCCGCTCGACTTCTCAGACGAGATATCCGCGTAGCCGCCTTGAGGAAACCCGGGAGCCACTTGAACATTTTTGTTCCCGGTGGCCCGTCGTTGTCTGCTGTCGCTGACCAGCCGAACAACCCCGCGTTCCTTTCCAGCTTGCTTTTGTGATGGCCAATACAAGTCGCGTCTCGCCGTCGCCGTTCTTGACCGCTCTCCCTCTTTCGGTCGGGATTTCCTGCGTCTGCGGTACAAAGCGTAAGCTCCCGCGCCGACCCGTTGTCGCCATCCTTAACAAGACGCGCACGCGTTGTGTCGCAAGGCGAACAGCTCCATGCCTGAAAGTGAAAAAGTATGGCATACCCTCAAGGGTACCGCGGATGACGCGTTCAACATCCTCGTCGAAAAGCTATACGGCATATCATCAAGAGTATCGCGGATGACTCGCTCGACATGCTCGTCTACCGCCGACATCGGTGCTTCAAGTCGGCCGAAGATTCGAGCAGGATAAACAACGACGTCTCGTACATGGCTTTGAGCGCCTTCCTAACACGGCGACTATACATCATTCTGTGATGACCTGGCCCCTTTGCAACAGCCTTCTCATCCGACGAATATGACTCGAATCGTCAGGCGAGAACTCGAGGCCTTAGCTCCTGCACCACTCACGTCCCCACTTCTCGACACCGTGGCCGTGATACAGGCCGTTGTCCGCCAGGAACTTGCCAACGTCGGCCTCTCCTCCAGCCCCGTGCCGCCTCCGTCACCATTGTATCCTGTTCCTCTAGTGGCTGCCGCTGTGTATATGTGCTCATGTCGCCTGTTCCCTTCGTTTCTGATGACGACTACATTGTTTGCCCCATACCCGACGTGGCACTGCAGCGTAAAATCGCTCTCCCTTACAATATCGTGCACGTAGCGAACCACCACAATTATACCCCTGTCACACGGACAGTTTCGATCCTCATTGAACTCGATCTGCATTCAACTCAATGCCGATCGAGGTTGTCACACGACAACTTTCAAGTGCAATCGAGCTCGAGCCTGCTTGACTTCAAGCTGCTCCCTTAATAGATCTCGAGATTTCAAGCACACTAGAAAGCGGTCATCGACACCCTCGTAGCGCACATGAGGAAAATTTCTCAATGCTCATTGAAAATGCCCGTGTAGCATAGGATGCTTCAATCCTTCTTGAAAACCTCAATGCAGATCGAGTTAAATGAGGATCGAAAGTGACCGTGTGACGGAGGTATTATATTCCGGTCCTGAACTTCAGCTTTCTTTTGTGCGAGTGCTTCATGAGGGCATTTTTCTCGCCAAATTGACCCCATTGTCTGACTTTAATGTATCTTCTCTTTTACCTGACCCTAATGCTGAAGTACCGCCACGACCTGCACCGTCCTCACCTTTAGAGGCCCGCAGATCAGGAAGTGTTGCTCCTGAATTGCGTCATGATCGTGCTAAAGCACTTACGAGCCTTCTGACTTCGTACAGTGATATTGTTTTATTTCGGTGACCGCCCCTTGGGCCAAACGACCGTTACTCATCGCATCGATACCAGAGACGCCAGCCCAATTTACAGAAAACTTTACCAAGTCGCCATTTTTGAACACGCGTCATACAAGATGAACTAGACAGGACGTTGGCAAGAGACATTATAGAGCCTTCGAGCAGCCCCTGGGCGTCACCTGTCGTGCTTGTTAAAAAATGACAATACCTGGAGGTTTTGCGTTGATTACCGATACAAAGAAAGGCGTTTGCCCAGGATAGATGATGCCCTCGACTGCTTGCACGGTGCCAAATATTTCTATTCGATTTATCTTCGTTCCGGTGCAAATCGCAGTCGACGAATGGGACCGAGATAAGACCGCCTTCGTCACTCCCGATAGCCTGTACCAATTCAAGGTGATGCCTTTTGGCCTGTGTAATGCGCCCGCAACATTCTAGCGCAGGATGGACTCTCTTTTACGCGGCTTCAAATGGATGGCATGCTTATGTTATCTCGATGACGTCATTGTATTTTATTCGACCTTAGAGAGCCATCTTCATCACCTTGATGTCATTTTTGGAGTCTTCCGAAGAGCTGGCCTTCAGCTGAACACGAAGAAGTGCAGCTTCGGCCAACGTGAACTCAAGGTGCTCGGACACTTGGTTGACGCCCATGACATTCAACCCGACCGCGACAAAATGCGTGCTGTGAATGCATTTCCCGCACCACGGTGTACCAGTGGCATGCGTAGTTTCATTGGCCTTTGTTCCTATTTTCGGCAGTTTGTCCCAAACTTTGCGGAGACGGCTCATCCCCTCACTATTCTTCTGAAGAACGACGCTCCATTTTCCTGGGTCCAAGACCAGTCTCAAGCCTTTTCTGCGCTAATTTCAGCCCGCGCCAACCGGCCCGTGCCGGCGCACTTCAACCCCTCACCACCAACGGACGTACGCACCGACGCCAAGGTTCACGGTATTTGTGCCATTCTCGCCCAACAGCAGATGCACCATTGGTTATGCCAGTCGCCTCCTTTCTACGGCTGAGCGGAATTATTTGATCACAGAACGTGAGTGCTTAACCCTCGTGTGGGCCATTACAAAGTTTGGCCTTTACTTGTTTGGCCGCCCGTTCTCTATCATCACCGACCACCACGCCGTATGTTGGCTTGCTACGCTGAAGGACCCTACTGGTCGCCTGAGGCATTGGGCCCTGCGTCTTCAGGAATACACTTTTTCTGTCGTCCACAAGTCCGGCCGGCTGCAAACAGATGCCGATTGCCTGTCCCGCAACCCGATCCGCCGCCTGAAAGCGAGTGTGACGATGACACCTGTGTGATGTCCATCTCTGACCTTTTCAACATTCGCCATGTGCAGCGCTTAGATCCCAAGATTTGCACTATTATCAACTGCCTCAGCACTGATCACCCTTATGCTACCCTTGCTTTGTTCGTGCTCCATGACGGCACTTTATATCGGCGGAATATGCGGCCAGGTGGCGCCGAGCTTCTAGCCCCCGAACACCTGCGTGCCAGTGTTCTTCAGCAGCTGCACGACGCGCCCAATGCGGGCCATCTTGGTGTACCTTGTACGTACGACAGCGTACGCTTCGGGACTTTCCCTCTGTCTGCTTCGGGGAATAGATGAATTACGGTGGCCACGGGCTATACTGCGTGCTAAGCTGTCACACGAGCAATACCCACCAGCTGTGCAACTGACTTAGCTGCGTTTCTTCTCCACGGTGTCATCCTGCTCCATGGTGCTCCACACCAGCTGCTCACTGACCGTGGCCGTTGCTTTCTTGCTCGAGTAGTCGACGATCCGGTACTGCTCCATTAAGCACTATTTCACCACCGCTTGCCATCCACAAACGAACGGCCTCACCGAACGCCTCAACCGCACGCTCATGGACATACTGTCACTGTATACGTATCGGATGACCACCATGATTGGAATATTACTTTTGCCGTTCGTGACGTTCGCATGTAATTTGTCCCGTCACGATACAATGGGCTACTCGCCCTTCTATCTTCTATTCGACCGCGACCCTTCACCCCCCTTTGGCAGCGTCCTGCCTCTGCCAGCTTCTATGTTCGTGACGCCGTCTCCCGAGCTTACGCCGCCCTTGTTATTGCTCGTCGCCAGCTGGCTTCCTCCCAAAGCACTAAAAAACGCCGCCACGATTCTCGTCATCGGGATGTCCACTACTCTCCGGGCTCTCTCGTCTTGCTCTGGACTCCCGCTCGTCGAGTTGGGCTGTGTGAGAAGCCCTTGCCGCGCTACACAGGCCCCTGCAGTGTTTTACGGCCAGTCACGCCCGTGTGCGATCACCCAAGTTCGCCACAAAAGTCCGTTTTGCCATTTACCGATATCGTTCGTGTCGCGCGAATGAAGCCATCTCCAACTGTAGTTCCCCGACATAGTACGCACCGGGACTGCGCTTTTCATGGCGGCGGTAATGTTACATATATGCCATTGCAGAAGGCAGAAGACGACGATCAAGAACAGAGGCTGAAGACGGCCTTTTTCTGTCGTATTGCGTATTTATACGTATTAGTTTTTTTTTTATTCTCATATCTAACAGCATAACTTTCTTAGTACTGGTTTCACGTGTGGTCAATCTCCCTCGTGGGTATGTGCCGTTATCTGAGGGCACAACAACAACAAGTGGTTGCTGCGGTTGGTGCTGAGAGGTGCAAGTACATTCACGCAAGTCATCAGCAGTTGTCTCTTGGACTAACCTTTGCCACGTATCAATATGTCAATTTGCTGCAAACTGTCTACGGTGGCTACACAGCCGCCATAGCCCTCCATAAGGTGAATAATAAAATCTCAATCAAGGATGATGAGACAGAGACATTACCTCATCTATACTATTCTCGCGTGTTCACAGGAGGCATCCATGCAGAGATTAGGCCGCATTTTTTTAAAAGGATCCATTCTCCATTATTCACTTTCCATTTATTGTTGGGTGACAAACCAAATAAAGCTTGCAAGCATCTGTGAAAAGTGACCGGAGCATTGGCTCATTGGCGACCGGACCTCGGCACTGGCAGCATGGCGCAGCCAGTGGTTATGGGATGCGTACGGTGAGGGGCGAATATTTATATCGTTGATGGCCGAACTCTCTACCTTGTAGGTTTCTATACGAACTGGCCGCTCGCCGCTTTCGTTCGAGCTGCCGTCATGCTGACGCGACACTAAAGAAATTAAAAATACATTCCTTATGAAATATAACCCCTGAATTGAGTCGATAAGATAGGGTACACCTCAGAAATGGGCGGTTCGCTGCTGTCATTGCCTTTTATGTTACTCAGGGTCAAATTGCAAGGCGTGATGAATGACCCACGCAGCAAAACAGAACGATGTGTACAAAAATAATACTCAGACAACTAAAGTAAAATGGTTTTGGTAGGAAACAGCAGTTTATGGCAGGTAGCGAAGCATTGGAAGAGGTAAAGGATCATACTAGTCGGTTCAAGTATATAGTGACGGCAAGTTCGGACCAAGAGAGTGAGAATAAAAAATTCGAGCACACTCTGGCGACTAAAGTGATGAAAGACGAAAGCCTGAGTGCTGCATTCTGTGACGCTACTGTTGCGCATGTAGCGATGAATGCTGCTACTAGTAAAACGAGCGACTACTCTTTCACATTCTGCGAGTGCATTTATTCAGTGAATTCTGCTTGGCAGCGACGAGATCGCGCTCCTTGTATCTTCGCAGTTGTTCTACATTTACTGTTGTATGTTTGATTTTACCGGGTGCACGGCATTATTTCGTAATTATTCAATTACGCAACTGGCACTAATTAGTAATTGTTATTTATTGGTCATTAATTAATAGTGAGTAATTAGTAATTATTAGTATTAATCAGTAATTAGTAATTGAATAATCCGTCATTAATTAGTGATTGATCATTGATTGGCATATGGCCATATAAGGCACGCATTCGCGCATACTGTGGTGGTGCTCTGTGACTGATCGAGACCTCCATGACGTCATCCCGTATCGATCAATCAAAGCCGCCGCTAAAGCGTAACACTTTTGCTCACGAAAACGATGAGGCAATAAAGGCTTTCGCCTTAATAATGGGTTGGAAGGCGTTTGGCAGGTATACGTTCATGAATGGTAGATTACCGGCAGACCAAGGAACAAATGCAAGTTGATGGAAACGTAATCTAAACTGAGAAGAAACGGGCATGGCCAGAGAATCTAATAAGCAATGACAACTGAAAATCGGCAATGCTGTGGTGCTGACATAAGCTTTTATTTTAAAGAAAGATTGTCATCCGGCAATTCTCCTCCTTGTCTCCTTGTCCAAGAGTCTGTGGTCATAGGTCTCACTGAGAGCTCTGTCCATCAGCTATGTTTGACCACTTGTTAGAGCAGCTCGCAAAGCGACCTCCGATTACGAGAAGGATGTATTGGGCATGGAGGGTGCATGCTTTTCGGGCTCCTATGGATAGTTCTAGAGACAGCCCATGAACGCACTGATCACCAGAGATCTATTTATGCGCAGAAGCCCACGTGGGATTATAGCTCTTGCATTGTGTTATGATCGGGCTTCTAGCTGCGGTTCGCGTGGTTCCTGCAGCGGTCGACGACTGGAGCCGAGCGGGTGCCGGCGAGCGCCTGACGCCCCTTTACAAATGCCGGTGCTGCGCCGCGTGGCATCGGTGCCCTGAGGGAAAGCCTCAGCGTTGGACAAGCCAGATCATGTTCTATACAGCCCGGTGACAGCGCCCCCTCCTCTCCCCCTCGCGTGGCGGCAGAAGTAGGAGATCAGTGCGCTGGCTATTGGATCTTTTGGGCCACCGCCAACTGCTGCTTCCGAATTGGACAGTCCATTGCCAACGGTTTCCTGGCCCATAAAAGCAGGCGCGATGCCGCTTGTCAAGAGATCGCCGAGAGCGTCTGTTGAGCGCTGTGCTGCTCGCCCGGAGGGTACACATCGGAAGCTCCCAGGCCGCCTCTGTGGGAAGACACATGTCCGTGTAGGTGCTTTCGGCCTCCGTGCCGATGTTGTTTTGTATTTTGAGTGCAAAGATCTATAAAGTCACCTTTTGTTCACCTCAGCCTTAGTGCCCGGACCTGAATAGCGGCAATGCTTCTCTACTTGAGAATGCTTCGGCCAGTACGTGTTTGATACCTTACATGATATTGGCGGCACACAACTCCGGACTCGGTGCAGATTTTGGTGCAGTTAATTGGTATTTTGGATAGCGTATATAAGCGGCAAGGCAATGGCCACGCGCCTCCGTAGTGTTATGGTCGTAGAGGCTTACTACGGCTCCGATGTTGTCATCCTTGTAAGCACAAGGTATACTAAAAGCTAGACAGGGTGTGTTGTACCGCGGCAACTTAGAGCACGTGTTTGGTGTAGCATTCAGCTCGGGTCTGACATCTGCCCGTGTTTAGGCCGCGGTTCATACTTGTGGGAAGGGGTTGGAAGCGCAGTTGACCCTGTGTGTGTGTGTGTGTGTGTGTGTGTGTGTGTGTGTGTGTGTGTGTGTGTGTGTGTGTGTGTGTGTGTGTGTGTGTGTGTGTGTGTGTGTGTGTGTGTGTGTGTGTGTGTGTGTGTGTGTGTGTGTGTGTGTGTGTGTGTGTGTGTGTGTGTGTGTGTGTGTGTGTGTGTGTGTGTGTGTGTGTGTGTGTGTGTGTGTGTGTGTGTGCGTGCGTGCGTGCGTGCGTGCGTGCGTGCGTGCGTGCGTGCGTGCGTGCGTGCGTGCGTGCGTGCGTGCGTGCGCGCGTGCGTGCGCGCGTGCGTGCGCGCGTGCGTGCGCGCGTGCGTGCGCGCGTGCGCGCGCGCGCGCGCGCGCGCAAGCTCCCAGGCGACTCCCAGAGGTAGTCGCCTGGAAGCTGGCCACCGAACAACGGAGGAAAGATCGAGCCAGGGCGAAACGTGCATCTGAAACGCCGGAAAAACGCGAGGAAAGCCTCGCGAAAAAACGTCGCCAAGAAGCCGAACGACGCGCTGTGGCCACCGCTGTGGCTAGTGGTAGTCAACAAAGTGAATAGGAGGAGCAACAGAAGGAGGAAAACATGGTAGAAGATTCCAAGGCTCGCCGCTACACCGAACACGTGTTAAGACTGAGTAGGGTGCCTCGATACCAGTGCCGCCGTACAGGGTGGTGACACCCTCCGGCATGCGCCGAGCCGCCGCTTTCGCCGCGCTCGCCATCTTGGGGCAAGTCGCTTCGGGCCGTTGCTGCGGAGTGTCCGAAGCGGTTGAGCTGTGCGCTGGGTGCTGGGCGATTGAACTGTGTTCAGTCGCAAAAACTAGCATGCCAGGCTGTGGTGTTCCATTGTGTGCTGGCTCAGCAAAAAAAAAAAAAGGAGCCAGATGTTTTCGTTCTCCATGGGATAAGAGACGAAGAAATGTATGGGGTACGCGAAAGTGAAGCGTGAAGACATGGAAGTAAGCCACAATACCTGTGCTTCTTTTATGCATTCATAAAATGTTTTTGAGCGAATAGGTGCATTTCAATCGTGTAAAAGGTCTAGCACAGACACAGACCACTAGAAAGATGACAAACACACACAAGCGCTTGCGTATG
Source organism: Amblyomma maculatum (assembly GCF_055883805.1). Lineage (NCBI taxonomy): Eukaryota > Metazoa > Arthropoda > Arachnida > Ixodida > Ixodidae > Amblyomma > Amblyomma maculatum. The sequence goes on along the minus strand of NC_139345.1, from coordinate 54,602,795 downwards.
TGCGCGTGTCGTCTTTCCTGCGGCCTGTATCTGTTTGCACGAAAGCGTTTTAAAAGATATTTTTGTACTCGTTTAACGCAATTACGCACTTCTGTTTGGAATGACATTATCTCCCGCCGCTTCACCCATCTGCTGGTAATCACGAGCTTTGTGCGGTTTTTGGCTTCCCCATCTAGCATTGTGCGCAACAGATATTGGTCTGCCTTCTTCAACATTGAAACAGGTCTAAGCATCGCATTGCCTGGCATCGGGAATAGCGCACTGTGTTTTTTAAGTGTAAATTTTGCATTTTTCAGCGTAAATGAGGGCTTATAAACTAAATATATGGACAATTGCATCTGCTATGTCGTAGTCACTCGGGGAAATTTAGTATAACTTTCAGTGAGTGACATTCGACTTTAGTATCATTCGCGTAGTGTCACACAATAATATCTGTTGTTGAGGATCTGCCTTTCTGTGTTCATAGCCGCACCAAAAACATGTGGAGAAGGTCGAGACTGGTATTTGTCAAAGGAATGCACCATTGTGCCCTTTCGATCGCTCCCCTTTACACTCGATCGAAAGCTGGTGGCAACCGCCGAGGCTTCAGATTCACACAAATTACATTCCCTCTGTCCCTCTCGGGAAATAATACAATGGAGAGCGACGGATGGCATGTCATCTCGCAACAGAGTAGGAAGTGAAACGCAGTTTGTAACAATTATTTTGGTCGCAAAAAAAAAAAAAAAAAACGAGTTGACCGCGCTGGAATTCGGCAAGTGGGCTTATCGCTACCCTACTGAAAAAGCAAAAGTTCTACGGGGCAATAACCTTACACAATCTCATCAAATCGCATAGACTCTCATAGGGTGCACACCATTATCATAAAATATCTCCCATAGTTTATGATAATGGTGTGCACCCTATGAGATCATATGCAATTATATGCGACTTGTACACGATTTCGTATGTGAACTGAGTGAGATTGTGTGAGAAAATGTGAGGTTATAGCCTCATACAATTTTTTCACTAGTGTAGTACAACATTTCGCGAAACAGAGATAACAGGTCCTCTTTTAATTATACACAGGAGCAGTTTTACGCGAGGTTTTTGAGATTCGCAATAATATAAACAGTTGGGTTTTCATGAAAATTAGGTCGTTTTAAGCATATGATTGGCATCTCGCCAAGTCTCAAGGAAACTGCTCTCGTGAGCTGGAAGGTGTAGCGGCATCATCTTGTGAAAGCGGTCGTGAGGAAGCAAGGTTCTTGCGCAGTACAAAAGTTCATCCCGAATGCAGCTTTTCCTTCCCTGTATAATAATTACGCATCGCAAAGCGATGTTCACACCCTGTTGTCCCCGCAAGTACTTGTCTGAGGTTAAGCCAAAATTAGGTGAAGCTAAATTTGACCGCCTGACACCCGAATGAGTGCTGTCGCTTGTTTGCCACCCATGGAAAAATTTTGCGATCGTACATGTAAATATCCATATGTATCAGCAGCGCAAACACAATCAGAGGAAAAGAAGACTAAGATAGGACAGAGCGCTGAACTTGCAACTTTATTAGAGGAAACTGAAACCCGCACTTATATGCACACCGAGAAAACACCCACCAGGGGGAATTATCACGGCGACGTGACCGTCAGGGCGCACGAGTGAACTGATAAAAAACACACGTGTCCGGGACATCAAAAGATTACACGAGGAGCATCATGAAAAACACGCAGACAAACCTTTTCGTGAAATGACGCACTACGGGCAAGTGTAAACAAGAATGGAAAAACAGGGTTGGGGGCGGGCAATGACGGAAGGAAACAAAGGAAAAAACAGAGAAGAGGGGCGCGTTTTATAAAAAACATGGGAAGGCGAAAAGCGGTAACAAAGGTTAGCAATACGAAGGAAGAGCGCCAACGATTAACAAGGCTAGAGGAAAAAAAGTGAGGGGTGTGCTTCTAAAATCTAGGTGAGATCAGATGCCGCCAGAGAGAAAGGTGAATTCTTTTTCAGATAGTGAGATAGATGGGGTGCTTACGCAGCCTTCCTTAAGACCTGAGATGTAGGCGGCTTCAACAATTTCGCGCGTCAGTTGATTCTTATGTTTCTTCAGGATGGTTGTCTTCTTGAAACTGGGGGTGCATTTCTTTTTGCTGTCACATCCCCGACAGTGGGCGGGTAAGTTTTTTAAAAGGGCCCCGGATAAATCTTTCTTATGCTCCATTAATCTCTCATTTAAACATCTCCCTGTTTGGCCTATGTAAGCCTTACCGCATGTTAAAGGAATTGAATAAACGACGCCCTCCTCGCAGGCCGCGAGAGGGTCGCGATGCCTGGTTGTACAGCCACTAATCTTTTTCTTATTATTGACTTTGTTACACAGGCTTGAGAGGCGCAGTGGGGCTGAAAAGACTACTTCGACGCCTGATTTTTTACCAATTTTTTTCAGATTGTGTGATATTTGATGCAGGTACGGCACAACAGCAACCCTTTTGTTCCGCGGTCGGGCCTCATTTGGAACGTCACATTCGTGCTTCATACCTTTCAGGATTATTTCTGCTACAGATGCAAGGAGAGATTGCGGGTAACCTGATTGCGTCAGCCTCAACACTTGGTTGGAAAAACTAGCCTGCAGCTTGTGTTCACAGGATATTGTGAGTGCGTTTTTAAAGGTTGACTTTACTATGTTTCTTTTGACCAGTTTTGAATGTGCTGAGTCGTAGGGCAGAATGGGTTTTTTGGCTCTTGGTTCAAATGACCAGCACACGTGGTTCTGTCCGAAAAAAACTTTTAACTCCAAAAACCTGATGGCGTTGTGTTCTGGGAATTCATGCGTAACTTCAAGAGGGGAAATAGTCCTCGAAACAACTTGGAGAACTTCATCTGCTTTTGTTTGAAATGCTTCAGGGATGCAATCTAAGAGAACCAGGAAGTCGTCAACATAGCGGAAAATTTTGAAAACGCTTGAAGACTCGAGCTGGTCCTTCAAGGATCTGTCGTGCATGGCCAAGAAAAGGTCACTCAAAATGGGGGCTATGCATGAACCTATACATATGCCTTGTTTCTGAATAAATCTGCAGCCGTCCCACTCAGTAACTGTCGATTTTAGGTAAGTGCACAATACTTCAATGAAGCCGTCCACAGTTGCACCACACTCATTTTGGAAGGCCACCACACCGTGTCTATCTATGGCATCACGAACACATTCTATGAGGTCAGCCTGCGGGATGGAATAAAACAGGTCTTTTATATCAATGGAGAAGCCATTGAACGTCTTTGTGCTGTTCTCATGCAGGAACCCGATTACTTCTGCGGTGTTTTTTACAAGGAAGGGGTCATCAACAGTGAGCCGCTTGAGGTTGCCTTGTAGAAACCTGGCAACTTCTTTTTGCCAGGTCAATCTTTCGGACACAATCACACGCAAAGGGCATCCAGCTTTATGCGTTTTTGCTGTAAAAAACATTTCCAGACAGCCTGTCTTTTTTCCCTGTATTGAACGAGAAAGGTTCTCTAAATTCAAGCGTTGGCATAGCTTCTTTGCATTACTTCTTAGTTTTGTTTCAGACGTTCTGCATTTTACAAAATTTGTTTGGACTGCTTCCGCGGCCTTTGACATGAATACGCGTTTCGGTAGGACGGCAAACCCTCCTTCCTTGTCAGCGGTTAACAATGACAAATTCTTCTTAATCAGGTGTGAAACAGTCTTCTTAATTGGGAACCTATGCCTATCGGCGTTACAACGCGTGACCAGGTCCACTCCGTCCGCGGTACAACGATCCGCTTCCGCCGCTGGGGCGAGGCGAGAAACTTGCCTGACCATGGTCAACAGTTCCGGTGCTGTCCTCTTGGGCTCCACGGCGAACTTGGGTCCGTGACTAAGAAACCGCTGGACTTCTTCAGGGATGCTCTTGACACCTCCCACGAGGTGGACGGGGTTTCCAGTCTTTTCTTTCTTGGCTGGCACGAGTGCACGCAAGCCTGGGAGCACATGCTGCCAGAGGCACTCTGTCGTCCGGTTGACTTGTGACTGAACCTCACGCCATTTTCTGGCTGCTGCTGACACCGGCGAAGAAGCGAACGCCATCAGCCGCAGATGTTTTCTGTGTAGGCTCGCCTGGTGCTGCCATTCCGAGCGCAGGATTTTGCAAAGGCGGGTAGCATGGCCGACAGTGGGGTGGAAGCCGCCGAACAACTTCAGAAGGTCAGGAGGAAGTACCTTGCGCCGAATGCAGAAGCCGAGGGTTCTAGCCTGGCAGGAGGATTCCGCGGCGAGGCGTACTACGTGGCAGGGATCAGCTTGAGAAGAAAGGAAAGGGCCCGTAGAACAAGAAACATACTTGAATAACACGATCTGTCGGGCTAGTTGGTAACGATCCATATGTATCAGCAGCGCAAACACAATCAGAGGAAAAGAAGACTAAGATAGGACAGAGCGCTGAACTTGCAACTTTATTAGAGGAAACTGAAACCCGCACTTATATGCACACCGAGAAAACACCCACCAGGGGGAATTATCACGGCGACGTGACCGTCAGGGCGCACGAGTGAACTGATAAAAAACACACGTGTCCGGGACATCAAAAGATTACACGAGGAGCATCATGAAAAACACGCAGACAAACCTTTTCGTGAAATGACGCACTACGGGCAAGTGTAAACAAGAATGGAAAAACAGGGTTGGGGGCGGGCAATGACGGAAGGAAACAAAGGAAAAAACAGAGAAGAGGGGCGCGTTTTATAAAAAACATGGGAAGGCGAAAAGCGGTAACAAAGGTTAGCAATACGAAGGAAGAGCGCCAACGATTAACAAGGCTAGAGGAAAAAAAGTGAGGGGTGTGCTTCTAAAATCTAGGTGAGATCAGATGCCGCCAGAGAGAAAGGTGAATTCTTTTTCAGATAGTGAGATAGATGGGGTGCTTACGCAGCCTTCCTTAAGACCTGAGATGTAGGCGGCTTCAACAATTTCGCGCGTCAGTTGATTCTTATGTTTCTTCAGGATGGTTGTCTTCTTGAAACTGGGGGTGCATTTCTTTTTGCTGTCACATCCCCGACAGTGGGCGGGTAAGTTTTTTAAAAGGGCCCCGGATAAATCTTTCTTATGCTCCATTAATCTCTCATTTAAACATCTCCCTGTTTGGCCTATGTAAGCCTTACCGCATGTTAAAGGAATTGAATAAACGACGCCCTCCTCGCAGGCCGCGAGAGGGTCGCGATGCCTGGTTGTACAGCCACTAATCTTTTTCTTATTATTGACTTTGTTACACAGGCTTGACACCTCGCCGGTGTCAGCAGCAGCCAGAAAATGGCGTGAGGTTCAGTCACAAGTCAACCGGACGACAGAGTGCCTCTGGCAGCATGTGCTCCCAGGCTTGCGTGCACTCGTGCCAGCCAAGAAAGAAAAGACTGGAAACCCCGTCCACCTCGTGGGAGGTGTCAAGAGCATCCCTGAAGAAGTCCAGCGGTTTCTTAGTCACGGACCCAAGTTCGCCGTGGAGCCCAAGAGGACAGCACCGGAACTGTTGACCATGGTCAGGCAAGTTTCTCGCCTCGCCCCAGCGGCGGAAGCGGATCGTTGTACCGCGGACGGAGTGGACCTGGTCACGCGTTGTAACGCCGATAGGCATAGGTTCCCAATTAAGAAGACTGTTTCACACCTGATTAAGAAGAATTTGTCATTGTTAACCGCTGACAAGGAAGGAGGGTTTGCCGTCCTACCGAAACGCGTATTCATGTCAAAGGCCGCGGAAGCAGTCCAAACAAATTTTGTAAAATGCAGAACGTCTGAAACAAAACTAAGAAGTAATGCAAAGAAGCTATGCCAACGCTTGAATTTAGAGAACCTTTCTCGTTCAATACAGGGAAAAAAGACAGGCTGTCTGGAAATGTTTTTTACAGCAAAAACGCATAAAGCTGGATGCCCTTTGCGTGTGATTGTGTCCGAAAGATTGACCTGGCAAAAAGAAGTTGCCAGGTTTCTACAAGGCAACCTCAAGCGGCTCACTGTTGATGACCCCTTCCTTGTAAAAAACACCGCAGAAGTAATCGGGTTCCTGCATGAGAACAGCACAAAGACGTTCAATGGCTTCTCCATTGATATAAAAGACCTGTTTTATTCCATCCCGCAGGCTGACCTCATAGAATGTGTTCGTGATGCCATAGATAGACACGGTGTGGTGGCCTTCCAAAATGAGTGTGGTGCAACTGTGGACGGCTTCATTGAAGTATTGTGCACTTACCTAAAATCGACAGTTACTGAGTGGGACGGCTGCAGATTTATTCAGAAACAAGGCATATGTATAGGTTCATGCATAGCCCCCATTTTGAGTGACCTTTTCTTGGCCATGCACGACAGATCCTTGAAGGACCAGCTCGAGTCTTCAAGCGTTCTCAAAATTTTCCGCTATGTTGACGACTTCCTGGTTCTCTTAGATTGCATCCCTGAAGCATTTCAAACAAAAGCAGATGAAGTTCTCCAAGTTGTTTCGAGGACTATTTCCCCTCTTGAAGTTACGCATGAATTCCCAGAACACAACGCCATCAGGTTTTTGGAGTTAAAAGTTTTTTTCGGACAGAACCACGTGTGCTGGTCATTTGAACCAAGAGCCAAAAAACCCATTCTGCCCTACGACTCAGCACATTCAAAACTGGTCAAAAGAAACATAGTAAAGTCAACCTTTAAAAACGCACTCACAAAATCCTGTGAACACAAGCTGCAGGCTAGTTTTTCCAACCAAGTGTTGAGGCTGACGCAATCAGGTTACCCGCAATCTCTCCTTGCATCTGTAGCAGAAATAATCCTGAAAGGTATGAAGCACGAATGTGACGTTCCAAATGAGGCCCGACCGCGGAACAAAAGGGCTGCTGTTGTGCCGTACCTGCATCAAATATCACACAATCTGAAAAAAATTGGTAAAAAATCAGGCGTCGAAGTAGTCTTTTCAGCCCCACTGCGCCTCTCAAGCCTGTGTAACAAAGTCAATAATAAGAAAAAGATTAGTGGCTGTACAACCAGGCATCGCGACCCTCTCGCGGCCTGCGAGGAGGGCGTCGTTTATTCAATTCCTTTAACATGCGGTAAGGCTTACATAGGCCAAACAGGGAGATGTTTAAATGAGAGATTAATGGAGCATAAGAAAGATTTATCCGGGGCCCTTTTAAAAAACTTACCCGCCCACTGTCGGGGATGTGACAGCAAAAAGAAATGCACCCCCAGTTTCAAGAAGACAACCATCCTGAAGAAACATAAGAATCAACTGACGCGCGAAATTGTTGAAGCCGCCTACATCTCAGGTCTTAAGGAAGGCTGCGTAAGCACCCCATCTATCTCACTATCTGAAAAAGAATTCACCTTTCTCTCTGGCGGCATCTGATCTCACCTAGATTTTAGAAGCACACCCCTCACTTTTTTTCCTTTAGCCGTGTTAATCGTTGGCGCTCTTCCTTCGTATTGCTAACCTTTGTTACCGCTTTTCGCCTTCCCATGTTTTTTATAAAACGCGCCCCTCTTCTCTGTTTTTTCCTTTGTTTCCTTCCGTCATTGCCCGCCCCCAACCCTGTTTTTCCATTCTTGTTTACACTTGCCCGTAGTGCGTCATTTCACGAAAAGGTTTGTCTGCGTGTTTTTCATGATGCTCCTCGTGTAATCTTTTGATGTCCCGGACACGTGTGTTTTTTATCAGTTCACTCGTGCGCCCTGACGGTCACGTCGCCGTGATAATTCCCCCTGGTGGGTGTTTTCTCGGTGTGCATATAAGTGCGGGTTTCAGTTTCCTCTAATAAAGTTGCAAGTTCAGCGCTCTGTCCTATCTTAGTCTTCTTTTCCTCTGATTGTGTTTGCGCTGCTGATACATATGGATCGTTACCAACTAGCCCGACAGATCGTGTTATTCAAGTATGTTTCTTGTTCTACGGGCCCTTTCCTTTCTTCTCAAGCTGATCCCTGCCACGTAGTACGCCTCGCCGCGGAATCCTCCTGCCAGGCTAGAACCCTCGGCTTCTGCATTCGGCGCAAGGTACTTCCTCCTGACCTTCTGAAGTTGTTCGGCGGCTTCCACCCCACTGTCGGCCATGCTACCCGCCTTTGCAAAATCCTGCGCTCGGAATGGCAGCACCAGGCGAGCCTACACAGAGAACATCTGCGGCTGATGGCGTTCGCTTCATCGCCGGTGTCAGCAGCAGCCAGAAAATGGCGTGAGGTTCAGTCACAAGTCAACCGGACGACAGAGTGCCTCTGGCAGCATGTGCTCCCAGGCTTGCGTGCACTCGTGCCAGCCAAGAAAGAAAAGACTGGAAACCCCGTCCACCTCGTGGGAGGTGTCAAGAGCATCCCTGAAGAAGTCCAGCGGTTTCTTAGTCACGGACCCAAGTTCGCCGTGGAGCCCAAGAGGACAGCACCGGAACTGTTGACCATGGTCAGGCAAGTTTCTCGCCTCGCCCCAGCGGCGGAAGCGGATCGTTGTACCGCGGACGGAGTGGACCTGGTCACGCGTTGTAACGCCGATAGGCATAGGTTCCCAATTAAGAAGACTGTTTCACACCTGATTAAGAAGAATTTGTCATTGTTAACCGCTGACAAGGAAGGAGGGTTTGCCGTCCTACCGAAACGCGTATTCATGTCAAAGGCCGCGGAAGCAGTCCAAACAAATTTTGTAAAATGCAGAACGTCTGAAACAAAACTAAGAAGTAATGCAAAGAAGCTATGCCAACGCTTGAATTTAGAGAACCTTTCTCGTTCAATACAGGGAAAAAAGACAGGCTGTCTGGAAATGTTTTTTACAGCAAAAACGCATAAAGCTGGATGCCCTTTGCGTGTGATTGTGTCCGAAAGATTGACCTGGCAAAAAGAAGTTGCCAGGTTTCTACAAGGCAACCTCAAGCGGCTCACTGTTGATGACCCCTTCCTTGTAAAAAACACCGCAGAAGTAATCGGGTTCCTGCATGAGAACAGCACAAAGACGTTCAATGGCTTCTCCATTGATATAAAAGACCTGTTTTATTCCATCCCGCAGGCTGACCTCATAGAATGTGTTCGTGATGCCATAGATAGACACGGTGTGGTGGCCTTCCAAAATGAGTGTGGTGCAACTGTGGACGGCTTCATTGAAGTATTGTGCACTTACCTAAAATCGACAGTTACTGAGTGGGACGGCTGCAGATTTATTCAGAAACAAGGCATATGTATAGGTTCATGCATAGCCCCCATTTTGAGTGACCTTTTCTTGGCCATGCACGACAGATCCTTGAAGGACCAGCTCGAGTCTTCAAGCGTTCTCAAAATTTTCCGCTATGTTGACGACTTCCTGGTTCTCTTAGATTGCATCCCTGAAGCATTTCAAACAAAAGCAGATGAAGTTCTCCAAGTTGTTTCGAGGACTATTTCCCCTCTTGAAGTTACGCATGAATTCCCAGAACACAACGCCATCAGGTTTTTGGAGTTAAAAGTTTTTTTCGGACAGAACCACGTGTGCTGGTCATTTGAACCAAGAGCCAAAAAACCCATTCTGCCCTACGACTCAGCACATTCAAAACTGGTCAAAAGAAACATAGTAAAGTCAACCTTTAAAAACGCACTCACAAAATCCTGTGAACACAAGCTGCAGGCTAGTTTTTCCAACCAAGTGTTGAGGCTGACGCAATCAGGTTACCCGCAATCTCTCCTTGCATCTGTAGCAGAAATAATCCTGAAAGGTATGAAGCACGAATGTGACGTTCCAAATGAGGCCCGACCGCGGAACAAAAGGGTTGCTGTTGTGCCGTACCTGCATCAAATATCACACAATCTGAAAAAAATTGGTAAAAAATCAGGCGTCGAAGTAGTCTTTTCAGCCCCACTGCGCCTCTCAAGCCTGTGTAACAAAGTCAATAATAAGAAAAAGATTAGTGGCTGTACAACCAGGCATCGCGACCCTCTCGCGGCCTGCGAGGAGGGCGTCGTTTATTCAATTCCTTTAACATGCGGTAAGGCTTACATAGGCCAAACAGGGAGATGTTTAAATGAGAGATTAATGGAGCATAAGAAAAATTTATCCGGGGCCCTTTTAAAAAACTTACCCGCCCACTGTCGGGGATGTGACAGCAAAAAGAAATGCACCCCCAGTTTCAAGAAGACAACCATCCTGAAGAAACATAAGAATCAACTGACGCGCGAAATTGTTGAAGCCGCCTACATCTCAGGTCTTAAGGAAGGCTGCGTAAGCACCCCATCTATCTCACTATCTGAAAAAGAATTCACCTTTCTCTCTGGCGGCATCTGATCTCACCTAGATTTTAGAAGCACACCCCTCACTTTTTTTCCTTTAGCCGTGTTAATCGTTGGCGCTCTTCCTTCGTATTGCTAACCTTTGTTACCGCTTTTCGTCTTCCCATGTTTTTTATAAAACGCGCCCCTCTTCTCTGTTTTTTCCTTTGTTTCCTTCCGTCATTGCCCGCCCCCAACCCTGTTTTTCCATTCTTGTTTACACTTGCCCGTAGTGCGTCATTTCACGAAAAGGTTTGTCTGCGTGTTTTTCATGATGCTCCTCGTGTAATCTTTTGATGTCCCGGACACGTGTGTTTTTTATCAGTTCACTCGTGCGCCCTGACGGTCACGTCGCCGTGATAATTCCCCCTGGTGGGTGTTTTCTCGGTGTGCATATAAGTGCGGGTTTCAGTTTCCTCTAATAAAGTTGCAAGTTCAGCGCTCTGTCCTATCTTAGTCTTCTTTTCCTCTGATTGTGTTTGCGCTGCTGATACATATGGATCGTTACCAACTAGCCCGACAGATCGTGTTATGTAAATATCGCATTGCTTTTTATTATTTCATTCATTTGAGTGCACACTACAAAATACGCAAAATGACTGTTTCGTCGCCTATCGCATTTCAGCGCCATTTCAAGGGCAAGCACAGTGTATGGACGGTGGCTCCTCAAGTCAACAGCTGTCCCGACATTGTTTGACTGAGTGTAAAAATTTATCGGAACAAAACGACATCCTCCATTTGAAGAGTCGAATAAAATCTTATAAATGCGTTATCGAACAAACCGTTCCGATTCCAGTGGTTGATTGCGCGGAATACCCAAAGCTTATGAAAAGACTGTTAGAGCAGTTTGGGACGATGCGCTTGCGCATTTGCTTCAGTTGGCTAAGTCAGCCAGAAATATCGAATGATGGGTACGGCAGCAGAACTGTAGCTGGCGCCAGCTTTTATTAAAAAATTTCTCCTAGGCGTGCATCCAAAATCAGCTTTAAAGCCTTAATGAGGATTGTTATGGAATAAAATGCCGTGTGCATCAGCATGCGACACGTGTCAAAAGTTGATTTACGCATAGTTTTTTGCTGTGTCTTTTCTACGGTTTACGATGGGCCATTGCGATAATAATTACTTTCGATATACGGCTCCCTGAAACGTACACATGGTTGTTGATCTATAGCAATAGACGCAACTGAATGTTATGCACCTCATAAACTCATTCATGTCCGGCAGTGCAAAATGCATTGCTTTATAACACAGCCAGTCGTCAAAATAACCGCATTTGATTATCAGAGACGGCGAAAGAGTAAATGCTTACCATCTGCAATTTGATCATTTCCTCTTAAACTACGCATGCTAGCAAGCAGTATTGCTTTCACATTTTTTTTTTTTCGAGCAAAAAAGCGCTCAGGATTGCGAGTATGTGTGTAAAAACGGTACAGAGCCGAGCCTGCCAGCGCAAGCGCGTGCTGAATAAGAAATCGGGCCGCGGCTCCATGGCCCGCCGTATCTGAGCTTGCCCCAACATGGCGCCGTCGAAGGCGGTGTCTCCACCCTGTACGGCAGCGCGAGTGCGTCCAGAGTGCTTACGTCGGACTTCGTGAACAACTCATTTGACCACGTTTGTGATGTGTGTGAGAGACTATGGCACTCTCATTTAGAGACTTGACTCCGGTAATTTTGTGACAGTAGGCGCGAGACGTTGAGTTTGGCATCTGTCGAGTTGAGTGGAACCGTGGCGTGCGCGACGTGTAAGGGATATCTAGTGAAACAGAAAATTCACCTCTATACGTTTGCCAAAAGGTATCACTATCCACCCATACTCGGTTTACCAGTGTTAAACGGTGTGGCGGAACGTTTGATTTCACCTCGCTTTTCGCTGCGTATATCCAGGCTTAACTAAGCTGTGGCTTAGCTGAGTCACAACCAATTTTGGCATACAGAGTCACAAAACCACACACTGCACTGCCATACCGACATAAAAGTGACAACGGAATTACTTCGTGACGCGGTAGGTCACAGGTACCAAATACAGGCGTATGCAATATCCGCAAACAACAGTGAATGCGTTCCCTGGATTAGGAACTACACGGTTGGAGTCTTGTTTTCATCGTGTTTTTAGCCATTTGAGTGAGTACAAAGTTTTGTACTTTGACAGCAGAAATATGAGGTTGGCTTTAAGATGAAGCGCATACGATGCGACGAACAACTTTAGAAACGATCGACATTACGATATGTAAGCTAAGTTTAATTGTGGGGTATTAAGAAGTGCTTTAAATATTTTGCAGATCAAACCTCGAAATCCGACATTTATTTTTAAGCTCTCTGGATCCCTTGAGAAAAGAGGGCCCGGTTCAACTGAACCCTGGATATACCGTCCCTACTTTGGTGTGTTAAACTTCGGGCCATGTGCATGTATTTCTCTCTTGCCGTTGAAGGCTTCTGCGCAGCCGTAACTGTGGCAGTGAGCAATTTTGTTTTAGAGAAATGCTCGAACGTTTGAGAAACATATCTTCCCTACACATATACAGCGCGTTGCACAATTACCGGCGCTGTAGAATGACTCTCCCAGATAAACCGCGAAATTTGAGCCGCGAGGATTCCGCGGTTATGCTGGTAGAAGCAATTCTACAGCACGCCGGTAATTGTGCAACTCGCTGTATTACATAATACACCTAGATTATGTATACTTCACTGGTAGCCCATCAGAATCATTAGAATCCCTTTTCGTCTAAATGCTGTCTTCCGAGCAAACAACGTTGTTTCTGACAAGGGGAGTGTTACGATTCGCCATCGACATGTGCGACAACCGACGTGGTCACAGCACAGCATCAGGCAAAGCAGCGAGCGTTTCGGCCATTTCAGCGCCGTTCGGTCGGGCGCCCACGCTTCCTCCCGCGAACGTGTCCCGGCGTGTCGGTCACACGCGCCGAATGTGTGTGTGTGTGCAAACCCTGGCCAAGCCCGGCGCTCAAGGGAGAGAGCGTCGCCCTCGCCCGTCTGCAGGAGGTGGAGGAGACTCCTGTCGCGACACCGCGACTGAGTGATCATAGCTTGTTCAGACATGAATTCTCTCCCTTTCCCTCTGAACTGACGAGCGTATAAAAAGCATCGGCAGATTCCGCTGCGAGAGAGACTTTAGAGACATCCTAGAGACGACGCCAGACACCAGCTTTGTGAGCGTGTCTGTTTTCTCTCCGGGCCTGCTTCTCTGCCCTTCCTACGTGATGTTGAATTAAACGTTTTTTTGGTCGACGCTCGTCTTTGCCGTTGATGCCGTCCGCCGAGCAACGGAGTCGCCAGGCCAACGCTACCTATGGGGCCGCGAGCCACATGTAACAACCGGTGGCAGCGGTGCGATACCCGGGCGCAACCCAGATTCTAACAGGAGTGAAATAGCTTCATACGGGCTTAACTATCGGGAATAAATATATTGTTACGGGGTAGTTCAGCTTGTAGCAGAGGGCGGACACCGAATACAAGGCTTTCCAACGGACGTTCTCTGTAGGCACCAGCCGACGCTGTTGAACGTCGTCTTCTCTCCAAAAACTCACGAGAGTCTTCTTCTTCTTTCCGTATGCGTATGCGTTCTTCTTTCCTTATGCGTTGCACCGCCTAATGTGACACTACCCCGGCGGCTGAAAAGCACCGTACCGGTGCGTACTAGCGTCCAAACCAGGGTCCATGTAGTACGGTTTTAGGCGTGCAACATGGACCGTCTCGGTGCGTGGTGTAGAGGCATGGCGGACGGGATGCAAGGGCACAATTTCGTATGTCACTGGTGTCACTTGTCGTAAAATACGGTAGGGTCCTGTATACCGGGGCAAAAGTTTTTCCGAGAGGCCAACGCGGCGAGCTGGAGTCCAGAGCAGCACGAGAGAGCCGCAAGAATACTCGGTGTTGCGATGACAGGAATCATAGCGACGTTTCTGGGAGTGCTGAGAGGCTGCGATTCGGTTGCGAGCCAAAACGCGAGCAGCATCAGCTCGGGCTATGGCGTCACGAGCATATGAGCTGGCAGTGGTGACAGACGGGAGCAGGCTGTCAAAAGGAAGCAGAGGTTCACGGCCGTATAAAAGATAGAAGGGGGAGTAGCAGGTAGTGTCGTGACGCGACGAATTGTAAGCGAATGTCACAAATGGCAGCGTTATGTCCCAGTCGCGGTGGTCATCAGAAACGTACATAGACAACATGTCAGTCAGTGTCCGGTTAAGGCGTTCGGTAAACCCGTTCGTCTGTGGATGGTAAGCGGTCGTGAAAGAATGACGAACGTTGCACAGCCGTAGGAGCTCGTCGACTATACGAGCCAGAAAGCAACGGCCACGGTCGGTGAGCAGTTGGCGGGGAGCTCCATGGACGAGTATAACGTCGTTGAGGAGGAAAGCAGCGACATCAGTTGCACAACTGGTTGGTATTGCTCGTGTGACCGCGTAGCGTGTTGTGTAATCAGTGGCCACCGCAATCCATTTGTTCCCCGATGCGGACAGTGGAAAAGGCCCTAGAAGATCCAGACCCACTCGAGAAAATGGGTCTATGGGGATGTCGATTGGCTGCAGAAGTCAAGCTGGTAAAAGTGATGGCTTTTTCCGGCGTTGACAGCGGTCACAAGCAGCTACGTAACGGCGGACTGCGCGATATAGGCCTGGCCAAAAGAACCGACGACGCACACTGTCGTATGTGCGAGAGACGCCTAAATGACCCGCTGTAGGAACGTCGTGAAGCTGTTGAAGGACGGCTGAGCGTAGGTGCTGAGGGACTACTAGTAGAAGGTCGGGGCCATCAGGTCGCATATTGTGCCGGTATAAGGTGCCGTCGTGGAGCACAAACAAACGAAGAGAAGGGTCATCGCGATTGGCGCTGAGGCGATTGATAATTTCGCAAAGCTGAGGGTCCTGGCGTTGCTCATGGCGAATGTTGGAGAAATCAGAAATAGAGAGCACGCAAGCGTCATTGTCACATTCAGGTTGGCTTGGCGGGTCGACTGGATGACGGGACAGGCAGTCGGCGTCTCGATGCAACTGGCCAGACTTATAAATTACTGAAAAATTGTACTCCTGAAGGCGCAAGGCCCAACGTCCAAGGCGGCCAGTAGGGTCTTTGAGTGTAGAAAGCCAACACAGTGCGTGGTGGTCAGTGACTACTGTGAATGGCCGCCCATACAAGTAAGGGCGGAACTTTGTAATGGCCCAAACTAGGGCTAAGCACTCACGTTCAGTGATGGAATAATTTTGTTCGCACGCAGAGAGGAGTCAGCTGGCATAGGCGATGACGCGGGGTAACCCGAGCTGACATTGTGCGAGAACGGCACCAATTCCATGACCACTTGCGTCGGTGCGCACTTCTGTGGGCGCTGACGGATTGAAGTGAGCCAACACTGGCGGACCGGTGAGGTGGGCAATAAAAGCGACGAAGGCGGCCGATTGTTCGTGGCCCCAGGTAAAGGAGACCTCTTTTTTCAGAAGCTGCGTGAGCGGACGGGCTATTTCTGCGAAGTTTGGTACAAATCGCCGGAAATATGAGCAAAGACCGAGGAAGCTACGCACGTCGCTGCTAGATTTCGGTTTAGGGAAATCCCTTACAGCACGAATTTTGTCGGGATCCGGTTGGATGCCATGGGTGTTGACTAAATGCCCTAGGACCTTGAGTTCCCGGCGACCAAAGGTACACTTCTTGGAGTTCAACTGAAGGCCAGCTCGTCGGAAGACGCCAAGAATAGCCGAAACACGATGGAGGTGGCCTTCAAAGGTTGATGAAAATACAATGACGTCATCGAGGTAGCACAGACATGTGGTCCATTTGAGCCCGCGTAATAGGGAGTCCATCATACGCTCGAATGTAGCAGGGGCATTACATAAGCCGAAAGGCATCACCTTGAATTGGTAGAGGCCATCCGGGGTGACAAAAGCCGTCTTTTCACGATCTCTTTCGTCAACAGAGATCAGCCAATATCCAGAACGGAGATCGATGGAGGAGAAGTAGTTAGCACCGTGCAGGCAGTCGAGAGCGTCATCGATCCTTGGAAGAGGGTACACGTCTTTCTTTGTTATCTTGTTTAGGTGTCGATAATCAACGCAAAACCTCCAGCTGTTGTCTTTCTTTTTGACGAGTACTACCGGAGACGCCCAGGGGCTGCTCGACGGCTCAATAATGTTGCTTGCCAACATTTTCTCTACTTCGTCCTGAATGATCCCGCGTTCGGAAAGAGCAACTCTGTAAGGCCGTCGATGAATAGGTCGGGCATCTCCAGTATCAATACGATGTGTGACGACGGACGTTTGGCCCAGGGATCCGTGACCGAAATCAAAAATGTCGCTGAATGACCGCAAAAGGCCGGCAAGGGCGCTGGCATATTCGGGACGCAGGTCAGAGGCAACCATGGCTGAGATGCGGTCCTCCGGACTATGTGATGGGACAGGTTGTGCAGGTACGTCGGCGTGACGGTCGGACAGCACTGCAGAAATGGTAAAGGTGGACAAAGGCGACAGCTCGGCAAGGAAAATGGCCTCCGGGAGAACTTGTGAAGACATGCTGAAGTTGAGTACGGGAATGTAGGTGAGGTTATTCTCGACGTGTACAATGTTATGAGGTAGGACGATGTTGCGCTGTAGAGTGACGTCGGTGATGGGGTTGACAACGTAGTCGCCGTCAGGAAGGGAGGGAAAAGGTGACATGGGCACGTATACTGCTGCCTCGGGAGGTAGGCGAGTAAATGTACTGGAGCGGAGGCGAGGCTGGGATTGGTCAGCACTGGGGTCGTGAACACAATGGGGCAGGGCTAGGCGCAGAAGTCCGGCGGAACAGTCAATGAGTGCGGAATGGGCTGTTAAAAAGTCTAGGCCTAAAATCACGTCTTGAGGACAAGTATTAAGGACGGCGAAGAGCACAGGGACATGGTGGCCGGCGATGCTAACGCGTGCAGTGCACATTCCGATGATGGCAGCAGTTTTTCCATCAGCAACGCGAACTGTAGAGGTGTTAGCGGGCGTAAGAACTTTTTTGAGGCGCTGGCGGAAGGACGAACTAAGAACTGAAATATGGGCTCCAGTGTCAATGAGAGCGGGCACAGGGACTCGATCTACGAGGACATTGATCAGGTTGCGGCGTGGTGCGATGGTCGAAACACAGTTGGCTGTCCGGGTTGGTAACGCAGCGTCACGTCCGGGCGCTGCGTTGCCTAGTTTCCCGAGTAGGTGCCTTGGTACGTTGGGGACAAGCTGCGGCGACGAGTAGGGGATCGGGAATGGTGGGCTTGAGGCGATGGAGAACGGCTAGGACGACGGTCTTGCTCTGTGTTCTCAGTACGAAGATGTGCTGGGGTGACAGAAACGCGTCGTGGTGCATAATAGTTATGGCGGGCAGGGCTGTAATAGGGTTGAGAGGGGGGAGCCGGACGGCTGCGGCAATAGCGGGATGTATGGCCAGCTCGACAGCAGACGAAGCAAATAGGCCTATCGTCAGATGTGCGCCACTCCGCAGGATTGCGGGCAGGGTAGCGCGATGTGTAGGGCGGGGTTGTGGCAGCAGCAGCAACCACTGGGATTGGCTGTGGTGCAGGGGGTGGTGGGGCGGGATTTGAAACGAGGCCCACATTAGCGAATCCTTGGCGGACAACAGCCTGTATCATAGCTATTGTTGCCTGTGCAGGAGGTGACGTATGTGTAACAGGAGTCAAGGCCTCGATTTCTCTGCGGACGATGGTAGTGAGGTTATTCTGACTTGAAGGCTGCTGTAACGTGGGCAAGTCGTCACATGAGGATGTAGTCGCCGTGTTGGGAAGGCGCTGAAACCGATGGACGATGCGGCGCTGCTTCGCCTGTTCGAAACGGCGACAGACTTGCAGGACTGAGTCCACCGTAGAGCAGTCTTTACAGAGAAGTATATTGAATGCGTCATCGGCGATACCCTTAAGTATGTGGCCCACTTTATCATCTTCGGTCATGGAGGTATTCACCTTTCGACACAATGCGAGAACGTCCTGTATGTAGGCCAGGTATGACTCGGTGGACGACTCAGCCCGAGTAGCCAGGTCTTTTTTGGCTGCCAGAGCTCGCCCAATTGGTTTGCCGAATAAGTCCTGCAGTTTTTGTTTGCAGATGTCCCACGTAGGCATCTCCTGTTCGTGATTGGTAAACCAGGTCTTCGCCGTTCTCGCCAGATAGAAGATGATGTTTGCCAGCATTATGCTAGCATCCCAGCGGTTATTCTTGCTGCACCTTTCATATTCGTCGAGCCAATCTTCAACGTCCTTGTTGTCTTCGCCGTTAAAGATAGGCGGATGACGGATTTTGGTTAAAATCATGGGGGCAGCTGGAGTTTCCGTAGCGGGTGATGCGTCCTGGGATGCCATGCTTACTGTGGTAGTCGGTGGGGTGAGCTCAGGGAGACGACGTCCACTGCGCAAATCCAGGTTTCTGGCGTGAAAGTACGAGGAGCTGTGGCAAGGGGAATCGAAAGTACCTCCACCAAGGTGTTACGGGGTAGTTCAGCTTGTAGCAGAGGGCGGACACCGAAGACAAGGCTTTCCAACGGACGTTCTCTGTAGGCACCAGCCGACGCTGTTGAACGTCGTCTTCTCTCCAAAAACTCACGAGAGTCTTCTTCTTCTTTCCTTATGCGTATGCGTTCTTCTTTCCTTATGCGTTGCACCGCCTAATGTGACACCGCCTAATAAAAACTATATAAAAACAGCGCCCATGCGCAGTTTTTACGATGTCTTCGCAATGTCTGATTCGTAGCTTCCACTTCAACGTTACTGAAAATTAATCGCTGATTGTCCTAAATTTCATCAAGTGCGCAAAAGTTCTCTCACACGGTGAAATTTATTGGCATTGTAAAAAGATAATTACGCTCCTAATTTACCATTTAAACATCACACACATCAGAAACGCATTATACGAGGGTCATCCCAAAATTAAGGTATCCAGTTCTTTTATAAATCGAAAGAAATTTTTATTTTAAGCAATTTACAAATAACTTGAAAGGCTGACCATTCTTTTACTTTTTCACATAATCGCCGTTGCGGTCTATGCGTTTTTGCAGATGCTGGGGCAGTTTTTGTATGCCCGTGTCATACCAGTTCGCCGCCATGCCATTGAGGAAGCGTTTGGCCGCATCTTTTACTTCGTCATCATATGTGAAGCGTCTTCCCGCTTGATGTTCTTTTAGCTTTGGAAACAAGCTGGTGGTCACTTGATGCCAAGTCCGGAGTGTAGGGTGGGTGGTTGATGACGTCCCATCCAAATTGTTGCAGGAGAAGGACAGTTTAGCAGGCAAAGTGGGGGCGAGCGTTGTCGCGGAGAAGACTCACGCTCTTGCTCACCATTCCTTTTCTGCGACGCCCGCCTGAGTTTCTTAAGGGCAACATCTGTCTGCGTTTACTGTGGTGCCAGGAGTCATGGGGTCTATCAGCAATACCGCTCTTTGATCCGAAAACACAGTTGCTATCTTTGCCGCCAGACTGTCTTCGCTTGAATTTTCGCGGCTTGCGAGGAGAGGAATGCCGCCACACACACGATTCTTGTTTGGCCTAGTAGTGCGATAAGCTGCGAACTCTCTACACCACTTGCGGACGTTTTTAACATCCATGCACGACTCTCCGTACACTATAGCCAACTGGCGATGAATTTCGATTGGTTGAATGCTTTTTTCGTTCAAAAATCGAATAACTGCGCGAAATTCGCACCTGGCGGTAGCGACAAACGAGAGCTCCATTTCAAATGGCTGTTGTGCCGAGACTGACAGTCACCTTTGCGCTGAGTCATGACTTGTTTGGAATACGGGGAACAATAAACACTGCGGTACATATGGCGAGCAGCCACGCAAAAAGCTTCCCGATGGCCGCAGCCCTTTGGAGACCTTACTTTTGGGATTACCCTCGTACTTTCCTCCGTTTCAGGAAATCATTTAGAGTCATTGGCGCAGTTCTACACTATCAGATCCTCTGACATTAGCCTCAAGAAGCATACGCTTTGATGTGAGCTCGGCAAACTTCAATCCCCTCAGATCTACATCTGAACAGTCAGCTTTCCTGCGCGGCGAGGTTTCATGTACAATGTCGGTGTAATCTCATTTTTGGGGAATACTTGTCCCTGGTTGTCTAGCCAGAGTTGATGTGCACTCAGTCTACGGCAGCCCACCGGGCAGTGCACTGTCAGTGCTACATTTAACCTGCTTAACCCTCGAGTCAAGTTCAATATTATGAACCAGGCTGTCTCGATTCATTCTAAAGTGGTATAGGTCAGAACCCGAACCTTGCATCTGCTTGGGCTCGACACTAAATCTGCCTGTCTCACTCGTATGAGACACGCGCACATTGTTTAAAAGCCATTAAGAAGAACAAAGCTCTCATTAGGAAAGTGGTACACTTCAGGCCCAATTAGCAGGCCCGTGAGCGTGGTACAACGCAAAAAGCGTGCAAAGCGATGCCTTGCCTTGTTGCAGCTGCATGCCTTGTTTTCTTAAAATCCGCGCTTCTTTTCCACATCATTGGCCAAATCTTTTTTTTTTTTTTCTGGAATATTGTAACATTGTAAACAGAAAATTGCTAACGTACTGCAGAAGGCATGTCTTCATCGCCAACAAACCCGCCGTAAACTCGCCAGCAGACCTACACCACGTGCGTAGAGTCACTCGACACGTGGGACGCGGGTTTCTGCGAGCGCCGCCGGCTGATGATGATGACGTGCCTTTTCCCTTTGAAGCTGCGTCCTAGCCAGAAGTTGAGTTTAAAAAAAAAAAAAAAAAAAAAAAACTGAAAGTTATTTAGCCATATTGGGGCATGCGCAAGAACGTTGGGCATGAGGGGCATGACACACTGGCGCCACCTCTAAGTCGACTCACGTACGAGATCAGTGCACGTACGCATACGCGCATATTGCAACAGATGTCGCCACTTCCACTCCTAGGTTGCGAAAACAGTCTTGTTGAGGGCTTGTCTAGAGCTATTCTCTCCAGCCACCTGCATTGATCCATCTATTATATATAGTATTTTCCATGTTGCGAAGTAAGTGCACGATACGCACTGCGGAGGTTTCGAGTTCATTTTTTCCAGACATGTGGTGTAGTTAGAGTATTCTGAGCCTGCGTAGCACCTTTGGTAAAACTTCGAAAAGTATTCTTTTGTGCCGTCTACGTGACTGAGCGGCAGCGATGGAGAAGGGAGCCGTGTTGTGGACACGCAACGAGGTACAGACGCGCCAACTTTGGTTGCTTTGTCGCCCCATCTGCTTTGGAGGCGGGTGACGTAGTCAATGTTCTGCTCGGATTTTGTTTTCTTGAAAACTTCTTGCATCTCAAGCCCATTGACGAGGACATCTGGGACGACAGCGATTTGATTGCAGCATACGATCGGGCCCACGAGCAAATAAAGGTAAGTGCGCGGAGCATTGTGTGCGTCCTGTTTGTAATTGAGCTTGTCTCTGTCTTGTCCTGTGTATACTTGCAGAAGGAACTCGAAAGAAGGAACCACGCGTCGTCAGAAAACTCTTCGTCAGGACAGGAACCACCAACTGTGAGTCAGTGTGGTCAACGCCAGCATCTGCGTTCGCGACAGGCGCTAGGCGCTGGCATGCCGCATCGGCCCATGTTATGGACGTAGCGGCCTCTCGTGGTGTAGACGCTTACTGCTCTCTCTGCGATTCTCAGCAGCTCCCGTGATCCGTGTCGATCGTTTTCGCTCAACGTTGCGTTTTCTTGGCTCATATTACCATCGTTTTCTTTCATTTATTACTACCTCGCTTCCTTTCTCTTTTATTTCTTTCTTGTTTTGACCTTTCTCGTATTGTGTGTGTGCTCTCAATCAACCTATTTAGCTCTGCAGACGCGTAACTTTTGACATGGCCTTAACTGCCTGCACCTTGTGTGACCTTTTTTTTCTTTTTTTTTTTTTATGTTATGTGGTCAGACCTAGGCTATTAAAACCATTGCGAGGTTACCTGTTAGAGCCCAGGAGAAAAAAAAAAAAGACAGTGGTCCGAACGGCATTCCAGTTGGCATCAAATGCATGGTAGCGCAGTTTGCTTCCTAACTTCCAGTTTGGTCGCCCAAATGGCTTACAGTTCCAATTGGACCATACACTTGGAATGTCCACTTGGAGCGTCCGATTGGTAGGGTTTCATTTGGCTCTGCCATTCCATCCAATGATTTTTTAGTGGGATCTGCATATTACTCTTTACAAAGCATGATTTGCACTAATCAATTTCTTTTAAAAAGGACAGCAGCTTTAATCTGCTGAGTTGTTTGTCATGTTCACTATCACTGCAGCAATGATCAAAAACAACTGCTCTTAGTGGTTAGTGCCACTAACTTTATTTGGAGGCCCATGAATGAGTATGTGAGCCAAAAAGAAAAAGTTACTTTACTGTACACTTTGGTTTTGTGTCACCTTCATAGGGCTACAGTCCAGCCCATTTATAACGAATTTGATCATTAGGCGGCATTTGTTCGTTGTATCCAAAGTTCGTAGTAAGTGGACCACCTATAATACGGGCAAAAAGAGCAAGCGAGACGAAAGTTCACTCTATTTTTGAAAAAAGTCCGTGATGCATGTCTGCTTCTTCAAAGCTGATCGCATCACTGCCGTTTCTCATCTTTGCAGCGCGGTAATATGTTCATTGCCAAGGCCTCTGCTGCGCACGAGTTCCTTAAGTGACGCGATGTAACTGATCGCGGTTGAAGCGTTCACAGCTACCGGCGGTAGAGCAGCATCCTCGTCATCGTCCTCGTCGGTCTCTGGGCAGTCAGGAAGGGCTCGCACTTCACGCACAATAGCTTCGTCAGTGCATGGCTCCGCAATGTCGGCGTCGTCATCAGCAGAAACGAAATCGTTCCAGGCAACGTCAGGTCCGGCCAGCTGCGTGTCAACGACACGTTGCCACAAGTCCTCGTGCGACCAGCCTTCTGGTGGGTGATCTATGGCATCCTCGGTGCCTGGGCCCATAACACCTGCCTTGCGGAAGCAATTTGCTATGCACTCCGCGGTGAGTTCCATCTACGCTGCTTTCAACATCTCCACGGCGGCAAGCAAGCTGATGCGAACTGGCATAGCAGCATCAATCGCGATCAACAAGTGTTGGATGACGCATCGCCGGTAGCACACCTTGAACGAATTTTGCAGGTTGCATTGGGAAGCAAGAAGAGCACTGTCACCGCATTCAAGGAAGGCTGCACATGGTGCGCCGCACAGTGATCCAGCACGAGCAGGACCTTCCTGTTTTTTCGTGCCATGTCGCGGTCGAACTCGACAAGCCACTCGGCAAATAAGTCACGACTCATCCAGGCTTTTGTTCCTGTAGCATACGGGCACGTAGCTTCCAAAGCGTCGCGGCTTACGTGACTTGCCAATGACAAAGGGCAGCTGCCGGTCACTGCCATCCATATTGACACACAGAAGAACGGTTATGCGCAACTTGCTGTTCTTCCCTCCTGCGCACTTGTCGCCTTTCAAGGCATGTGTTTTAGATGGCAGCATCTGATAAAACAACGCAGTCTAAATAAGTCACGACTCATCCAGGCTTTTGTTCCTGTAGCATACGGGCACGTAGCTTCCAAAGCGTCGCGGCTTACGTGACTTGCCAATGACAAAGGGCAGCTGCCGGTCACTGCCATCCATATTGACACACAGAAGAACGGTTATGCGCAACTTGCTGTTCTTCCCTCCTGCGCACTTGTCGCCTTTCAAGGCATGTGTTTTAGATGGCAGCATCTGATAAAACAACGCAGTCTCATCGGCATTGTAAACGTCCCGTGGAACATAGCTCGTGATTGTTGGGAGGTTGTCGGAAAGCCACGCATCGACGTCCTCGTTCTTCACAGACGCGGCCTCGCCGACGACCACCTTGAAAACAATTCCGTGGCAAGCCTTAAACCGGTGGAGCCATCCATTGCCTGGGCTGAAATCGGGAAAGTCCAAAAGAAAGATGAAGTCTTTAGCCTTGGAGAGCATCAGCGAACCACTTCAGCAGTGCGTCCTCAACGTCCGCGTAGGTCGCCTTCCGAAGGCACTTTCTAATCGTCGGGTCGGCATTCACGGTAGCACCAAGAATCTTTTCCTTGCCCTTAGCAATGGTTGAAATGGTCGATTTCGACAGTCCGTACTTCTTGACCAGTTCGCAGTTTTTTGCACCTTGAGCAAGTTCATTAACAATGGCCATCTTCGTTGCGATGTCGACAGCTTTCCTTTAGCACCTGAAGAGATCGGCGTACAGTCCTCCATCGCACCAGGCACAAGTCAAGCCCTTGGGCTCGCGCGTTGAGGCAGCCTTCAACTCCCCGATCTGGGAAAGGCACGGATGGGGCAACGATGTCAACGCAGTGCCATCGCACAGAAAGAATCAACGGCGCAATGCCCTCAGCGCGGGGTGACAACGGAGCAACAAATGGAGAACCGGTTTGAGCCGGTAGAGCAGGCGCCTGACTTTCCGGATTGGCCGACGCAGATCACGTGGATGCATCACAGCGACGCGGGCGGCACCACTTTCTCTTTCGTCACCGTGCACGCGCGCTTTTTCGTTTTCATTTTTCAACACGCGCTTTTTCTTTTTTTACTTTATTTTACCCGCAAAGGAGCGCCGGGGAACGATATGTGCGCTCTGTGTTCGCGTCGTGTCAGGGGAACACAAAGTGCGCGAAAATTCGCCTGCCGCGGGTTCGCAGTTGAGCGAAACCGCGCCAAACACCGCCGGCTCAGTCAACTACGGGGGCCCGACAACTTCGCGTTCGCTCTAACCGAGTGTTGAGGCCACAACAGTTCGTTCTATGTGAGACACTGTGCCATTGCCCCAATATATATTTTGACGGTAGCACCGCCCTCGTTCGTACTATGCGAGCGTTCGTTATATCTGCGGCTGTTATAAGTGGGCTGGACTGTATATTGTTCCTATGGTCTATGTGCCATGCATGTTTGCTTGTGAAACGCTTATGTTGGCTGCTAAAGGCTGGTTTACATGCAAGCGATCGAGCGAACTGAGCAGCAGCGACAAGAGCGAAAAATTTCCGAGTTGGAACTTCCTCGCTCGAGCCGCCTTGACAACTCAGAACAGGTTTTTACGCCGCCGCAGCAGAAATCGCTAGCGTTTTCGCTTGCATGTGAAACAGGCACAAGATGGATTGGTTCCAAATACATAATCGTAACAAGATAGACATTCAAATTGGTTTCAGTCTTGTACCACTGAAATCAACAGAAAGCAATTGGAAGAGTTAGTTCCATTCAGTTTGTCCCATTTGTACGTTTGGGACCAGTTTGAACATTCCGATTGACAGTCATTCCAATTAGAACATTTGTTTGCAATAATGCTGGCATTCTGATTGGTTCCAATTAGGGATTCCTGTTGGTTTTAAAACAGGTGGGAGTTTTCCAATTGGAGAACACATTTGGATTTGATGGATTTTTTTTGCCTGGATGGCTTCTGGCAGTCGTTTATAGACACGGTTTCAATAGTAACTTTTCTCTTCCTTTCAGCATCTACTGAAATGATTAACAGATATATGCTTCAAGACAACAATACCAGAAAAATAATAGGAAAACTTTGCAGTGCACGACACGGGGTGCATCAACAAATTGAAAGATTGTAAACACCATTAATGTGATTGCTGCGCATCGGTCAGGGTGGGGTACGAAGTCAGTAGAGTGAGCTGCAAATACAATCATACCATGTTAGTGTGCACACTTAGGTAAAACTGTATGAAATGAGCCGTCTGCAACTGTAAAGTTTGCTAAAGTTCGTGACCGGCAAGTGAGCTTGTCCATGCCGGAAATGGGCGATACTTCTTCCGTTGCCAAGCCCTCGTTCAAAGAACAACTGGCCGTTTCCTTCGACGATGCCTTCAGAGGTTTTGATGTCTGCGTTGCCTACGCAGGCCATGATGCTTGATCGGGGCGGCATGGTTAAGTCTTCGTCGAGGTCATTTAAAGCGATGTGATGCATCGATGTTGTCATAGTAGGTATGGCTTTGTCCGTCGAGAGTTTGATGAGCTTTGAGTGAAAGTGGATGACCGCCCGCTGTTCACTCAAAAAGGTCATACCCAAAATCACTTCATGGGAGCACTACTGCAAGACCATGAAGTTGATAGGGTAAGTACATGTACATCCATCAACTGTTACTCTTGCAGTGTATCGCCCCGACAGAGTAATGAGGTTACCACCAGTGGTGTGGATTAGCGGGCCTGCCCAAGTGGTCATCACTTTCATGAGCTGGGCAGCGAACAGTCCACTGATGGCAGAATAGTCAGCCCCGGTGTCCACTAAGGCAGTAACCGTACAACCGTTGACAGCCACTTAAAGGTCACTTGTTCATTTCCTTGCATTACCTGTTTGTCTTGGTTTCGGATCTAGGCTTCGTTGTGTACTGTGGTAGAGGCCGGGGCACACCGCTATCATTTTGTTAGGAGGCGGTGTCAGCTTGGAGTTTGATCGTGTTGCTGTCTACATTGTCATCATGCTTAATGGCGGTGTCACTTTAAAGTCTGGGCATGTGATCGTCGAGGGCATCTTCACAAGGAGCATCGGCGTAATGGCGTCATCGTCGTCACTCGGCGGAGGATCTTGGTTAGTTCGCCGTATAGCAACCTCCCCTTCAAAGGTTGCTTCCTTAAGTTTCCCCTATGGTGGGGCTAGGAGACCCTCCTCGCACTAACTGCGGCCTGGCAAAGCAAATCTGTACGGCAATGGGGAGCGGTATCTATGGCTTGGTGACTCTACCTTCCGCAAGTAGTCGTCGATTTCTTCTGGCCTTTCACCAGGACGGGGTCGTAGGGCGTTGATGGCGAAGCCATGCAGGTCTATGCGTCTGTATTGGCAGTGGTGTAAAATGTGGCTGGTCTCACCACAGTGGAAGCACAGCAGGCGGTTGTTGGATGTGCTCGAGGCGTCGCATTTCCTGCGACTGGTGGTTCGTTTGTAGGCTTGGTGGGTGGGGGGCCAAGGAGTGGCGTTCAGTAGGACCTTGTTTACATCAAGGGGGGTTTGGTAGGTCGCCTCGGGATGCAGGATGCCATGCAGCAGCTGCGTAATTCATACCTTGGGATTGTTGCATTGTATCGTTCAAGGCAAAATTCCCAAGCTCCTGCTGCTTCTCACAGACGATGTCTGTGAGTGTCGCTACCTGGGGCTGTTGGGAAGACAGTAGCGACCGGCGCAGTTCTTCTCGGACGACTTTACGAATATGGCCCTCCAAGTCATTTTTAGCAGTCGCCGTATCCAGGGAAGCTGCGTTGGCTTGTACCAGGCATTGATACTGCCTAGTCCGGGCGTTGAAGGTCCATTCGATGGAGGATGCTTCTGTTTCGAATTTGGCCACTGTTCTCGGTGGCTTCCTCACAAGGCCAGCAAAAAAAAAAACCTTTGACGCCTTTCATTATGAAATTGACTTTCTTATCTTCTGTCATGTAGGGATCAGCGCAGTGGAACAGGCGCTTCATTTCTTCGACGTAACTGAGCACGAACTCATTTGGGAGCTGGACCCTGGTATTGAGGAGCATTTCCTCTCTTTCTTCCCTGACAGCGCTCGTGAACACATTCAAGAGCTCCCTTCTAACTCGCCCCATTTTGTGAGGGAAAATCCTTGATTTTCATTCCATGTTAGTGCTGCCCCATCCAATGTGAAGAAGACGTTCTGGGGCTTCAATGCATCATCCCAGTTTTTAAATGCAGCAACTCATCCTTACTGATCGAGCCAGTCCTCTGAATCTTGTCCCTGGATGCCGTTGCAAATGGGGGGCTGTCGGGGTTGCTGGATCACAACCGGAACCGGTACTGTAGACTGAGCTATCATTACCACAGGAGTCTCCTTCCGGGTTTGGATGGGACCCCGTAGTAGGCTGTGTTCAGGTAGGAGCCCTTGAAATCGGCAGCTTGTTCGGTGGGCTGTGGGGACGTCTCCTGAGGCGACACGAACAGGGCTGTTGTCTGGGCTTGTGGGAGGAATCCGAAGCATGAAAGCCAGCACCTCCACCAGATATCACGTGTTGGTGACAATGCCGAAATCGGCAAATGAAGAGGCGTGACATTGGACTGGATGGGCTATTTATTTGGGCTGACTTGCAGCCGCAAAACAACTAAGCGATTTGGTAGCGGCGATAACAGCAAGTGTGCTTGTAGGTCATCGATCTAAGAATGCCCGTTGCACCCATCAATGCTCAATTTAAAGGCGACGAAGAAACATATAGATAAAGCTGCAAACGGTGACTAGCATAACCTGGAATATTGCAGAAACACACGAGAGTGGCTGAAATCTTCTAGGTACATCTCAGCTCATCTTGTGCGACAAAAAAAAAATGATAAAGCTGCATCTCGTGACAATGAGCGTGAACAAACAAAGAATACAGAATTAATCTGGGCATTAGAATTGCAATGATAAGGCTGCATGCCGGTGGCTGTTGAAAAAGAACAAATAGAGATTTGAATGGTTCGCAGCAATACACAGTTTATGAGCAGTGAAGTTGGGGCCCATTTCATCGAAGGCGAAACACAAAAGGCAGCTGTGTGCTTTGCGATGTTAATGGGCATTAATTAAGATCCTCAGGGGGTTTAAATTAATCTGAAGCCCTCCACAGCAGCTTCCCTCACATCCTGAGTCACTTTGGGAGGGTAAGCCTCACCTACCATACCATTACAGACAAAATTTTATTAGATAAAAGTACATTAGCACAGCTGCTGTTATTGATAAGGTAATGTGCTACAGTTTGATTTTCAAATGGTCTACAAGGCACGTAATTGTACCTCAGGGTGTGATGATGTACTATTTCCTACTATGACTGTTTCACATCCCATGAACTGCTACTACATAACTGTACTCATTCGTGTTACAGCTGCTAAATTCAATTTCTTATTTGCCACAAGCCTGCAGAAGAGGTTTTTCACCTTCATTCATGCAATAAAATACAGGAAGGGAAAAATCTCGTTGGAGCCATTGAGTTCTTGTTCTCATCGCCGCTCATATAAATACGGCAAAAATAAAAGGGCTGCAATGACCTCAGTGCATTTTCATCCTCTCCAATGCACAGAAGCAAATTTTCGTATTAATAAGTCGTAAGTAGCTTACAAAAGGCTGCTTGTGAGAAAAACTATAATTTAAGTCATCTGTATTAATGACAGTATTTGCAGTGGTCAGAATTTTGTCAAGTCCACCACACCATTTTGCTTGGCTCAGGTGTTGCTGTAGACTGTGGTACATAAGAGATCTCGGTCCATATGTATTGATACCGATTGCTTAGGGACTTGTATTTATATTTTATTGGTTTGTTTTGGTTTGTGCGGTTTAACTTGTCACAGTGTGGCTCAGGCTGATAATAGTGGAGGGCTCTGGATTATTTCGACCAGCTGGAATTCCTTAACATGCACTAACATTAGTGCATTGCATATTCCTAATGACATTCTCATTGTTTTTCACTATGGTTTGAAATACATGAATCCATTTGCCGGAACCGAAGCTCGTGAAAGCAGAACTGGAGCTATCGTTTGTAAAACTGACCAGTAGGTGCCCCGGTTATTGAGGACGCATTCTGTAAATTCGTAAACGGAGTTCATCTAACTACTTCTGTTTGTTAAGTCAGAGTAAGGAACCACTGTTTAACAGAAAAATATAAGAGCAGTGTTTACCACATGATAAGATAACAAAGAAAACAGATAAGAGAATGGTGCAAGTGTGACCTACCTAAAGATGGGGTTTTTGCAGGTTACATTGCATCATGAGGTTAAAGGCTCAAGTCACCTTCCATTTTCCATGCTTCATTAACCACACTCCTACCAAGTTTCTGGCATGTTTCTTCTCGAAAGTAGTCAACTGACTTAATTCCTCTTAACTGCTATTGGGCACTGACTTGCAGCACTTGTTTGCATGCAGTGCGGAGTTGTTGGCACCTCTGAAATTTTCTCTTGAGTTATTTTTTTGTTTTGCTTCAGGGCTGGAAGCAGGGAGACTACTGCATTGCGGTCTTCTCAGGGGACAATCTTCCCTATGAAGCCAAGATCAAGTGCATCAGAGGGAAATACTGCATTGTGCACTACATCGGTTATGGCAATGAGGAACGTGTTCTGCTGTCAGACCTGCACCCATCAGAAGGCAAGAAAGCCAGGCAAGCTCAACAAGCTCGAGCGGGGAGTGTGAGTATTCTCGATTATCACTATTTTCTCAACATTGACAGTTCACATCAGCCTCACGATGGATGAAATTGTCCCACTACCCAACTCCCCTAGTTTCTTCACAGTGGTCCCAGGATCAGTTCCCACTCTGCGATTAATCTTTGTTCATTTCCGGAGGCTTGAGAAATCTGCATGCCTGTCCTGTGTAGCCATATAGTGCTAAGCTGGACACTTAATTGTAGTTATTCCCTTCAGGACTGCCATGTGTATTTGCTTTGTGCCCATGTCTGCTACAGCCAGCTTCTAGCTAATTCTGTCTGTGTGTGTGCTAAAAAAAGTAGGAGGGGTGGGGGGGGGGGGGGGGGGGGGGGGATCACAGTTGGTTGTAAAATTGTGCTTTTCATCACTGCGCATCACATTCACGCTTAATTTTGAAATATCCATGTCCAAGAGAAGTGTGAAGTTATCATTTGACACAGTGTAAGAGTTGTCGTGCACACCGTAAGTTCCATGACAGTTATGAACAGCAGTTGTAAGTGTGAATGGTACTGAGTGGCATAGTGATGAACATACATACTTCGTCCACAATGCTGTGTTCATAATAAAATGTCTGATCTGCCTTCTATCTATCTTATCTCATTTTTTATCTTACAATGTCTTGCTCCCTGTGTAGAGGCTGCTATGACGACGTTTGAAGTAGCAGCGCTTGTAATGCAATTTGTGGAGCCCAAATCGTAATCCATATTCTGAGCTTTTTGTGTCGAGACACGGAACCCTATTTTCTGGTGCTACCCAGCAGAGCATGTAGTATATCAATTTAATCCCCCAAAGCTTGATCCCTGAAATTTCTGTCTGCTTGACTGAAGCTGTAGAAAGCATTGTAATGTCGTTGTAACTAAAATTTTAGGCACATGTCAGCACTTGCTTCCCATTGTGTTGTAAAACTGGTAGTGGTATTGATCACGCTTTTCTTTTTATATTAAGAATGCAACTTACAATGAAACAATAAGTCATAATGCCATAACCCTGGCTTCACCATATGCTAATAAACAGAGTAGTCACAGTTCTAACAACGAACTGTGACTACTTCCACAGAGCAAGCAGCAGAGTACTTGCGTATGGTGTATGTAATTTTGTGGATGTAGCTATGCATTGTGGTAGTTAGCAGATGCAAGCTGGCAAACGGTTATCACATTGAGGTGATCTTGTGCATTGCATGCTAGGTTAACATTCTAGACTTTGTGGTACTGAATGTCAGAAAGCAGCTGCCTTCTGTCTGCCTGAAAGCATGTTTAGCATTTGTTCATTACTTGTATTAGTATCTGACTCTGTAGGCACTTTGAATATATAGCCATATTTAAGAAAGGTGTAATGTGTGAATATATTTGTGTGACAGATATTCTACTTGCCTTTCTGCTTTATTACTGCTCTCGATTCGTGTTGTGTAAAACTCCTCCCTTGCAAGATGCTTCGGTGCAGCCAAACTGTCCACAGCTGCATCTATGCCACTTTATCCAAATATCAGCTTACAGAGCATGAACAATGTACTAATAACTAACAATAATGAAAACTTTATTATACAATTCAATGTGCTGATGACCCTTGGTACTGTCGTTTGAGTTTGGCTGGAAAGCCTTATTCTTGCATTCTTAACTTGTTTTTCAGAGCGTCCATACAAGCCGTGTTACTTCAGGCACATATCGGCATCACACGACCGTTCCCAACGTAAGCGGGCTGTTCTGTAGCTACGAAAATATAATTTCATGCAAATGTGATACAAGGGTCACTGGTGACAGTATGCTGCAAGTGTTCTCTTGAAGGAGGTTAGCTATGCCGTGCTTTAAATATGCTTCTGGAATTTCATACGTCTAGGTTTGTGTGAGTGCTACTGGTCAGGCGAATAATTTGGCTTAACGTTTTTCTGGTGTACCTCACTGGCATGAGAAAAAACCAAACTTAATATCTTTTTCTTTCTTTCTGTTAAATATGCTCAGTGTGCCTGATGCATTAATAGCCACTACAGTGCAGTCCATTTATAACAATATTGAGAAAACCTGAAAATCCAATTATTATAACCAATTATGGTTACATCTGGACTGGTAAAAGTAGGCTTTGCCTACTTAGCAGCGATGAGTGAATTAAGTTTAACAACAGCGCTAATCATCATAAAGAGCACTAAACACTTTATTACGATACATCAACAGCCATAAAATAACTTCAACATGCTTAAAAAAGTTGGAAGTTCGCGCTCACTTGTGTGGCAGCTGAAGCTTGCAGTAGCGCGTATGTTGGCGGCAGTCCCTTTTGTGTGCACGGAATCATCAGTGATCGGATGAACTGCAGGACATCCCCAGCCTTGATGATTGCTAAAATCGTAGAGTGCAAATGGCTGTATTTTTTCACGACGTTTCCAACCTTGAAACCATGCCAGACATCCCAATAAATCTACTACTGTTTCATCTCGATAGCTATCGAGCCGTGACTTGGTTGTGGTCGGTGCCGTCTTTCACGGACGCACAATTAGCTATGGCAATATGGCGAGGCAACAGGCATCGATTGTGGTGATGATAGCGCTCATTTTTTAACTGCACGCAGTGACCCTCGCAGATTTCTCTACACCGGTCCATTTTCACAGCTTATGTCAAGTTTTCATGTTATTCTCTTAGTATTTTATTTTTTATCAGACATTCAGACAAATTTTCATTTTAAACATCTACCGGGTGGTGATTAAGCTATCGTTGTATCCGATATATCATCAATAATCAGTCATTATATATGGTTTATTTTTATATTAGGTGCAATGAGAAAACTGATAACTCCCAAGAATTTGATCATTATAAGCGATTATATCATTATATCTGGTGTCGTTATAAGTGGATTGCACTCTATATGAAATGGTTTTCATTCATGAAAATATTAGGTTTCTGCTTTTATACAGCTGTAATGATTTGTTCCTGCTACTAGCCACCATTGCTAGAACACTTTGTGGAGGACAGCCAGGCATTTATGTCATTACTGTGTCAGTGTTTGAAATCAGAATTAATGATGCTGCTTAATTAAGCATTGTCACCAATCATTAAAGGTTAAGAAGAGTAACATTAATCTCACATGTAACTGGTAACAGAACTTGCCCTCTAGTTGCACAGTTGTCTGCTATTGATAGTAGCTCATTTGCAGTGTCAACATTTCTTTGAGCATTAATTTTGGCAGCTACTTCGTTCTAGCTGCAGATTATATAAGAGTTTAGATATATTAATTGGCATGATTGATTCATGGCTTACAGCTTCCCAACGAACCACCTTGGAGCGGAAAAGACAGCCTCCGAATACCTTTTCCAGACCCAACTCATGTATGCATTCTTTTCAGCTTCATCTTTCTGTACTAGTTTTAAGCAACGTGTGAAATATTTAAGATGTGCATTTTGTACGCTTGACATTTTTCGAGCACTACTTTTTTGGCAAATTATGTGGGGTGCAAGACCAGACTTTGACATTGTATGTGCTACTCACATATTCTTGTGAGGTATAGTACCTCGCTTAATGTTTAAATTGCAAATTTTAAAAACAAGGAAGCAAGAGACGGTAGGGTTTCACACAAAAGCGTCGTCTGAAAGGTAGACACGATCTTGTTAAACTCTGAGAAGTGTGTGCTCATGTTATTTGATGGGCACGTCTTTCTTATATGATCATACCTGTCATGGATCTCGGGAGAACGCACGGGCCGAAAGAATGGACAAGACGCCAGCAGTACCCACATTTACATCCTACACCACACAGACGCTAACTCATAAGAAGAGTAATTTACAAATCCTAACACCAGAGCACACTCGACACTGCATCAATAATAGGTTACAAGCGTTCGGAGTTGACGCTCACAGTTAGGCACTGATGACTTGGTGCACTGATGACGTCGGCGTTGAGCTGGAGATTGGACAACCTCCTGGTCGAGTGCCGGCAGACGCAATGTTGAGTTCACAATGGCATTGAGAGGGACCACCTGTGCAATGCAAGTGGCAACCGTATTGGTTGCTTCAGTTTCCTTAGAACTGAAGTAAAAACAAAGTTTTTATTTAACGTGCTCAGTACGACAAGTGTGGGACAAAGAATGCAAAGGAAGAAAAAGCTGCCAGCTACAGTTTGAAAAAAACTCCCTGTTCCCATTCTTCACGGGGCAACTGTGGTTAAGCACTCGCAAGGTTGTGCAAAGGATTTGTGCGGAGAAAAATTAATTAGGACACAATAATCACTTCACGATAATAATCACAGGAGTCACTGTCACTTAAAAGCAGTTTTACTGAAAGTGTATAAGTCGTCAACTTAGAGATAATAAATTTATCAAAGTATTTATTAATGTACCATGGCACGTTAACAGTTAGTCACATGTCGCACTTTTGTGTAACGAATATTCTGACGTTATCCTGTTTATTTGTATCCTGGGCATGAAGACAGTACATGATAATTGGCAGGACGAAGAAGGTATTGCTTTGCTTTGTTTGGATATTTCTATTTGTGTGTCACAGAAATAAGGAGAGAAGTGTTCAGTCATCTGCTTCATGCTTCATGATGGACATCCTCAAGCTTGTTTTATGCAACCAATGTTGTAAACTAGTGAGTGGTTTTCAACCAGTGAAGCGAGAGAAAAAAAAAAAGGTATTTAGAATAAGCTTTTCCTAATAATGGAGCATGCTACTACTGCCAGCCACTTACCGCCAACTAAAATAAAACGGTTCTCGTCCTGCGAAGTTTCCAGGCACGCAAAGAAAAGTCCCTCTCCCCCCAACAGGGGGAGCTTTTGCACAAGCCGTGAAAATGCTCCTCATCCTCGAGGGGACTTGGGGTCGAAAGCTTCCTGTTTTGATGGCATGTACACAACATCCTGGCAATTTTTGGCATTCTATTTATTATTGCATTTTTATTTACTTCTACCTGGAAAACCCATTGATTCTGCGTCAAAATGTTGTGTGTGCCGGAATGTCGGAATCGAACCGCAGCCTCGGTTCAATTCCACAACGTTGAGCTTGACAGCTAAATTTTTCAGTCTATAATTCTGAGTATATATACCATCTGCAGTAGAGAGGCAAGGCATGAAAATTTTCACGTGACGTATGATGTCGATGCACATTAAAGAATTCCGGGCTAATTTGAATTAACCAGGAGCACCCCTCTATAGCATCTCCACACACGTTCCGAGCTGGGGATCTTGAAAACCATGCCTTCACTCTTCTCTTTTGGGTGTCTCTCCTTTGGGCGGGGAAGGAGCAAGCATCCGACGGTAGAAGCTAGCTTGTGGGACAATTATAGTCCTTCCTTTCTTAAAGTATACACCATAGTTTCACTGAAACCTATTATGTAAAGAATGAAAACCTGTTTTTGAAATTGGCATAGAATTGGAAGATCATACAAATCGTAACAGAATCAAAGGGTGCCGTCGATTGTTTTTTTCCATACAAAAGCAGAGGGAGATAGGGAGATATGTTTATGAACCTATCACCACATTAAAGAGAATAAAAGAACACGTCTGAGTAACACAAGGAACAAGTGACTCTCAGAGGCGGCCTACATCTTAGGCGTGTGCATCAGCAGGGGGTGAAAAAGAGGCACTTGCCCCCCACCCCCTTATCCAAGTTACACCATGTAACTATCTGTTTCTTTGCTGTGATGTATGAGCATTAATAAATATTATGAAATTTGTAATCGTTAGGAACAAAACAGAAATTTTTATTTCTTAATTTTTTACAGAAAGTCCTTTCCTTGGGTGTTGTGTTTATTGTTTACAAAACTTTTATTATTTACACCAACCCCCCCGCCCCCCACTCCGATGAATCAGGTTTGCTCCCCTCAAGACAAAATCCTGTTGACGTCTATGACCTTGGACGCAGGCCATGAGTGAAAAAAAGTAAAAAACACACAAAAAAGCTAGGAATCCTGCTGCATATATTGCCTAGACACAGGGACCACACCACATTATCACTCACTCGGCACAAGCATGTATGCTTCTTTGTGCCCCTTGTGTGTTTTGCAGGGTATGCCTCCATTGCCTTCGCTGTTTTCGGAGGATGGCAAAGACAATGATGCACTTTCCTCGATGCTCATGGCTTGGTATATGAGCGGATATCACACAGGCTACTATCAGGTATTACCACATTTCCTCAATATTCATGTCAGAAATTTAAAGTGGGCTGTGGCTGATTAAGCGGTTGACATATGTAACACCAAATGGGCCACAATCATAACTTGCTTTTCAGGCACACAAGCCGTTCAAATATTGTCTAGCAATGAGTCCCTCTGAGAGAATATTCAAGCAGAGATGGGACAGCATTACTAATTTTATGGCTTAATTCTCTTCCCAAGAGTTATGTTATCAGTTCAAAATCGTCACCGATTCTGAAGACCTCTCTCAGGAGAACTCGAGTGCTTCATTGTGAGTTATTGTATACTGTAATAAAATATTTACTGTAGGTTTTTTTCCCAGTCTAAATCGTTCACATCAAATTTGGAAGCCATGCGGCAATTTGTTTCTGCAAAAGTTTATTTTAACATTTGCCCTTTCCTTTGCCTCAGTTATGGTGATTTCGATGGCCAACACTATTTTGAAGCATCACTAGCAATAACCACATGTTTTTGCCCTTATTGCCCGTGAAGAACAAACTGTAAGGCATCTATTAAATTTACTTTGACAGTTTGTGAATGGAGTCGTCATCTTCAGTCGTTATTTCAGCCGTTCAGTGTGCGCAAATGTTTTTTTAACGGCGTCTGTGACGTCATCACTGCTTAAGCAGAAGCATTGTCAGAGTTTCGGTTTCAGTTTTGTTTTGCTTCCTCAATTAATTCAATTGGTATTGCAAATAATTGTTTCGTCGCGATGTGGAGTGGAAAATGAGTGCCAGAGATTGAGGATTACTTTCTAGCACACCCCAAGGTCGTACAGCTGAGCGATCTCCGCATGTGAACCGTTATTGTTGTATTTAATATTCTACAAATGCTAGTTCATTAGAAGCAAAAATGGTGCTGTGATCTTGTATGGTATATCCTCACAGAACTGTTCTAACTGTTCAGTGCTATTTGATATATCCAGGTTCAATATAAGCTGGCTCAGCTGTAGCCATCTATTGTTTTCCACGCTAAGTGATTCCTTGAATCGAAGAGCATCTTCATTTCTTCAAAAATACCTGCCGCATCATTTTGTGTCGGCAATGTGAATATGCTTCCGCAGTTATATGATGAACGCTCACTTATTACAAACAAAGGTAGAGCTACCGTTAAAATATGTATTAGGGCTATGACACTGCATCTCGGATGAAATTAACAACTGAAGCCACACAACTTGGTCATAACGAACAGGGAGATCGAAACCGACCGCCGGCAGCTGCATTTCGTTGGAGGCGAAACTGAGAGCAGCCCATTTAATGTGCATTGTCAGTGCATATTGTCAAGAATCAAGGTGGATGGTGACCTACCACCAGATGCCATGATTTTCCTCACCTGCTATTGTTATTAATTGCAATTGCATTCGTAAAACGCCTGTTCCACAGAAGGTGGTGTCTAGAGCGTGTATGATCAACTGACGAGCATAGAATGTGGCTCGGTAGTGTTGGCTTTAAAGGAATAGATGGTCACGAGCGACGTTTTAAAGTATTAAACACACATTTTCTCGAACTTGGTGCTGAATTAGGGCAAGTTTAGTTAGTACAAACTTTGCATGCTGCGAACGGAATCCGCGTGACCGTCAGGTTTGTTTTAAATGGGCTTGACTTATAGTAGGTGCGCATACACAGCATTGTCTCCTGTCTTTCTTCTATGACCATCATTGGTTTCTGTCGTGAAAGACAGGTACAGCCTTTTCTCAAACGCATACAACCCACTAGGTTTGCATTCTGAGCCATGCTGCATGGCTCTCTTGCCTGCAGTGTTCAAAATCTCCTGCAGGTAAGAAAAACTTTAGTTTTCTGTCCTAAGAAGCTTCTGGCTACCACGGGTGCTACAGGCAGGCTGCCTAGCTTTGGCGGCCATATTGGTACAGAAAGGCCCATGCACTGTATGATTTCAGTGCATGTCAAGGAATCCCATGTGGTCTAAAAAGCCTCTGTAATGGTTACAAGTCCCATAGGGCATTAAACCCATCTGTTTACAATTCATTTTTTTTCCATGAGTGTGTATGCTGTGCTTTTCTCTTCCTCTTCGTGTCACCTGTCTGTGCTCGCCACTCTTAGTATGCTGTGTACTGTTCAGCTTGGTCCAATTCCTGGCTTTCTTTTATTGCTCGATTCCTTCCGCCCTCTTTCAGGTAACTAGTTTCAGGGCGGTCATGTGCTTTCTCTCTTGTATTACACCACTCGCAGCCTGAGGTCAGCATACTGTCAGTGTACAGTGTAGCAAAGAGGTTAATTGCTAGCCTGTCGAGGCAGAAGGAATTCGCAGCAAACAGTACACTCTGCAGGTGGCCAGGAGAAAATGTATGAACAAGGATTGAAAATCTGTAAGAGTGAATGGTGAATGTAGTCGGCACACTAGGAATGGCACTAACACACAATGAACTTGGCTGAGAGAATAGAAACAGTCTGTTGCGTCGGTCATCCATATCCCAGCACAATGTATTAGCAAGTGGCCGTGAGATTTTACTCAACCTAAGCAATGGCAGTGCAGCGAATGTTGAGGTTGTGAGGAGATGGGACTGAGAGAAGTATTTCAAGTTTTGTCAAACACCTGGTTGGACCTCTTTATTGTGGTAGTTTCTTGTGAGAAGCATTTCTTGTAGCGCTTTCTTGCATGACTTCTTAGTATGGCAGCTTCTTGCACTATTGTGCTCTAGACTTTCTTGTAAGACTCTACTTGACATTTGATCTCATTCTGTTTTGTATTTGTAGGCATTGCAGCAGTCAAAACATCCGGAGAACTGCTGTGACCACAAGTAGAAAGCCATTTTCAGAGACATCAAGCCCTTTCACCCTTTTATATTTCTCTTCTACAGCAATTTTGTTCTTGTTGTAAACAAGCAAAATGTCAAACTAATTGTTGTTTCTCATTGCATCACTGAAACACATACAATGGCGGCACACTTTGCAGCCAACAGAATGATATGATGCTACAGGAATGTGGAAAGACAAGCCTGAATATGTAGTGTGCAATGAGCTGAGCATAAGTCCTTTGAAGTAAGGAAGATTGGTGGCACCAAATTGGGCCAGAAAATGTTGTGTCATGATTTCTGAGCATGCCTGCTTGGCCTATACATGTCTTGCCTTCAAAAATTAAAAATTGTGTTTTTTATTTCAATTCAGAATCATCCCTTTATTGATACAAATATTTTTCACAGACAAACATTTAAGCTGTCCTAGCTACAATATAGGATACTAAGCAAATGCACTGCCTGCTATTTGTGATAAATCTTTCTCCTAATTCATGGTAGCATTATCATATTGCTGTCCATAAAGGGCCACTGTCCAGGGAAGGACCTTTTAAGTGAAGGAGCCCAGTGTTTCGATCAGGTACCGGACGGAGATAGTCTGTGCAAAATGCTACACTGACACGCGCGCCGCAAAGCAACGAAAATACAAATCAAAGCTCTCTCATGCTCTCCTTCGGGAAGCCAGCTTTCCCGTTCCCTGTGCTGGCCCTGTCGAGCCGCAGCTAGACGTATTTGTCAAGAACGACGTCCATTGGTCCGTCTCGCTGTCTGAGGGTGAAGGATGGGTGTCTACCGCTCGCCCCCTTGTTTTTTGTTTTCTTTCCGCCCACGCGGAATGCCATGCCCCACCTCCTGCCAAACGCGGAGGTGGAAGGGAAATTTGTCTTGCGGAGGCTAGACGACCTCGGGCAGGAGAGTGAAAAACCTTTGCGAGGGAACGGAAGGAGAGAAGCACGACAGAATCGGGTGATTGCGGTGGCTGTAACTGCGTTATTAGTTACTCTTTTCGAAAACATTTTGCGGCCTTGCTTTCTGGGGGCGGCGTCTCAAGTCACCTGGGAAGAAAATATTTTTGACCGGAGGGTGGACAGTGGACCCTTAATAGTCTAATCTGTTGACTGCTTCCAAGAAAGGCTGGCGGCTCTTTCTGAACGCACATAGTGTAACACTTGCACAGGAAAGGATCAAAGCCTCTTGAACCCACACTAGCAGGCACAAGCTTTTATGCACGTGCACACAATAAATTTTTGCGGTCACTACTGAAAAAGTCGTGCATCTAGGACTCTTGGTATAATGTACATGTTTTAAAGGAACACTGTGGAGAACTCCCTCCAATTTTTGTAAACTGTACCCAGTAGTTCTTTCAGGGCATGTTGACATTTTGCGTGCCAGCGAAAGATGCATTTGTGGCCAATACAATTACGTTTTAAAACTTTCTCGCCATTCCACACAATCTTTTGACAGCTACACCAAAAACGATTTTCTCGTCACCACTTAAAGTGAATAGAAGGCTGGCTGAGACTCTTAAATTAGTGCCCACAAAAACTACATCGCCGCACCGCAGTTTTCTTCTCGTGAAATTAGCTGTTCACAGCAGTGCCAATGTTTTGTCCTCTGATGTTTTATTTGAAACACATAAAAGTTCCGTAGTTCCAATTTCAGTACGAGTTACTTTTTAGTAACCGGTTGATGCAGGCCAACTTAAACATAAAACATTTTGTGAGACTTAAATTTAGCTTCAAGTGTCCTCGCTTGCACTGGAGACGCCTTTTATTGCATACTTTGCATAAAGCATACTTTTATTGCCTTTCTTTCTTTAAGCTTAAAAGTCAAACCCTTAAACATGGAGTACCAGCCTTGAGCCTCGATTACAAGGAGGAAATTGCAGATATTGAGTATATGTGGTTCAGGGTCGGCACAGGTGCCAAGATTTCATGCAGACGCGAGGAGATATATGAGAGAATGCCACGTCCAGCTGATTTATTTAATGAAAATTACTCGTTTTATGCACATCCTCATGCACTCGAATGACAGCACAGCAAGAAAGCAAATCACAGATTATGGTCATACTGAAGAACACGAGCCTTTTCTTGATATTGAGATGCATGGACATTGACCTTATGCAGTTAATTTCAGGTTATGTCATTTTTTTTTTCTTTTTGCTGCAATTAGAATTTTGTTAGAGCAATTTTCACAGTGAAAGGCTAGAAAACCACTGGTTGAACTTCACCTTCTAATGTCGCCTTTTTTTTTTTTATTATACAAAAACCAGTCTGCCTCCCCACTTCCTGAAAGATTTTGCACTCTTTAATGGTCTATTAATTTTCCAGGTATTTTTTTGCTACCTAAAATGCTTGGGAGCTTCACTGGACTCGCCAATTCCTCTTCCCTGCTTAAAGTGAGAGCTTGGCACTTCCGAAGTTACATATGTACCCCCTATTAGAAGCAGGTATACCACCCTTGTATAGGACAGATATAGTGAGTAGACTGGCTCTGAAAGATAAGCCACACGAGTTACCGTTGTTGTTAGCCAAGAGACAACTTGCTGCTCTGTTTATCAGTATTCTTC
This sequence comes from Amblyomma maculatum, assembly GCF_055883805.1. Classification (NCBI taxonomy): domain Eukaryota; kingdom Metazoa; phylum Arthropoda; class Arachnida; order Ixodida; family Ixodidae; genus Amblyomma; species Amblyomma maculatum. Next base: position 54,561,046 of record NC_139345.1, on the reverse strand, counting down.
ACAGCTTTGTCCGATTTTTATATGGAGTCTTCTTTGTTAATATTACATACATGTACCTGCAGTTATGCCCCAGCCTTCACAACTTTTCTCCTGGGCTGCTGGTTTGTTGGTGCTCAAATTTGCTGGTTTGTTGGTGCTCAAATTGTTTGTCTTGCCATGCACAGTAATTTGTAATCATCTGGCAGTGGCCTTCTGATAGCATGCCTGCTCATTCCTACTGGAATGTCATGAAGAATAGTTCCTGCTTCATAAATATTGGGCCCTAATGATCTGCATCACTGGATTTATGTTAATTGCGATCCTGCAGGCAACAACACTGGTTGCTGCATGTAGATCTGGAAAGTAATATTCTGATAGGTTCCCATAAAATTCCTAGGAATATTTCTGTGTGCATCTCCCACGTTGTTTATTCAAAAGTTCAGCAGAACCAGCAGGACTGTGCCGCTACACTTTGAAGCTTCATTCTATCTCCAGTCAGTCAACACACACAAGCATGCAGGAATGCAAAATGCTGCTTGTGTACTGTCAGTTAACAGTACATATCTGGTCGTACATTTTACGAAATCATTTTTTTGCTTATTTAGGCAATCATGGTCTCACAGACAGAATTTAAAACTTCCTTGTACCTTACCATTGTGCATTCACCATGCAGTGAACATTGCTAGCCCATTTTTTGTCGGACACTGCAGGTTACTTTTTCTTTTCCAGCATGCTAGTACGATGCCTAGCACCTCAAATTCAGTGGTTGAAATTATTTATTTTAACATTTACCACTAACTGCACCTACCTCTTTTTCTTCCGAAACAATCCCAACTCCACGCACAGTAGCAAGTTAGCGGATTAAATTAGAGCCCCACCTTCAACTCTGAGTGCTCTACTATACACTTTTATCTGCGACTCGCTCACACTGACGGTAAGGTAAGGTTGAGGCCACGGTGTAAGAAGTAGCTGCTACTTACACCGTGGTTGAGGCATTGGTGTGCTCCGAGAAGTGAGACACCACGACCGCGGCGGCAATGTTTCGTAGGGGGCGAAACGCATGAGGTGTCGGTGTGCTGTGCGATATCAATGCATGTTAAGGGGGAATGGTACGCAAAATGTGTCCAAAACCACTTCTTTTTTTTTTTTTTTTTTTTTCGAAACTAGGGCTAAAAAATACTTCCCCATACGGAGAACATATCCAGCAAGTGGCATGCTCGTAGCTGAACCCTAAGCGATTCGAAAATCGCGCCGCTGGTGCAAACCCATCCAACCCAAGGTCCCAATCCGCCCACGGAAGTCGGCGCAGCTTCTAAACAGTTTGTTTATATCGTAATTTTCACTCTAAAAGAACTATTACAACTCATAAAGTGATTTTTGTTTTCTATATAATCTGAGAAATATTGATGCAAGAGCATTTTTTTATATTTCAGTGGTTTAAATATTTGCCGCTAGTGGCACTGCGATGCACATGAAAATACATGAAAAGCGCGGGAACGCGAAGCGCTTGTTTTTATGTGGACGCTGACGCTGTCACAGTGAGACCGTGAGACGGTGAGACGCTGCGTCGCCGATTGACGTGATTGTGCTTATGAGCTGTGTGACCACAAAACGTATACAGCCATTCTGTGTTATCCAACTACGTGGAAAGGAAAGGATGCCGCGCTTCTCAGTCAATCTAAGAAAGAAGCGCAAGTTTTGGGGTAATCAGCACGTGCGTGTGGACCATCAACGTTGTTCGTCCTCAGCTCTGCTGAAAGCAAACAACGACGGAAGGCCAATACAAGTGCCAGAAAAGGTTTTGGAAAGAAGTCTGATGCAGATGCTCCTGCCAACTACGCCCTAAATGCATGAAAAGCTTTTTTGACGGGTATAAGGAACATTTTCTCCGCATTGAATAAATGCTTTTATTTGAAACTTAAAAGAATGGTTCCTGAATGGTCATCGCAGAAACTGAACCAAAAAAACTTTTGAACGAAAACATTTTTTTATATTTACTACTTTGTCCATCCCTAGAATGCAAAATATAAAAAAATGTTTTTCTGGAAAGAAGCAAGCAAATTTATTTGTTTTGGTTCAGTCAAAACCCTGTGTTGTAAAGATTTGCGAGCACTTTCGTCGCTCTAGAACAAATAGTTCTCTTATAAATGTTTTTAGACTAAAGTAAAAATATTTTTTTTATAATTTCTGTTCGATATTTCAGCGGAAACAAGCAGAAATACATCTAAACGCGTGTGCAAAATTTCCGGATCACCGTGCTCCGGATCCCCTGACTATTCACGTAACGTCACAGCTGACGTCAGTATGCAGGTCACGCCATCTTTGCGTCCTGTTCTGACTAGTACTGTAGAGTATTCTAGTAGTACGTGGAGGCGGTTAGCTTAGCTGTTCGTGCGCGTCCGTTTGCTCTGTCACTCTGCCTCATGCCAGCACCGTTGTTATAAAAACTCAATCGGTATCATGAGTGACAGTTCGATTTATCGGCAAAGTGTGCGCGATGCGTACAGAGACCTGTACGAAACAAAACTTTGGTACCAACCGCCGTGTGCAGTCGATATGCGCAACTGCACGGTAAGCGTCGGCCTGTGCCCACGCATAAATATGTGCGACATTCATGAATTACTTGTCCTACAGCCGAGCTTCGTCACAAGAAACCAATCGCAAGCCCACTGACCACTCGAAGAACGCAACTACGTTACAAGCGGCTGGGTTAAGAGCCGCGGCTGAAGCAGACGAACTCGCTATTTGTGCAATTACGTGCGTGCCGTCCAACGTTTATACCAATTAAACCGCTGATTTTGTTTGTAGCTGATATTCTGCATAGAAATGGCGTTTGGCAGTCAGTATCTTTTATACAAAACTTGTTCAGTGTACTTGCTCAATCGATCAGAAGAAGTCGGATGTTTGCATCGTCTGTGGCGGTAAGGAAGCAAAAGAAACTGCTGCCACAGGCCACAGCGATGACACCGGTGGCGCCACCTCGTTGCCTTGTGGGCTCGAAATAACTTTTTTGAAAAAAAAAAAAAAAAAAAAAAAATTCTTGAAATACAACGCAGTTTTGGCCAAGCTAAACTTGATTTGTTATTAGAGATAAATAGGTTTATAAAGTTCTTCAAACTTTCTGCAAAACAACTCGGCCCGCCTACGTTCCTTCGCCGAATCTGCATGCGGTCTGCTTTCATTATCAGCCTACGCAGACGATGCGAACATCCGACTTTTTCTGATCGAATGAGGCAAGTACGGCAAACACCAAGTTTAGCGAGCCCTCTTTGAAGAATTTTATTGGAGCAAAACACGACGTGGAGGTATTGGTGGCGCGCTGTCGCGCTGCCGCACGACAGCACTTGATACGTACGTTCACCCTGTTCGTTCCGTGGACACAAAAATGGACGACTGCGCCTCAATGCACCGCGCACAGCGCGTCAGTGAATAATACCTGAGATCGAACCCGACCGCCGGCGGCTGCGTTTCGTTGGAGGCGAAACTGAGAGGCGTCCGTTTGATGCAGTTTGATGTGCGTTGTCAGTGCACGTTAAAGGTCCCCATGGTCGAAATTACCCGTATCCCTCCACCAAGCCACATTTTTCCTTTTCCATTTTGACTCCCACCTTGCTCCCTTCCCCTAAGACGCGGTTCTCGTTTCCGCAGAAGTGTATTTTAATTATTCTACTACAGGACCTTGTTTCTGCTTTCAATCCCACCTTCCTTTTCTTAAGGCTTGGTTTAGGTGTCCACCGAGAAGTGACAGTACTACACCTTTTCTCAGATGAACCAATTTACATTTACGCCTCATGTTTCCTATAAAACAATTAACACATTTTTCCTAGCAGCAGGTCATAAAGTATCTAGTAACGTTGTCATAAATCAACTTGCAATCGTTGGCCGCCAGGTAGACTAGAGGCGTCGGCGTCACGGTGGTCGGCGTCTTCCGGTCTTCCGTCGCTGCCGTGGCCAGCGCCACCATATCCGAGAGAAGCCTGTGGTGGCAACGGGCGTTCGCTTAACCTGGTTGGCGGCGCGCTGTCGCTGTTTTACGACTGCGGTCGTAGTATTTTCTCCCCGTGAGAACACCCTAACCGAACTTCACCTGGCCGTTCTCCGGCGAGAGGAGTTCTCCGCTGGAGGTTCTCCTTGTATCGCGCATCACTACTCTAGGGAAGCATCACTATGACACGTAAGTTAGCTTTTTGGAGACCTAAGCCTAAGCGCTTATTTCTCCGTTCTCATTTCTGTGTCACGTAAAAAAGCGAATCCCTCTCTCATTGTTGTCCTAGAATCTGCTTCCTGCTTGTGACGGGCAAAAAAATATTTATATATATATGACTACGCTTTACCGCTATTTGTTTTTTGTGTGGGTGAGAACTCGACTACGTGTGCATGTGTGTTCGGCAGAGAAGCGCAAGCTTGTGTGAATGAATGCAATCAATCGCACGGTTTTGAAATGCTGGGGTTTACTTGTGTTTGTTGCCTGTCGTCTTCACCGAAGCGAGTCACGCAATTTGAAAGGCACCGTTACCCGTTTTTCCTAGGTGGAAACCAACGTGAACTGGCCCGCGCCAAAAACGCGAAGAAGCAGCAAGAAATTGCTAAAAAGAAAGCCGCAAACGACAAAAACGGCAACAAAGGTCTAAGCCTTGAAGAGCGTCGTCACAGGTAACTGCAAACACTCAGTCGTGCCACTCCTGTAGTGCTTGCGAAGGTGGTGTTTTCTGAGCCAAATATATGTACTGGGTTTTGTGTCCCGGCACACGAGTGAGCTTGATTGATTCTGATAAACACTTCATGACGAGCATGCTGCTTTTTCAGCTTTTCATGAGAGGCAAGACGGCGCTCCTGTGCACCCTTAGTCACGTGGGACCTTTTGACTGCGCCTTTTAAGTCATGGTGTCAAGTTTTCGTTGGACAATGCACCAGCACGGCATGACCTGCCACTAGCGATGGTGACTTCATTAGAGATAGTGGCTAACTGCACGTCGTGCAGAGTAGGAGCAGACAGATTGATGTGTTTTATGCAAACAATATTGGCTTGCTAAGCTTTCGGGTGATTTTGAAGGTTTTGGCATCCTTATTGTCTGCACATTGCGGTGTTTGATTTCTTTTAGTAACGGTCTTTGAAAGCTCCAGTCATTTTTAAGCTAGCCATTAAAGGCCAGCAATAACAAAATTTTCTCCAGCTAAACTGGTTTTAGGGGTATGCAGAGTAACTTAAAGAAAAATCGGACCAGATTTCCGGGATAGTGACGTGTGCATTTTTAAAGGGGATGTGTAAAAAAAAAAAAATTCCAAGAGCACTGCTGCTGCACACCGTACCTCGTGCACCCCTCGTCGAACACTGCCAGCGTTCCATTGAACGCACCCGAGTTCACAGGCGTCTTATAATTGGTTTACAGGGGAAATCCTGCTACTATTCTTCCTGAGGGTAGATAAGGAGAATGATGATGCGTTTCAAAATTCCGGGTGTGGTGCACTTGGTTAAAGCATTCGGCTGGGTGTCCGAGGGGGGAAGGGGGTTTAATTCCCATTGTACAATTTTATTCGTCCTCATGAACTGAGAAGAAAAAAAAAAAGGAAAGGGAGTCCGGATCAGCAAAAGCTTTGCCAGGCTTAAAACCAATTAAAAATAAATAACAGCATGCCAAGAGCATCTTGTGACAACCATGTGAGTGGGGACAGGTGTAAGCATGCTATCTTGTGAGTAAGAATGAGACATTCTTTTGGGAAGTAACAACTTATCACTCGTGAAAGAAACGGTGGTTGTGACGCTATGGAGCTGGTCACACCACTGGGCATGCTACAGTCTGCCATACTAAAAGACTTATATTAATATACTTAACAAAGACTAATCCTTGTTTAATGTGTGTGGCTGGTTTGGGAACCATATTCTTGGTATTCACGGATCGCTCTGTGCGAATCTGCTTAACGTGGGTAGTGGGTGCCACCTGTTCTTTATTTTGCAATCATGAATTACTTACCTTCAGAGCTAATCTTTATCTGCAATATCCGGGTGTACAGGTTCACATACCAGCTTTGTACAGATCTAATACATTTACTGTGAGGACACTAATGTCGATTGCAGACTTGACAACATGTCTTGAAGCACTTGGATCCCCCATCCGGGAGAGATCATGTTTATCTAGTAAAATTGATGCGCGCGCCTCAATTTCTGTTGCTGTTTCTAGAGGCAAACATAACATTGTGTATTTGGGAGGAAGAGTTGGGTAACAGGCACAGCAGCATCTTAACATCTTTTCTTAATGGTGCTTTGATGAACAATGATGCTGCTTGTCTGATTGTGTTGCTACTGCTCTCTCTATTAATTTGCCAACATGGCAGTTGATGAGGCATGCAGGTATACGGGAGGTTATTGGTTGCCAGCTGGCCAAGTTTCATTGTGTAGTAATGCTTGTTTCCATACCAGACTGTTAGTGAAGGCCGTAAGGTCACTGTGTACTGCAGTTATTGCAGTTATTACCGTAAAAAAAGTGTACCCGTTGTAATCGCAAGTTGTGCATCGGCAGGCCTTCCGTTTGTGTTTGAACTTTAGCTTTATAATTGACCTGCGGCATCGCTGCAACACCCTGCTTACACAGGACCATCTGAAAGCTGAGGGATAATTAGGCTTTTGCATAAGTTCCTGTGGCACTTTTTATTTATTTTTTTTTATTTTTTTATTTATTTTTATTTTTGTCAAGAATGCGGCAGCACATGTCCCTCAAAGGTCTTACAGCCAGCTGCATGAATTTTCAATTTCCAGTATGTTCGGGGTTAGGGAAGCTACTTAACAATGTTTTTGCGGAGAGGACTGATAGAATACCTATTGCTTGTGTGCGTTGGCTATCTTTAGTAGCGTTCAACCCTATTTTAATAGTTCAATGGACGCCTTTTGCCTGAGCTGAGGAATTAACCACATCTTAAGAATGGTTGCCGTCACTGTATGGTGGAGGGCCTTCTTTGAGGGGCATATCTCGCTCCATTCTTGAGTTGTGTTCAAAAAGAGCCATTATAAAGGAATTTGGTGCCCAGTTTAGCGACTTCAATATCATGAAGTATTCATGGTATATCTTTTAGCTCTGTTCCATTCTTATGAAACGGGAAAAATGGCCAGTTTTATGACATTGAAATGGTGTGTTTGTATTAAGTTTGGTATTTTAAGACAATCATATTTATAGCCTGCATATGTTTTCCTGCCTACAGTGCAGGCATACATGCACACTTCTTTCTTGAAGAACTTCAAACATTTGTTGAAGGCATGTCATATGATGGCAAGCGTTTGTCTACCTCAGGATGGCGGCCCCTATATGTTGAAGAAGTTCAAAGTGGCTCTCTGACAGTGGTATCGGCTAGTATGCATGGCAGGCATTGCCACTGGGAAAGAAGTTATATGTGCGGCACTCCTGCATTATGAATTTGGCAGCGCTGTTTTTTTTTTTTTTTTTTTTTTTTTTTTTTTTTTTTTTTTTTTTTTTTTTTTCGCTTCTCTGACTGGTGGCGTTTAAAATGACCTGATACTTGCTTAGCAAAGTTTTGGGTGTGCAGCTTCTTTGCCTCTGCAAAACTGCACTAGCTGAAACTCTGACCAATTGGTCATTGATTCTGTGTCCAAGTACTTTGGGAGTTCATCTTGCTTACCGTAGATGTTGGCAGCTGCGATGATGTGAAAGCTCAAGTTGGAGATGTGAAAAGCAAAAGTCAATAAATAGCCCACAAATGGCCCTTCTGCAAGGTTGTTGATGGATAACAAAGATCTGTTCGTGGCAAGGGAGAGTGGAAGAAAGGAGGATTGACATAGGGAGAGAACTTGGATACTAACGTGCTGACAAGATCTGTATTCAGGCTTTTGCAAAAGTTGTGTGTACTCGGTATTGGGGAGCTGCTCCTTCCAAGAGCTTTCATAGCAATGTTAAATTAGTCTATTAGGAGAATGGCTCAAGGTGTGGAGTCGGCATTGCTGTATCTCAGTCTTTGCAATTTTCTAATTTTAGGTCCAGCCTGTATTATCCGCACCATTTCATTTGATCTGTTCTTGCATAACTTCCTAATGAGGTGCTGTTACTATTATGCACATGTGGATAAACGTGACACCTGTACTTTATTTCTCAGGGACGCTGAAGTGATGCGGATGAAACAAAAGAAAGCAACGGAACCAGAACCAGGTACCTCTCACTGAGGTTTGTGGGGAGGGCGTCCCTCCCACTGCAAGTTGTGGACGGAGTGCCAGTGTCCATTTGTGGAATGCCTAAAAAGAAATTTTGAGCCGCACAATTTCCAGAGAAGATGGGCAAGAAGCTGCGTTGCAAGTTCGAGCAAGCTGGGGGACTTTGCAGGCAAATTTCTCGACGTTTCTCTTTCTAGCTGCAGACTTGTGTGTTGGAGCATGTGACAGAGCTTTTGTAACTACACTTTATATTGGTGGTGCTTGCTGTAAATAAATTTTTCCAGGCACTTTTTGTTTCGAGTCCGTTGTCATTGCTTAAAAAGAGGATGTCACGACTTTGTATGGGAAATAGTTGGTTCACACAGGAAAGGAAAGGCACAATATCTGTCGCATTTGTTCCGTAGGCACCTTAACTGCACCATAGGGGAAGGAAGCAAGGTGGGAGTGAAAGTGGAAAAAGAAAGAGGAGCCATAGTAGAGGGCTGTGGAGTAATTTCGACCACCTGGGGATCTTTAAAGTGCACTGACATTTAAAACTGATTGCTGGTCTAGTTGGTGCATAGTCACATAAAGGAAAAGGTTAATAGCACAATAAAAAGACAGAAACACAGGACAGGCGCTGAGCACCACATACAAACTTCTCCAACATCCAAATGCTCCCACAAAGTCAGCAATATATGGATAGCAATTTAGGTCTACCCTACCACTTCTAGCACCGTAACCCTACCTAACAACATTTAACAGTAGACCTTCACAACTACAGAGAGATGATACACTAATAAATTTTGAACGATATCTTTTTATATACGAAGCTTCTAGCAGCTCACGGGTAAGATTATCCCTGCTACTGCCTAAAATCTTTTCTTTGAACTTCGGTTCACATTGTCTTGAAATCGCACGATTTGCAATGAACAGGTAGATGTAAATTCTGATTGTTTTTTAGAGAGCGCTTATGTTCTGCAGCCCTATCGTTGACACATTGCCCTGTTTGCCCGATGCATATGTTTCCACAGGTTAAGGGGATTTGGTCTTCTCCGCCCCCAAAAAGTTGGCTAGCATGTGCGGACGAGTCATGGGCGATGCCGGTCGAAGAGAAGGCTGCACTGAAAAGCATGTCAAGCCCTATGTCAAATGCGCCACAGGGGTTATTTACCAAATCCCCTTAACCCGTGGAAAGGTATACATCGGGCAAACTGGGCAATGTGTCAGGCTGCAGAACATAAGCGCTCTCTAGGAAACAATCAAGACAAAGATCATGGCGTCTTGCCCTATCAAGTCCTGGAGCATCAAGGGACAAGTGGAAGCTGTGACAGATTTTCTCTTCTTGGGCTCCAAGATTACCCCGGAAGGAGACTGCAGCCATGAAATTACGAGACGCCTGCTTCTGCTTCTGGGAAAGAGCCATGGCTAGCCTTGACCGCCTAATAAAGAGCAGAGACATTACACTGCCAACCAAGATCCGTATAACTCGTGCTATGGTCTTTCCAGTTGTGATGTATAGATGCGAGAGTTGGACTGTGAAGAAGGCTGACCGCCGAAGAATTGACGCGTTTGAATTGTGGTGCTGGCGGAGACTCTTGAGAGTTCCTTGGACAGCCAGAAGATCAAATCAGTCGATATTGTCGACCATAAACCCTAACTGCTCATTGGAGGGTCAAAGTCTAAAGTTAGAGCTCAGCTACTTTGGTCATCTGATGAGAAGAGAGGAGTCGTTGGAGAAAGATTTGATGTTGGGAAAGGTTGAGGGTCACCGGAGAAGGAGTAGGCAGCGAACGCGATGGATAGATGGCATCCTCGAGGCACTGCAGATGAAGTTATGTGATGTTAGGAAGATAGTGAGAGACCGGAAAGCGTGGCATGATATGGTCCATAGGGTCACGAAGAGTCTGACACGACTGAACTGAACTGAACTGAAAAAACAATCATAATTTACATCTACTTGTTCATTGCAAATGGTGTGATTTTAAGACAAAATGTGAAACGAAGTTCAAAGAAAAGATTTTAGGCAGGAGCAGGGATAATGTTGCCCGTGAGCTGCTAGAAGCCTCATATATAAAAAGAATTGGTTCAAAATGTATTAGTGAATTATATCTCTCGCTGTATAGTTGTGAAGTTCGACTGTTAAATGTTAGGTAGGATAGACCTAAATTGTTATGCATATGTTGCAGACTTTGTGGCAGCATTTGGATGTTGAAGTTTGTATGTGGTGTTCCGAGAAAGAAGTTGGAGTCAGCGCCTGTCCTGTGTCCATTCGTGCCTATCTGAGAGTGTCTTTTTGTTGCGCTATTAACCTTTTTATTTATGCACTGACATTGCACAGCAAGTCAGCTGCCGGCGGTACCAAAACATATGGTCCACAGTCTCTGAGATGCCACAAGTTCAACATTCCGGCTAGTCCACCTGTCCAATTAAATGTAAGTACTTGCGCGCGCTATGGTCTTTCCAGTTTTGATTTATGGATGCGAGAGTTGGACTGTGAAGAAGGCTGACCGCCGAAGAATTGACGCGTTTGAATTGTGGTGCTGGCGGAGACTCTTGAGAGTTCCTTGGACAGCCAGAAGATCAAATCAGTCGATATTGTCGACCATAAACCCTAACTGCTCATTGGAGGGTCAAAGTCTAAAGTTAGAGCTCAGCTACTTTGGTCATCTGATGAGAAGAGAGGAGTCGTTGGAGAAAGATTTGATGTTGGGAAAGGTTGAGGGTCACCGGAGAAGGAGTAGGCAGCGAACGCGATGGATAGATGGCATCCTCGAGGCACTGCAGATGAAGTTATGTGATGTTAGGAAGATAGCGAGAGACCGGAAAGCGTGGCATGATATGGTCCATAGGGTCACGAAGAGTCTGACATGACTGAACTGAACTGAACTGAAAAAACAATCATAATTTACATCTACTTGTTCATTGCAAATGGTGTGATTTTAAGACAAAATGTGAAACGAAGTTCAAAGAAAAGATTTTAGGCAGGAGCAGGGATAATGTTGCCCGTGAGCTGCTAGAAGCCTCATATATAAAAAGAATTGGTTCAAAATGTATTAGTGAATTATATCTCTCGCTGTATAGTTGTGAAGGTCGACTGTTAAATGTTAGGTAGGATAGACCTAAATTGTTATGCATATGTTGCAGACTTTGTGGCAGCATTTGGATGTTGAAGTTTGTATGTGGTGTTCCGAGAAAGAAGTTGGAGTCGGCGCCTGTCCTGTGTCCATTCGTGCCTATTTGAGAGTGTCTTTTTGTTGCGCTATTAACCTTTTTATTTATGCACTGACATTGCACAGCAAGTCAGCTGCCGGCGGTACCAAAACATATGGTCCACAGTCTCTGAGATGCCACAAGTTCAACATTCCGGCTAGTCCACCGGTCCAATTAAATGTAAGTACTTGCGCGCGCTATGGTCTTTCCAGTTTTGATTTATGGATGCGAGAGTTGGACTGTGAAGAAGGCTGACCGCCGAAGAATTGACGCGTTTGAATTGTGGTGCTGGCGGAGACTCTTGAGAGTTCCTTGGACAGCCAGAAGATCAAATCAGTCGATATTGTCGACCATAAACCCTAACTGCTCATTGGAGGGTCAAAGTCTAAAGTTAGAGCTCAGCTACTTTGGTCATCTGATGAGAAGAGAGGAGTCGTTGGAGAAAGATTTGATGTTGGGAAAGGTTGAGGGTCACCGGAGAAGGAGTAGGCAGCGAACGCGATGGATAGATGGCATCCTCGAGGCACTGCAGATGAAGTTATGTGATGTTAGGAAGATAGTGAGAGACCGGAAAGCGTGGCATGATATGGTCCATAGGGTCACGAAGAGTCTGACACGACTGAACTGAACTGAACTGAAAAAACAATCATAATTTACATCTACTTGTTCATTGCAAATGGTGTGATTTTAAGACAAAATGTGAAACGAAGTTCAAAGAAAAGATTTTAGGCAGGAGCAGGGATAATGTTGCCCGTGAGCTGCTAGAAGCCTCATATATAAAAAGAATTGGTTCAAAATGTATTAGTGAATTATATCTCTCGCTGTATAGTTGTGAAGGTCGACTGTTAAATGTTAGGTAGGATAGACCTAAATTGTTATGCATATGTTGCAGACTTTGTGGCAGCATTTGGATGTTGAAGTTTGTATGTGGTGTTCCGAGAAAGAAGTTGGAGTCGGCGCCTGTCCTGTGTCCATTCGTGCCTATTTGAGAGTGTCTTTTTGTTGCGCTATTAACCTTTTTATTTATGCACTGACATTGCACAGCAAGTCAGCTGCCGGCGGTACCAAAACATATGGTCTACAGTCTCTGAGATGCCACAAGTTCAACATTCCGGCTAGTCCACCTGTCCAATTAAATGTAAGTACTTGCGCGCGCTATGGTCTTTCCAGTTTTGATTTATGGATGCGAGAGTTGGACTGTGAAGAAGGCTGACCGCCGAAGAATTGACGCGTTTGAATTGTGGTGCTGGCGGAGACTCTTGAGAGTTCCTTGGACAGCCAGAAGATCAAATCAGTCGATATTGTCGACCATAAACCCTAACTGCTCATTGGAGGGTCAAAGTCTAAAGTTAGAGCTCAGCTACTTTGGTCATCTGATGAGAAGAGAGGAGTCGTTGGAGAAAGATTTGATGTTGGGAAAGGTTGAGGGTCACCGGAGAAGGAGTAGGCAGCGAACGCGATGGATAGATGGCATCCTCGAGGCACTGCAGATGAAGTTATGTGATGTTAGGAAGATAGTGAGAGACCGGAAAGCGTGGCATGATATGGTCCATAGGGTCACGAAGAGTCTGACACGACTGAACTGAACTGAACTGAAAAAACAATCATAATTTACATCTACTTGTTCATTGCAAATGGTGTGATTTTAAGACAAAATGTGAAACGAAGTTCAAAGAAAAGATTTTAGGCAGGAGCAGGGATAATGTTGCCCGTGAGCTGCTAGAAGCCTCATATATAAAAAGAATTGGTTCAAAATGTATTAGTGAATTATATCTCTCGCTGTATAGTTGTGAAGGTCGACTGTTAAATGTTAGGTAGGATAGACCTAAATTGTTATGCATATGTTGCAGACTTTGTGGCAGCATTTGGATGTTGAAGTTTGTATGTGGTGTTCCGAGAAAGAAGTTGGAGTCAGCGCCTGTCCTGTGTCCATTCGTGCCTATTTGAGAGTGTCTTTTTGTTGCGCTATTAACCTTTTTATTTATGCACTGACATTGCACAGCAAGTCAGCTGCCGGCGGTTTAATTCGAACCCAGGTACTCCGGCACAGTAGTCCGGCATCTTAACCTCTGCGCCATCACGGCAGGGCTAGGAAATGGTGCTGGAGTTGCTAGAGAAAAATTCAATGCCCAATATTTTGTGACTGCATAATTGCATACTAGTGCTGCATTATTCCTGTAGACACAATGATGGCTAAAAAAATGATTAATTATATACTGATGAATTTTGTGCTAGTTTCATAATAGCATCCAAATATTGAAATCTGCATTGAGGCAGGGGCATCTCTAGTATTTTTGTCAATTACTTTTGAAAGCAAATAATTTGCCAAAATTACATGAAAGTAATTCACTTTAATCACTAATTACTATTAAGTATTACTATAATTGTTAGCAAAACTTCACGCAGCTTTAAGTTATTGTCTAGTTTTCATGCATACATTTCATACTGAATTAATTGCACCACAGGAGCACCTGAAATTAAGCTGAATGTTTGCCTTCCTGTGAAGAACAAAGTGCATTTGTTTACTAGGCATGAAAGAGAAAAGCACTTAGGATTGTTATGGGTGTGCAACATTTATGCTTCAAGTGTTTGTTGGCTGTTGTGTGCGAGGAATGAATTTTTTTTTTACTGTGCTTGCCTGAACTACTAGGCTTCCATTGTTAATGCCGGAATGGCAGGTACTGCAGCGCTCCAGAAGAGTATCGCAGGTTGTTTTTTTTTTTTATCGCATGTGCTGCCATAGTCTGCTGGCTTAGTGTGCTGTCGAGCTCACTGTGCAAGCTACCACTGAGAGAGCGCTCACCAACTAAGGCATACCAAGGGAAATGGGTGTACAAATTTTCTTTCAAAGGAGATGCTTTAAGAAGAATATGCCTTACAGCATTTGTCAGCCATGCCAAGAGGTCCTGCACAGGGATGTCCAAAGGGCACTCTCTTGCAAGGAGCAATGCGACTGGTGAGGGACAGATTGTGTGTTATTGATAGAGTCTGCGAGTCATCCCATGTGTAAGCTCGGGGTGTCTCCTTTTGACAAACGTTGGCATTTACACCATTCTAATACAACCATATAAGCCATTATATGGACATGGCTTCAAGTTCGTCGGTAGCTTGTGATTAGACAACAATGCGAATTTCTAGTTGAATCAAGGCCTAAGACGTTCCATTATCATAGTGGGACAAGTGCCCAATGTATTTTATAAAATGTGTCAGCTCTTGCAAAATGCACACTTTTATTGCTGCATGGCTCAACATGGGAAGAACGTCTTCGAATTAAATAGCGCGAGCATTTGCATCACTACTAGTGCGAAGAAGAGACACAAAGCACTTCATTGGGATTTTTTTTTTCTTGCAGAGAACATGCCAGTTGTATAACCTAAGATTCTTGCGAAGAAAAAAAGATCAACAGTAATGCACGTCCTCAACTTTGTGAGCTTATTTGAACATATTGATCGATTTTAGCATTAAAAGTTTGTAATGAATCCTACGGCTCAACAGACTAGAAAGCAGCTGTAAACAAAGGTGTAGATATAACAGAAAACAGAAGTAGACAGAAAGGCAATATAAAATGCAGACTACACGTGGTTTTAGAGTAAACCTAAAAGAAATAAAATGGTTCACTGCAGTGTTGTTCGTGTAAAGAGAAAAAGCTTGGTCCTTGGAAAACGAAGTACAAATGTAAATGCATTAAACAATTCTGCAACCTAGGTAAACCAAGCAGTTGAACAAAACTCAGGAACCACGTTCAACAAGCAAAGTGTAAATGTGTTTGTTCCTATAATTGCTCCCAACTCCAAAACTGACCACTGCGAGCATGCGATCACGTGCTGCACGTTACAAGTTAAAAAAGGCCAGCAGGCGAGTTCACTAATCCTGTCGTAAACCTTGCCAGACAGCAAGTGGTGCTTCTGAACCTTTTTGAACTCGTGATCAAGAATCTTAATGCCTTTTAAGGCCTCTAAGAACTGTACCCTAAAACTAGTGTCGAGCTTTCTAATCTTCCCCCAGCCCTCGGCTGGAGAATACGCACATTACGGCATCCAAAGCGAGACACTTTTTCAACAAACTACAACAGATGCCATGCATTCACAGGAGATCACAGAGCAATGCTCATACGTTGCACTCGCGCTCTCGGTTATCAGTGTCCTTTTGCACAAGAAGAATGTCTGTTTGCAGTTCCTGCATTTTTCTAGCTGTTCACTGTGTGTCAGTGTGGTGTGGCCAGCAGGAACCTTCCTGTAGCCACAGGCTGACAAAGCTCTCAACTGGTGCTGTCCACACCTCGAAATGCACGAAAGCACTTTGGCAAACAGTAAACATCGTGGCGCACCGCACTGCCAGCCATGTTCGGTGTCCTAGGGAAACCTTTGCTGCCAGCTCTCAGTCCCGATGCGCAAGACAGGCACCATAGTGAGTGGCAAGTTGCCTGGGCGAAAAATGAGCAGCCACACTGGATGGTGTCTGAAGCAGCGTACCTATCAAGTACTAATACTAAAGGCACTGTGCTGCTTACATGGTGCTACGGGTAAACGAAACTCATTTTTCAGTCTGCCACTCTTCACTTGGTGAGCAGCTTCTCATATCAAGAAGCAGGCACATCTGTTCTTGCCACCTTAAAGGTCATCATCTCTGTACGGCTTGACATTGGGCATCTTGGGGGTGCTGCCATCCTTGGAATGGTATGGTGTGACGGGCGCCTGGATGACGCCGTCCTCCGGGAAAGTGCTAGTGTGCACTGGTAAGCCCGAGTAGCGTGCACTACGGCCGCCTGTGGCGTCTCGGCTCCCTGCTCGACCGCCGCAGCAGATGGCCAAGCAGTTAGTTTGTGTCACCAACACGAGGCCACCCACAGAGACTATGACCACACACAAGGTCATCAGGGCGACTGTCATAGCCTTGTACCAGACAGCTGCAGTGTTGAGCCTGGCCAGCAGCACCTTGGACTGGCAGTAGCCGCCGTCGACCAAATCGGCGTCCCCGAAACACCGCACACAGTGATCATCACTGGGGCCCCGGCACGCCTGACATGAGTAGTGGCAGCGCTCGCACGTCCGTGCGGTCGTTTGCTCAGATGTGCTGGGCAGCGCCAGTGAAGAAGATGGCGGGGGATAAGTTCCGTCTGGGCACTTCTCGACGCACCCCGTCCACGTGGCATACTGGGGATACGGGCACTCTGCAAGATGGTGGACCAGCCGCAAAAGCACTTTGTGTTAGAGAGCTCAAGCAGCGACATTCCTTCAGTGACCAATTTTGCAGATAATGAAACTGACAAACAGAGCACGGTATCAAGAAAGCGTTAAATCTTTAGTTTTACTTTTCGTTTGGCACTACTGAGCTGTTGAAGTAAAACAGTGCTATGCTGTTGCCATATACATAAAAAAGGAGCATCAAATTTGTGCCACATCCAATATCTACCATTGAGGACATTAAATATAGGGTACACAAAGTGTTTGCTTCAGTTTTACAATCGGCTGCACCTGCATGAAAAATTACTGCTCATAAGCAAATTTGGGTGAGTTTTCCCCTTACACTGAAGGAACAGACCATATTTTAAAACCCAACCTGGAAGGCAAATTTAAAATTAGCCAAGGACAGCAAAATGGTTTTGGTAAACAACTGCTGGTCAATACAAAACATCTATAAAGTTAAGTGTGCAGCACACGGGGAGATAGCTTCAGCCTAACAATGCTAGAAACACTGTGCTAACGTGGTGTGCTTATCGCGTTCAGTCACTGCATAATGAGCAGTTCAAAAAAATGGCTGTACCTATTCAGCTCGTTATGAAAACATCATTTATGAAAGCAGTATGCGTACAAACTTGCGAGAGTAGTTTATCTGGAGAACGACAACTGCATCCCCACATGCGAGACTATCACAATGTGTGCCAAAAGGAAATAGTTTTGCGCACACAGCAGCCACATCACCGTTAAAGACACCCAAAGCACATCGCTTCCAGGTTAATGCAGAAGTGTAGATAGATGCAATAGACAGAACAGGGTCAATGCCCTGCATGCAGAATCATTCAAAATATTCAAAAAAGAAGGGGCAAGCAACAAATATTGCAATACTCACAACAACAAGGTATCTGCTTAGAAAAATAAATGAATTGGCCAACAAGCAATGCAAAAAGCGCAGTATCACGAGCAAAACAAACATTGAAATACAAGGTGCTGCTAAATTTGCTCATAAACTAAATCCAACAAATAAGGAAAAAAGTTATTGTTTAATGTCATTTTAAACCACCAACAAATGAATCTACAGTATTTTGTGGCATGAATGCATCCATAATAAAAGTAACTTGCCACGTGCAAGTAACAGCCTTGGACGTTTTGTGCATGATTCTAAATAAAGACAGAACGATGAAATATATTGCGGCAACTGCTGGACAGTGCAGCCATCTTCCTTTGCATTGATAACAAGGCAAATAAGTGAAAACACGTGGTGCACACAGATATACTCCATATTTGTGTCCAGTACCTACTCAAACCAGAATATAGCAGAATAGTATAGGCATCAGATTTAGCTTTGAATGCTTCCACTTTTGTAATAATGCGCAAGGCATTACGATGCATATAACTTATGACTAGACATAGTTTCATGCTGTACCAGTTTTGGTTTCAACAGTTAAACAATGGTTATGATATCAAAGCTCGGTAAAGATCACTCACGTAAAATCTGCAATCACCGTTTAGTGATTCACTATCATTCTGACTTGTGGAAAGCTGGGATAAGAACGATGAAGCAGAGTTTATACACAGTTTTGTCAGACCTATACTGACTTTTGACATCACAGCTATCGTTTGGTTGTTGGAACAGAAACAGCATGACAGAAGAAATTCCGTTTACTTTGTGGTCACAGGAAAATATCAAGTGATGATCCATGTGTACTAATCATGCACATCACTATGAAGGAGAAAACGCAGCTGAAAATTTGGTGTCCACACTCCTTAAAAAGCGCTCTGAAAGACTACAATTATAGAGACCTTTCGGCATTAAAAAATGGCCTAATACTGATGATGTGGCACCTGATGTAAACTGCTATGGGAGTCTTGTGCACCTGCCCACAATGTAAAGCCTGCGGTAACAGAGGCGGACCTTTTCTTTTAGTTGTGCGCAAAATAAAACGAGAAGAAACCTTCTCAACTGATCCATGCCCGCAGCACATTCCAACGCACGTGCATCAAACGGAGCCAAGCAAAAAGCGTGCCACTGCTGGCGGCCACCAAAACCAAAGGTGTTAGTGAGTGTTAAAACCTGGGGGAAACCAAGGCGGCATTCTGCAGGCTTGAAAGAAGACACCTGCAACAGAGTGACACTATGGAACTTGATGAAGTGGATCACCTACCTGGGGGGACATGTGGGTTACATTGGGGCATCCGAGTGCAGTAGTGGTCGCTCGAGCATTTCTCAGATTGAGCGTTCTCAGACAGAAGAAACATTAGTGTGGTGCCGCGTGTGCTTAGCCGAAAGGGGGTCCGAACCATCCAAACACTTCTTAGCAGCCGCACAGACCTTTACACTGTCTCAAAGCATTAACAGTGCATGAAGAGTGACTGCACAGATGGGGGTGATGCACACAAGTGCTAATGTTCAGATGGCATTTATTAAGTAGCTGTACGCTGTCAGGAGCATAAGTAGTGTCACTGCTGCGTAATATTTTCAGCAACACCTGTACAAGGCATGTCAGTTTGTTACGCTACATCACTCACGCTTTGTGAATGCTGCAAAAGGCATTGTGAGCAGGGTGGAGGAGCAATGCAGTGGAAGATGGATATGTTGCTTTTGCTCCCAAAATTTGTAATTACTTCTGGCAGGATTGGCAGAATTTGAAAGGGATGAAATGCAAAAAAATTCAAAAGTGCACCATCTTCATGAGTTTTTTTATCGATGACAGAATTTTTTTTTTTTTTTTGTTAGCATTGGGATGGCCACAGTAACAAAAAAATTTTCCAGCATTGGGGTTGATGTGTGAAGCCTCAGTTGGCAGGAGGCACAGAGAGAGAGGAGGAAGTCCTCTTCCCCACTTTAGGGGGTGGGAGGTAGAGAGAATACAGCATGTCATAATGCAGTTGCTGGATTAGATCAAAGAGTATAACAGGAGTACAGCATCTCACAAGATGATCGAAAGAGTGGGCCATGCACCCCGCTTGCACAGTCTGAAGCTGTCAACAACACTGATGCCAACACATGCAACACTATATCAATCGCAATGACAGTCTGTAAATTTTAATGTGTAAGCAATCATGGGTGGAAAAATATCTGTCCACATAAGGTGTCCGCAGGCCAGTAAGAGGTACTATAACTTATAATTGGTATACAGATAACAGAGTAACTGGCTATCGCTACGGCAGTGGTAACTTCCAAATTGGAATGAGCCACCTCCAAAATTCAACCCACCATACCTTTATTCTGACTTCACCTAATTTGATGAAGATTGGTGTCCAACTTAATTTGACTGTGGCCTTGGCTAAATGATGACTTTAAAACTGAGGTGGGCCACCCACGAAATTTGGCACGCTTCTGCATTCTCGGTGCATGGAAGGCTATGTGCGCTCCTGGAATTCTCTCTTTCGCTTGGGTTCTTAAAGGCATGCTAACCGAACTATATTGAGTAATGGTAGCTGAAGATTAGCACTGTGTTTGTCACCACCTCTTTATACCATCTCTTTGTGAGCTATTAATGCCGTACCAATATTCTAAGATATGCCTCAAAAAATGCATAATGTGCATACTGCACATTACTGCACAATGCACTTATGTGCAAAACATAATCAGTTATCTATATGACAGGCACCTACACGGACGGACTAGAAATATTCAAGTGGTTAAAATGCCATGCAGGGCGAGAGAGTGTGAGGGTATAAGGGCTATTCCAAGGCTCTGGACTTGGCTACGTGAAAATGAGCTATAAAATGTTATTTCTAGAATTCATTAGACAGAAATCAGCACGAGGAACTGAGTAAGGAAACTAAACACAGCAACACATTTTTCTAGCCCCCTTTTTGAGAAACATAACGAGAGCGTGTGCAGAAAAAAAAAAAAGCAGTGGAAGAAATATGACACAGGACATGATTCAGTATGTTTGTATCATTCGTAAAAGTAGTTTATTATGCCCTCCTATTTTTGTTTTTCATTAGGCCTACAACCAATAGGTTTCGGTTTAAAAACATACCCAATAGAATGTTCACAGCCCTACAAATCAAAATGCCCTGTTACAGCAGTCTCAACTCGAATCCAGGGCATCACCTCAATTCATTCGATCGTTCTGCAGCAAAGCATTACAATCATTTGTGGCTGCCTGCATTGGCCAGAGTGTGTCACGTGATACACCTAAGTCGCACACATACACCACCATTTCAAAGTGAGGCTACACTCCATTGAACACCAAACTTGTCTGCCCATGGCATCGCTATAACAGCATGCAACTTCTCTGGTGAAGCCATCTACTCTTTAGTCCTTTTTACAAGACCACCAGAGAATCCGAGAGGATCTGTTTTGTATGTACAAATGCATTTCATTCTTTTATAGTAGGATGTATGCGCGTCTATACAGAAACAAATGTACAACATGAATATCTGAATCTGACTAAAGCTTCCCTCTTTTTTTTTTGTAAGTTTTCATAAATGCAGTTCTCTTTGCCGTATGCATTTCAGTGAACAAAATAGTAACATGGCAAGCCGGCACACTTGGTCACCGAAAATGGGGGCAAAAGAGTGTTTTCCATGTTCAACGTGAACACCGGACTCTGCAGAGTAGCTACCCAAACACTACTAGCAAAAATACCCAATATGCGAAAACATATACAATGAAATGAGAGAGGACATTCAAAAAGCCATTAGAAAATGCAGATCTGTGTGGTAAGCCTCAAAAAAGAAGCAAGTCATACAAGAGCACAATAAGCGAACGAACGTGAGCAACAATCTAGGTTTTCTTTGATGCCTGCTGATGTCACGGACTGTGCTGAAATGTGCTTTCGTAATGAATGATCGCTCCTTGAATGACTACAGATGGGAACGAGTACTCAAGCTAACAACATGAGCCCTTATTTGTGCTACTCCCTCAATGAAAAGGTTGTGTGTTGAAGGCTCATAGGCAATGAGCGACAGCGCTGCATATTGGAAAGCATACGTGAATGCAGCGACATTGACTGGGATGCACAATTACACCACAAAATAACAAAAAAAAACACATTATAATCAGTCTTAGTCACTGGTATATTGGAAAGGACGTGTAACTGACATCCCATAAAGTAACAGCTCTAGCGTCTGAAAAAGCCGCAAAACATTTAAATGGCCACTCATTATGTGCGAAAATTCTAGGTTCAATCCGATGTATTCCGTCATCTAAGTTTTGAACACAAAATCACGATGAATTAGCAACGCAATTTGCGTGAAACAGAAAAGTGTTCTCAGATTTCTTGCAAATGCAGGAAGTGAAGCAGCTAGCATGTTTTGTCTACAGTGAAGCCGTGCTAGTGACCAAGGTTTTTCCAGCCTGAAAGAGGCCTAAACATGGTTGCCGTGGCAACAGTTTTCACAGTTTTGCTGTCCCTGATGACAGCGCGAGATATACTAAGTATAGTACTATGTACAGCAGTCAAACATGCAGGACAAATTACATACAAACACATTATATATAAAATATATACAGACACATACAAATAAGCATCTAGCAATTGTGCAAGTTACTAAGGCATTAAAAAGCAGTACAACGGCATCAGTAAATGAGAAGGATGGATGCATAGTCTTGACATGCATTGAGATTCTAAGACAACTGCTTTATAAGTAAAATGATTACTAATGGTTGAAATCTGCCCCAAAATATTTGTGACTGGTGTTGGCACAGTGTAGAGCGTTGTCACTGACTCTTTGCAGCTCAACCTGACTAAAGATTCAAATCCATACTTTTGCAATTTCATTTAAAAGAGCCAAACGAAACCAAAAGTTTAGCTACTTTGCTGAAATTAAGCAGACATACATTATGCAGCAATTATTATGATGATGTTTAGAAAAATTTCTTCTCAAGGTCAGAACATTATTCACAATGGAGGTCTGGTGCTATGAAAAGATGCATAGCAACTCACTTAGTAGGCTTGCATAATTGAATCCCTCAACTGCCTTTTTGAGATGCACATCAGTGATATAGCATTGATATGATCTCGCTTAATCCGCTTTTTTCTTATAACAATATAATGAGTTTTTCACGGCCGACGCCCTACAGAGGTTAACACATTTTCATATGGCTTATATAATAATGTTTTCATGCGAGTTTGGATAATATAACTAAAATGTATGAAAAACTTCCGTGGTTGCCAATTCTAGTCTAAGACGCAGCAAAAGTCCTAGTGGGAAGCGATAGTAGACAGCTGCCGGAGTAACGGTAATGTTTACAGCCAATTATTGATATTTGGCATGATCTTCAATAGATACCATATTTACTCAATAATGAACCCACTCTCACAACGAACCTTCCCTCCCTTTCCCTCCCCACATACACATACACATTTTTCTTGTTGCGAATTTATTTGAACTCAGCGATGAAAATTAGACTCATTTCTACGAGTTTTGAGAAAGCTTGCTTCTGGTCATCGAGAATCAAAGTCCAGTGCATTATTTAAATTGTTGCAATAAAAGTAAGTTCTGTGCCATGCACTGTAGGAGTGCTTCCCAGTATTCCTCAATAATGAGTCGTTAAGAAGTGTTTGCTTTTTAACAGGCATCAAAGGTACCCATCACACAAGAGAAGAAGAGATTCACATTGCTTGAAAGTGCTGCAGTGTCTATAAAGCAAGTCAGCACAGTACAAAGCACATAAGACAGTATACTAATGAAACGTGAAGTGACCAGAGAAAGGTGCAAGGCATAATAACAATGCTTAAAGCAAATGCTCTGTCTGTGACCTGAAGCTGTCCTCAGATATTCAAGAGAGAACAACGGGAATGCACAATTCTAGCGCAAGCCTGGCAACGAGTAACGACGACGACAACATTGACAGCATGTCCAAGCGGGAAAAAAGTCACACAAGAAGACTGGCAGCAAAGAGTTCATCCCTGGATGTTGAACACCTTAAGTGCACATCACATATGCTGTGCGAGAGAGCAGCCCACAAAAGAGGGCGCTGGAGGCAGTTGCTAGCACATATCTTTCTTTTTTGTTAAGCAAAATGCTAATGCCATTGGGCCTGTGTGCTGCTTTTGTGTCCTTCATTGAACGCGTGGTCTGCACGGAGTAGAACGCACAGGTCGGCAGGACTACAACAGTGCCACATACCCGACAACCGAACAATAAGCTAATAAAAAACTACCATGCTAGTGATGCGTGTGGCACCATAACTAAAAGAGAATTAAACTAACATCACCTTCCTTACAGCCCGTAAGCAAATGCCACAAGACTTGAAACACCATTTGATCACAGTTCTCTTAAGGAGAGGACATTACACCATATGGCACAACAAGCAAAAAGAAAGCAAGCACGTGGAAGTTTGTAAGTCGTAACGTGTTGTCTGCAAGGCGGCGGCAGCAATGGCTGACATGTATTAGCCACTAAAAGCCCTTTCCTTTTCATTCCGCATTTCACAAATTTTGCCAACGTAACAGTCTCATATTACAGCCCTTAAGACTGTGATTTCTTGGCACGTAATACACACATTGACAACAGACATACACATGCATTACAAGTACCACACGATCTTGAATAACACGTGCTGCTAGCTTGGCACACAGAAGCTATACAAAAAGCTGACTTTGGCGATGAAAATGACCCTCACTGATTACGACTATATGTCATGTTGTTATGACGGCCAATATGCTAGCGACGTGTGCCTAGGACCGAGCGGCACTCAGCCCTTCGACCCACGCAAGGAAGAACGAGCTCGTTGTAATGTTGGCTGCGAGTGCGCCCATCTGCTACGATTGTTTACAGGAAAGGCAGTTGCACTGGTGTGGAGAGCAGCAGCAAGCTTTGCGACTTTCCATCTAAGCATTGTTATACTTTGCCTCAAAGTGCAGTAACCAGAATAGATTTCAGGAGGCCCATTTTTTGATGCTGTTTGGCAAGTAGCCAAAACTTATGGTTCTAAAATTTAAGGCTTCAAGTTGGGAATTCTGCGCAGATGATTAAATGAAGCTTGTGGCAGCATTAGCTTTCATGAAATTTAAGAGTAGTGCTAAGACCAGGCATTAGGGAACACTTAGGCAAGATTATCGCAGCTGGCTTCTGCCTCCATCAAGACGCACTCCACAGCTACTACACAAAAAACAGACACCAGGAAGTGCACACAGCTGTGCAGCCGCCATCATGCTGAACAGACTTTCAACGATGGGGACAACACGTCTAGGGCTGAAAACAGTGCGACATGAAGCAAACATTGTGTCTGCATCTAAGGATTTCAGCCTCTCCAAATACTAATCCAAATCCAAATTATGCAGCTGCCAGCGTTATAGCTTTACACTGTCTCAAGCATGCCATTAGATTTCTCCTTAAATTCGCTAAGGTACCAAGCACAACTGCACTTAGAAGGCAGCATTAGACATCGCCACAATATGGGCCAGGAGTGTTGATAAGGTCATTCAATGACAGCTGATGCCGCAACCCTGTTCAGAGTGACAGCGGTTGTGTGTGCCACGTCTTTCAGGACCCACACGCCATAGTTCTTCAGTCTTCCCCGGCTGAGAAAGCTCTCGTTCAAGCTGTACAACAAGGATCAATCCATAGATGACCAGGCACCATAAATGCCATTCATTAAGCTCCACTTAATTGCGAGCATGGCAGGTCAAAGTAAGCGACTGCCTCAAGCGATTCAGGCGGCAGTTTCTCAGCAGGCAAGAGTGAAGAGCTACACTGCCGCATGGCATCACTGATGCTGTATATACAGGAAGAGACTTGTGACCAAACAGCGGGCACAGCCCAGCATCTATGCGAGCATGCCACACACGCAAGTGGGTCTCATCAGAAGAGCGAAGGGCTGGAGCCTGAGACAGCACGCATCGCGCACAAGAGTCAGGGCGCGCGTAACACAGACACACACACTCGCACGCAAACACAGGTGCTGATGCCCGCCGACAGTTCGTCCACCCAGTGGTGGTGATGGTGGTTAGTGGCGGGAGAAATTCAGAGGGGACAGTGAGCGAGCATCATCATCAGCAGCAGCAGAAGAAGGAGCACACGCGACAGAGCCCGCCACCGTTATAAGGCCATGAGCAGGACCAAGAGGGACGGCCACAAACCTAGGCAGGGCCCGCCGGCGCCACAGCCGCGCGCTGCCGCGCCATTTCCTTCGACGGGCTTGCTGTTGGACACGCCGGTGCCACGGGCCGGGTTCTCCCGAGTCCCGTGCACCGACAGTCCGGGCGGCAGACTCTCCGCTGAAAGACAACGGACCCCTGAGCATGCGAACACCGCCTCCCAAGGCAGAGGAGGGCCTTGCAGCGAGCCAGAGTGGCACGCAGACCCCCACTCCATCCATTCCTCTCGCTTTCCTGCTATCTCCAGTGGTCACTTTCTTTCCTTTCTCTTTTTTGCTGAATGCTAGCACTCAGTAGTGTAGCAGCTGCAGCAAGGCTGGGATGTAACCCGAGGAACACAATTGCTACCTCCAGTTCTAGGCCAAAACTTCTAAACCAATCAACCCTTGTGACACAAGTCGAGAGTTTTTCTTCAACAGAAATGCGCTAGGCTGGAACACACTCAGAGAAGCTAAACCACTCCAATGATAAACAATGCCAATCAAAGGACTTGCATGCTCCACGTGCATCTCGCAAGACAAGCCACTGCAAGGCATGGCTACGAAACAGCACAACAGTGGCAGCAGGACGCCGTGACTTGTAATCTAGCAGACGAACGACACACTGCATTCACGCTCACGGGATAGGTAAATATTCCATGCAGTGAATTTAATGCGGCCAAAAAATGCACCGAACCATTCGAGCCTAGGCTCCTCAACAGTTGGTTGAATGCATGGTTGTGAATCAATCACTAAGCACTCTACAAGACAGAAAATCATGAACGACGTATATGTTTGAAATAAGTGAATGAATGGGACTTGTTCTCAGTGATAGTGTTCCAAACAGCTAGATCATATGACAGCAAACAATGCTTAAACACGATAAACTTCAGCCTTCTCTAAACATTACAAATGGGAGCCAGCAACAGGAATGCCTTCATATTAAGGAACTTTCTCGCATCAAGAATAATTAAAATAATGGCACCTATGCGCATGGGTACTCTAAATGACACAGTATTGTACTTTCACAAATAACCAATATACGACCAAACTTGCTGGAATTGCTGCACGAAAGATAACAGTAAGAGAGAGGGCACAGAGCTTTTATACTGATATTCCGTAGTTTCTAATCAAAACTGCTACTGCTTTCTGAAGCTCCATGGAGATGAGAGTTAAAGTGGAAGTTCTTGGTTTACTTCATTTAAAGCTAGACTGGCCTCTTTTCCAACACACATGAAAATCTCCACAGAAAAAGATTTTCAAATTAGTTTCTCAACCTCTTTCAGTCAACTTCTCTGACGTTGAATCATGCTCCGCTTAGCTCATGAAGCATTTCAGAACGCAGATATGCAAGACCACCATTAACCACTTCTGATCAAGATTCAGCTTCGGAAGAAAATCTAATGAACTGCTAACCCCGCCTTGTGTGCTTCGTACAAACATGCAGTATGATTGCATTGCTTCACGGCAGTAATTACCATCAGCTACATGAAGACTGTATCCACTGCTAGCTAACGCAGTCAACAAAACTTGTATACTCCGCTCTTACTTCAACCTAAGCACAACATATTAAATTATCAAAGTTTTGCTCCACTTATTAGTGTACAGTAACTTCCACTCCATTTGTTAGATCAAGCAATCCACCCCGTCACGTACCACAAAGAAGTAAAGGTAGAATTTGAAAGTGAAAGAACCCCAGAGTTACACGGGCGAGCGAAACAGGATACCTTCTGGAAAGCACTAAAGTCTACCAGTGTCGGATGTTGGCCTCGCAATAGGTCGACTTTCCAGTTATAGAGAATGCATTTAAACAAAAGTACAGCTTTGCATTTAAAAAATTTTGAGCAGAATGGCCCGTAAATATGACCGAGTCCTATAGCTTTACGACTCACACTCCTCACAAGCCATGGGTTCTTGGCTAACAAATAAAAGACACTGTTTTGACAGCTGAACAAAATGCACACCATAACAGTGCAGTGAACAAGTTCAAGTGTTCATCTTCTCTTTGTGTAACAGCAAATTCACGGCAGGGTGTTAGTAAACAAAAGCCAGGATGTTGGGAGAAGAAAAAAGCATTGCAAGAAGTGTCAGTATACATACAGAGCATTTCTCGCATGCATCTTGGGGAGCATTGTATTCATTTAGACAACAAGATGAAAGGGGGGGGGGGGGGGGGGGGCATGCACATTGGCCAAATGCTTACGTTCTGTGCGTCCGCTTTTTGCCTACGAGCAAGAACAAACACCCATGACACAGCAGGGGAGTTAACGGTGTAACAAAGACAGGTGAAAAACCAGAAAAATCTATGACAAGGCCTTGACAAAATCAGCTCTACACGCATGCTCCACAACATTCAAAGTAAGAAGCAAGCACGCAAGCAGGAAATATCAACATGCCGAGCTACTGATAAAGGAGCAGTGGGACTCTGTAAACAAGAACTTCGTAAACAAACAAACAAAAAAAAACAAAAAAAACACACATCCGTAAGTGAATAAGAAACCCAAAGAAAGTGGCACACACACCAAAGAAAACCTAGAGATTAGAAATGGTGGTCTACCTCTAAAAATAAAGCACACACATCAGGGGTCAGAATATGGCACCCTTTGAGAACAGTGCTTACACAAACTACTGCACGGGGTAACACAGTCTGCCTGGGTATATACACGGTAGTCACTGCTCATATAAAAAGCACGTAACTACTAGGCAATCACAGTAGCTATAGGACACTGAGCCTACACGAAATCTAGCTGCAAAGATAAAGTAGAAGCATGGCGGCAATGCAATTGTGACCAACATTTAACTAAGAAAGGTTAAGGGCCACCTCACTATAAATTGTTGCTCAGAAGACAGTGCCAACAATAAAGAGCCATGCACACGAGTACTGCCAAGAAACATCAAGCTTGCTGAATTTCAGCTAAACAAATTAATTTCTTGCTGGGAAACAGAGCCAGAAAAAGGAACAGAATGAGAACAGAGATTTTCTGCAAATCAAATCTGCCTTCAACAAAGCCCGCCTCGAATATGCCGAGGATGCAGCAGGCACACACACATGCATGCGTGCCTGCCGCAATTTAATGTAGCATTTTTGTTTTCAACTCTGCCTTTTTAATGATAAATACAGATAACAATTAACAGCTTTACAATTTACTTTGGAAAAGGATTAATTATTCAATAGGTAGCTGAAGGTCTGCATCAAACTTTTTTTCAAGCATTTAGGAATCTTTTTTTTTTTTTTTGCTTAACAAGGTGACAGCAACTCCATTCTGTTGCACATATTCCAATTTCCTGGTCAGAACGTCACCTTACGCACGACACTTTTAAAATGCAACACAAAAACAAAAGCTGCACACACAAAAAAGAGCACAATTTGAAACAAACAAAAAAAAGAGCAGGAACTAGATTCCGCTCTCCATTTCCAGCATCTGGCCTAAGCCTCAAGCAATCTGAATGTAATAGGTGGGCTGTGGCGGCCGGAATGGACCAAAGGCATTCTGGAGGACGTGCACTATCTGTCGGACAAATGTGATCGGCTCACCTGGTCGGCGCTCAGAATGGATGAAGTTGTCGAAGGACTCGTGGTCGCTGGGTGGCCTGCCCAATGAAGGTGGAGGCTTCATGGGCCGGTAGACGGGGAATGCCTTGTCTGTGGGCACTACGGGCACCAGTGGCGGCGATGGTGGCCGTGCGGTCGTCGGAGTCTTGGTCGTGGTCTTCCGCGTCGTCTGAGGAGCGACGGGCGTAGGCGGTGTGTGTTTCTCATTCCCCTCCTTTTCTGGCCCACTGGAGATGCCGCCACCGAACTGCGGGGGCGGGCGCATGCCAGCTCCCGCCGACCACACGTTGGGGTCCTCGGTTGTGCCATAAAGGATCAAGGACCATTCCTTCAGTGTAGCTTTTCCTGCACAAAAAATATAGCCAGGAAAAAAAAATGTATGTGTGTGAAAATAGTGTGTAGATCTGTAGCGTAGTTTTTGTGGGGCAGCGATTGTTGCAACCAGCAATTTTTTTCTATGAGGGGCATATGATAATTTCTTGTATCAAATGGGAAAGGGGGTGGAGTGGAAAGTGTACACGCATAATACGATCACTGCCAGGGAAGATGGGGAGAGCTTGACTTAGAAAAAGGGGGAGGGGAGGCTGACCTCCCCCACCCACCCCACCCCACCCAGTCCCCCCTATTCTTTGAATCAAGCATGCCAGAATCTAAGCGGCAACAACTGGAAACTTCTGCAGACACGATAGTCCGATGAAGCTTCCGGTGAACACTGTTATACCCCTGTTACACGGACACGTTAACGGCCGTTAAGGAAAACAGCAGTTGGCCTTAACAGCTGTTAGGCGGAGTTAGGCGACAGCGCGAGTGCCGTTGGAAATCCAACGGCGATTGACACCAACGGAGGTGGCCGGTCTCCGTTCCGCCGCCATTTCCGTCTGTTTCGTCGTGAAGTAGGCAAGAGCAGCAACGTGTCTCCGCTGCAGGCGAGCGCTTCAGCGCAAAAACGCTTTGCCTGGACAGCGTCACTGATGCAATTACTTATAAACTTGTGGCAAGATCACCTTGCCGAACTGCGAGCACAGAAACACAATGCGCTCATGTACTGGAAACATGGAAAGTGCAGTGTGAGCGCAGCCACCACCGTTCCGTTCCCACGGCCATTACGGCGTTCAACTGACGCTAAACTGAACGGCCGTTGAAAACGCCAGTTTAACACGGGTATTATGCTCCCCACTTAATCACATTTTGACATCTCACAGATAGTGAAATGCATGGCTCTAGAAACAAAGAACCAAGCAGCAGCAGCAGCAGCAGCATTAGTAGGTCATCAAAACAAAAAAGAGAGATTGAAAATTAAGACAAAAGTTGCACGGAGAACATGATGCGTCTTCATGTACATAGCTCAACTTATTCAGGCGTTCAGTATATGGTAGCTATGGTAACAGGTATGGTAGAATTATTATAGAAAAGAAAAGAAATTAGCCCAAGTTATTTCACTGGGTACTACATATCCTCTATTAGACCACATTCAGCTGTAGCATAACATTTACAATAACACTACACACAACACATCATGCAGTACAGTCGTAGAGAAACATCGATCACACATCACTGCTCCTGATGTGTTAGCTAGAGAAAATTAGTCAAAGCTTGATACCTAAGCAAGCAAATTACTCTTGTGTGCTTGCGCATAAAGGCAGAAAACATTTCTATTATCGTTACGCAAGATGAGGGAGGCTCCTTATATATAACTACCCGGCAAGCTATCACCTTCCACAGGCATATATATTTCTTGACTGTTGCCAAGTGCAAATTATGAACATGAAGTGGTCGAAAACCTACAGCTTCCAAGTCATTACTCTAGTTATTTTCCGTTATTCTAGTTATTTCTAGTTATTAGTTATTACCCAGTGTGAGCCACAGTGTAAGTTGCCACAAATTTTACCAAACACAGCATACAGGTCCTTCTACACCTCCGCCTCCCCACCCCCCTCCTCTCACCCACCCGCGTGCACGCACACACACACGCAGTACTACTACATTTCCCAACAAGAAATGAGTTTTTCAGCCACCTACCAAAGTAGCGTCCGTCATTGTGCACTTCGAGCTTCCAGCGCCCATTGGGGCTCTCGCCCCATGTATGGACACTCATAAAAGGCCAGGCTTGGAAGCCTGATCGAGAGTTATCAAGAGGCCTCTGGGCTAAGAGGGTCGACCTGCAATGCAGAAGCCACAGCCTAAGCACACTCAATACTGCCTGAAAACACCGATTTGCACAACCTCCTTTTCTTTTGTTGATACGAAAGTGAAAAGGTTACAAATGAAATCACTTTGTACAGAGCTAGAACTAGAATGCACTTTGATTCTCCAGAATGTAGTCTAACTTAAGCACACGCTATATTTGCACACCTCTCCTGCCACTTCAAAGACTTGCAAATGCATATTAGCACAGGCATAAATTTATTTAAAAATAGCACCTGTTGCCATGAGTTTTAATTCAAATGGAGATACTATATGATTACCATCCCAACTGTATACAGCATACAGGTGACCACCAGGATCTTCATCACAAAGCCTTAACAACGTTGTCATAGCTATTACTAGTTTCCTGCTGCTTACTGATACCCAAGTAGTAGCCGTTCTGCTTTCCGAGGTATGGATGCATTTCTCTACCTTGTTCCTGCAGGGGAAGTGAGGTAAATGTGAAGGTCACCCCTCCGTGTTGCAGACAATGTGACCTTCGCTTGAACATGCTCCAGAAAGCGGACGTTTTCGCAGTTCACATTCAGTTTTAGCTCTACGTGACTCTTGGGAGATATGACTCTGCAAACAGAACAGGGATAGAACGCCGGTCAGACAAGTCCTGTACAGTTTCCTCAGCCTGTCTGAAAAGCGGAGGGTGAACCGGGCTCACTTGTCCATGGGCTGGGCTCGGACCATGCATGTTTTCTGCTGTGGCACGGTAGTCCACCTTTTGGCCAAAGCCACCATCGCATCCGCATCCATCAGGCCATATCCAAACGAGTGGCTCACTGAAAAAGGGCAGAAAGCCAGAGACAATCAGACATGGCTAAGTACCACCCTAGCAACGAAATGACATGACGGCAGCGACGACGAGACAATGATGGAAGTTCCTGTAGCTAAGAAGAAAGAAGCAATTTTATCTACGCTATTTGCGCATTTAGAATTTTTAAGCTGCAGAAATGTCTCGAGTGCCATATTCAACATTCGAATTTCAACATTCGGTGCCATGTTCAAAAACAAGTGACTAATAGAGGGGCAGCAAGTTGCACACGAAGGAAACACTCAAGTAATTAAAATGACAAATTAGACACTTAGACCAGTCAAGAGAGATGAATTCTGCATTACAGCTGTTTTCTTGGAAAATGGCTTTCTTGGGCCGATGTGGGTGGGGGAGCAGGCACATCATTACTGGATCATTACTCTCGAGAGCATTCACACTGCACAATTAAACAGAGTCTCATCATTCTAGAATTTTTACCAATTTCTATCATGTAAAAAAGATGGAATCCAGCAGCTGACCTAAATGTCTGCAAAAAGTATAAAGTCTGCAATTTTTCATGGGGAACGTGCCTTACATACATTATGCACCATAAGCAGTAAGCATTGCATTGTAAAATAGTTTGAAGAAGCAGAGCACAATAAAGAGATGAAAGACACACTACCATTGTCTTACAGATCTTTGTAGCACCTCGTTTTTTCATATTACCATTCATTACACTTTGCTTCTTATCATAATCCAATTTTTCGTTCTGTGCACTATAAACCTACGTCCGAGAAGGGAAGTGTTGTGGATAAGCTGCTGCTGGGTTGGAAAAATTAGTGACTGGAATGGGCAAGTGTAAGAAAAAAAATGGCGAAAATCACCATGCTGATTCAGCACTTGAGCTATTGGCTACTCACCATTGCGTCCAACTCCGTTTTTCTGCCAGTCACTAGTGTGTAGGTTTTCAGGTTTAGCGGTGCGGACTACTATGTGTTGCATGTCTCTCCAAGTTAGCCGGCGACTGAAAAAGGGAGAAGAAAAAGAAGCATTGGGACTCAAACAAAACGTCTGAGTACAAGCAAGTCGGTAAGCAGAGGACTAATAGGAATGAAGCCTGAAGAGTGGGTGTACAGCTCATCGTGTGTGCAACGTATATATGCGGGTAACTTACTTGGCTTCAAGTGCGAGTGCACAAATGCCAGCCGCTAAAGGAGCCGAAGCAGACGTTCCAGTGTGGGTGGAGGTGCAGCCGTGGTGCAAATCTGTAGTGATCTGGTTGAAGAGGTTGAAAGAGAAGTCCAAGATTGTGAATGTGACGCACTTCCGTTGAATTACTAGACATAATTTGGGCCAGCAGACATTAGCTAAGTTATGCACATAATAAACAACCATTTTATCATTATATATGCAAAAGGAAGGGAGTGAGAGAAAAGGCGATAAAGTTAGAGGATTCTCTCCAACTCTGATATGATAGCATATATCAAGAGAAATTAAACATTTGCACACTGCATGCATCTACTACACATCATATGGCAGTAAACAAAGGTAATACAAAAAGAGGCTGGCAAAGAAAAGAAAGCAATGGCCATTCTAGCAAATGAGTTTTTATTCGAATGTGCCATGCAACATGCTCTAGACAGCGAACAATGCGGAGTCCCAACGTTATGATACCAAAGGAGCACGGAGCCTGAACTAATTGAAAAAGTGACTTCTGCAGTTGCTGAAATAAGTGAGATATCACAGTGGCCAAACATACACAGCTGCAGTAGTCTGGAGAAAGTTAAAAGTACAAATAAGGTATCAGATACACAAACTTTGAATTCGTGCGAGCAGTGATTTTCCTACATGCCCCTTGTTTTTCTGAAGGCACCTGCTTAATGACTACCCCCCCCGCCCTTTTCTAGACTGATGGCTACCAAAAGAGATTGCCTTCTTCTATGCTCTTAACATATCCCCCTCTCACTTCTCTACAATCAGACACTGCACTTAGAGTTTCAGTTCCTGGGAAAGCCCTAGTGTGTGCGCCTGCCGACTTCTCCCTGTCTGTAGAGTCACTCGATAATTTTCAGAGTACAGTGATGCGATTCTTTTCCCCGCTGTGCCAGCGATTGGTCAGCATGGGTCACGTGGTGCGCCGCAGTCTGCTTTCACCATCAAGCTTCCAAACAGTCGCAGCGTGGACGCCTTTCACCGCAGTGCGTGTGCGAAGATTGCTGTATTTTGTGTCTGGGTGTTGTTGCTCGGGTTTTTCTTCTTGTAAGAAGTACTTAGTAGCAGAATGCCGGGCTACAGCGCCTTTGGCTGCAGCAGCCTGCATGAGTCTGGAAAGATTTTTAAGGCGAAAGCCTTTCTAGGCCAGCTCTTTTAGCAAAAATGTGTGCGCGTGATCTGTGCGTCACACCTGTGAGCTAATGTCGCTCGCAAATAGTGGACGTGTGAAGGAAAGTAAGAATGAAAACGATTGATGGTGACAGGTAATGGGTATAAGTTATAAACATCGATATAGTTAAATGACTAATGCTAATGACTAATAATGATGATTAATAATGACTTGTAATGACCAGTATGTCAAACTACTTGTAATGACTGCAACCGATTGGAAATTAGTAAAAATGCTTAGCAATCAGTGGTAATGACTACAATAAGTAGGCATGAGTCATCATGACTTTTATGACCAATATGTCAAACGATGACTTGCAATAACTACGTCAGCTGATTGGAAGCGAACAAAATGTTTTCAATAAGTGGTATTGACTTCTATGAGTGGGTATGACTCATCATGACTACTAAACAAGAAATATGTCAAACGATGGCTTGAAATTATAAGAACTAATTGGAAATTAGTAAAATGACTAACCATGACTGCTAACGACTATGAAACGACCAATATGACAAACGATGACTTGTAATAACTGCAACTGATTGAAAATGAGTAAAAATGCTTAACTATAAGTGGCAATGACTACAGTGACTAGGAACGACTAATCATGACTATATGTAAAAAGACTTGAAATGACTGCAACTGATTGAAAATGAGTAAAAATGCTTAGCTATGACTGGTAATGACTACTATGACTAGGCATGGTTCATCATGACCACGGAAGGACCAATATGCCAAACGACGACTTGAATGGCCTAACTGACTGGAAAGGAGTAAAATTTAGCGATGAGTGATAATGATTATAATGACTATGCATGACTCATCTTGACTACAAAACAATCAATAAGTCAAACGATGGCTTGAGTGACCACAACTGACTGAAAATGAGTAACAATGCTTAGCGATGAGTGATAATGATTAATAATTTTGATTGCGTCAATATGATGTTTAACAAGCAAGCACAAGTGAGCCTGCTTCAAAGTGTGCGCTGGCATGTGCGACGACGGACAGTTAATTGGCATCTGCATCGCCATAGAAAATCACTCAATGTGATTTATGGTGGTAATTGAGGAAGGCAAGAAAGTGCAAGTGATCACAATACCATGAAAATCACAACAGAATAGCAAGGTGTCAGATTAATCAATAGAGCTCTTTGGCAGGATTGGAATGATCTGCATCTCAGCCTTCCTCACAAGCTTAACATTCACAGTTCGCAAATTCGACTGTTTCTAAAGTAGCTGCTGCGTCCTTCAAGGCAATGCACAGGCAAATTCTCATGTTGCTTTCAAAATGTCCTCTGCATTTGACTTGAGCATCGAGCAATTGGAAGCTTCATGGCCGCGTCGGTCATGGTTGCCAGCACGCGATGGGACCACCGCAGTAATCTGGAAATTATTGAGTGACTACCTCTCTGGAAGTGCTACTGCCAGCTAGTGGAGAAATGGAGGAACACAAAGAAAAGGGGAAACGCACAATCTGCCTCTCGCCAGTGGACCCCGAACTGTACGTAGTGGCCAGGGTGGACGAGCAAGCCTCGCTGTACCACGGCACCAAACCGTTCTCGGTGGCGCTGCTGATGGACAGCGTCCAGATGGCGTTGGTGTACCCGTCGCAGTTGCAGTTGTCGCGCTCGCGGCCGCCGTTACCCGAGGCCCACACGAAGATGGAACCGAGGCCGCCGCGGCCGCGCTCGATGCCCTCGCGGAAGGCCCTCGTGGCCAGCTCGCCAGGCCCGTCTACTGTCTTGCCGTCGTCGTCGGGACCCCATGAGGCGCTGTACACGTCGATGTGCTGGTTGTTGAGCGCCAGCGATCGCGCCTCCACCACGTCAGTCACGTCTCCGTCGAGCATGCGCACGCCTGCACAAGGAAAACGCGTGAAGCAAATACACCACCTCTACACGGCAACGATCCCGCACTGTCTGCCAAGAGCGCGGGGGCTATTCTCCTGCACATCAAGCAGCTTCAGCGGTAAAGCAGTCTGCGATAAGGGATCTATTCAATAAGTGAGCTGGCCTCCTTACTTTGTTTTCGGTTCAAAATGACCAGCAACACCGGTTAGATTCGACACCAAATTTGTATTGCGTGTTATTCGTTTTCTTTTATCGACATGCCTATAAAAAAAGTGTGTTTTTTCTTTTTCGTCCAGCTGCAGCGCACAGAAAAACTACAGATGGCACGAAATGCGTAAGCATTAAGTGCTACTGTTTCGCTTCCCTTCGGTTGGGTGCTTTTTTTTTTCTTTAATCAAATTAAAAGAGTGTTAGATCAGTTTTACATGGTTTTTGTGTAGTTTAGCGCTTGACTTTTGGATTCTACTCGTCGAAACCCTTTTAACGATACATGACTGACATTCTAGTATAAATCAGTTAATTTTAATAAAAGGACAACTGTTCATCACAATGAACTAGTTCATGGTTATTAACCGGCACCTGCAATTAGTGTAGTGCAGTATCACTCGATATAAGCTATCTAACGACATAGGACAATGTTATAGTGTAAGTTCAATTTTTAATCAGAATTATCTAATTAATGGCAATTAATACCCGTCATTAGTCCAGTGCAATAATATATGACAATTCCGTAGCAGCGCAAGGTTTAATTTAATCACAACTAATAGCAGTCAAGACCTATATTAGTCCAGTGTAATGATACTTGACGTAAGCTATCCAATGATACAATACCTGCGGCTATTATACTATATATTAAGCTACACATCCACTACGGACATATTCCATACATGCCACGCATGGGTCGAGGAATGCTACCATGTGGCCGTGGTGTTTCGACCACTGGGAGGATCAACCAGACTAGAGAGCGGGAAGGGAGAGGGAAAGCAGCTAAGTTCAAAGGAAGTCGCTGCTTTTAGTTGATTGAGGGGCTTTACTTTTCACGCTGACTGATCTCGATAGAACGTTCTTGGGCGCCATACTAGAACCAGCAAATTACGGCATTCATTTACACCAATTACTGGAAAAGTGTTTGAATACTTGACCAAAGTAGGAAAAACGAGCGCATATACGTACCTCCGATGCCCGCACCGAAAGCCACACCAACCGCGCAGATTGAATTGTTCTTTACGGCCGCCACTTCACCCGCGCAGCGCGTTCCGTGCCTGGAAGAACGGGGGAGGAAAGAAATAAGAGAACAAAGCAAACAGCTACGGGACGGAGCTTCTGTCACGGTGTTAGTACACCTAGTAGTTCTGGCATATCTGGCTTAAGCGGTTTCGGCTTCAGTTCTACCTTTACTTGAAATTATATTTTTCAAGTCGCCGACAACGCAGATATGTCTTTGTTTAGACTACCATGTGACCTAAGAATGTAAATTCATGGTTGTAAGAGTAGGTGGACGTGGGCGTGGGTGGACATGAATGAGTGTGAGAGTGGATGATAGTGCATGTGTTCCAGAATAACCACTGTGAGCTGAGAGAAGGCATTATTGAATGTATCATGTTTGATTCGGTTTATCGCGTCCGAAATTCAACGTCAAAATGCGATTCAGAGGGCTTCAGATAATTTCGACTACCTGGGGTTCTTTAAATTGTGCTGACACCACGCAGTACACAGGCGCCTCGCAACCCCGAAACGCGGTCGGGTGGAGCCGGCGGTGGCCTGTGACAGAGAAACTTTAGGGTGTCCAGGCACATAGTACCGTGGGATTATGTGGTTAAGCTGAGCCACCTCCGCTGCCTCGTGCGGACAGAAGAGAGAAAGTAGAAAAGAAAAAGAAGAGGGAAAGACGCGCGCCGCAACAGCCGTCGTCCACCACCTAAGCGGTGGCAGGTGCAATGACGGCCTACAACAGATAAAAATTTGGTGGCTGGCTAGCCCCCGCCGTAAGCGGCGTTGACCTACCGTCCCAGTCCCGTAGGGCCAGGAACAGCTACCCTTCACCACCTCCCACACCTCGAGCAACCGTTGTTGTTGTTGTTGTTGTTGTTGTGGCTGTAGGAAGAAGGAAAAGAAAATGCACGGGCCTGCTACTGGCTCTGTAGCTGAGCCACCTCCGCTGCCTCGTGCGGCCAGAAAAGAAAATACGGAAGAAAGAAAAAGAAGAGGGAGAGAAAGACGCGCGCCGCAACAACAGCCGTCGTCCACCACCTAAGCGATGGCAGGTGCAATGACGGCCTACAACAGATAATTCGGGGGTGGTGGTGGTGGTACAAACTTTATTCAGTGAAGGCCAAAAAAAGATTAAGAAAGTAAAATTATGTTGCCGCCGTTCCGTGGGTGGCCTTCCGGCTGCTGGTCGTGGCCTCCAGGTCACGCCTGGCGGCGACTTCCGCTGCCCAGGTCGTAAGCCGCTGTTGCATATGCGGCTCCGAGCTGGCCAAAACAGCCTCCTACAGCTGCGGGCTGTTTATTTGCCAGGAGACGGGGGGGGGGGGGGGGGGGGGGGGAAGTGCGCCGGACAAGAGTAAAGAATGTGAGCATAGTCTGCTCGGGGAGAGCTGCAAAGCGTGCATTGGGGCGAGAAGGCATCGGGGTGAATAAGGGCAAGGCGTGCAGGGGAGAGGAAAGTGTGGGCCTGTAAATGGCGCCACGTATTCTGTTCGATTTTAGATAGGGACTTGTGAGGGGGAGGGAGGGATAATCGGGAGTTGCGGTAGTGGAGGGTGATGTCATGGAAGGTGAGGAGGAAGTCACACGTGTCCATCCCGGGGTGGAGGGGGCCAGCTCGGTCGGTCATTTCGCGAGCGATAGAATTTGCCGCCTCATTTCCAGGGTGCCCCGCGTGAGCTGGAACCCAAAAGAGTTGGATAGATCGGGAAGGGGGGGAAGAGTGCTTAAGGATATTGAGCGCAGAGGAAGAGATTCTACCCTTTGCAAAGTTGCGGACTGCGGTCTTAGAGTCGCTAAATATGAAAAGGGCTGGTGTGCTGGCAATGGCGAGGGCGATGGCTGCTTCCTCTGCGGCAGTGCAAGTGAGAGCATGGATAGTGGCAACGGAGAGGGGGGCTCGTGTATTAGAGACAGTGGCCAGGGCATAGGCGGGATGCGAGAGGTAGGGTGCCGCATCAACATACATGGCGTCAGACCGTGTACCGTACTGGCACCAGAGGGTGGAGGCGCGGGCAGATCGGCAAGCGGCATGATGCTCAGGGTGCATGTTCTTGGGAAGGGGCTTGACAGTGAGCATGGAGAAGAGGGAGCTGGGCAAGGAATGGGTGACACAGATAGGGGAGACAGGGGTCAAGTGAAGGGAAGTAAGAAGGGCTCTGCCAGGGGTGGTGCGAGATAAACGATCGAGTTGTGCCACGCGATGGGCCTCCACAAGTTCTGAAAGAGTATTGTGGATGCCCATCGCCAGTAGACGAGAAGTGGGGGTGGAAGTGAGAAGCCCGAGAGCCGACTTATAGGTTTGGCAGATGAGACAGTTGACCTTGTCTTCCTTGGTACGAGACAGAAAGAGGTAGGGGAGGGAGTAGACAAGGCGGCTTAGCACAAAGGCTTGAACAAGACGACGGAGGTCGTGCTCGCGCATGCCGTAGTGTCGGTTAGCGACCCGTCGGATCAGCCGTACTGTCTGCTGGACGGTGGTAGTAAGGCGGGAAAGGACAGTAGTGTGTTTGCCATTGGATTGGAGAAAGAGACCGAGAATACGGATGCAAGAGACAGAATGGATGGGATGTCCGTCGATAGTGACGTGCTGGCTAGCCCCCGCCGCAAGCGGCGTTGACCTACCGTCCCAGCCCCGTAGGGCCAGGAACTGCCACCCTCCATGAGCCACCATCGCTGCCTCGTGCAGACAGAAAATAGAGAAGAAAGAAAAGGAAGAGGGAGAGAAAGACCCGCGCTGCAACAACAGCCGTCGTCCACCACCGAAGTGGTGGCGGGTGCAAGACGGCCTACAACAGATAAAAATTCGGTGGCAGGCTAGACCCCGCCGCAAGCGGCGGGGACCTACCTGCTCTAGCCCCATCCGAGCAACCAGTCACTTTAAATATCCAAGTGGTCGAAATTACTCCGGAGCCCTCCACTGTACCTCTTTCTCTCTGCTCTTTGACTCGCACTTTCCTACCTTCCCCTTGTCCACACAGAAATGTGACAGATACGGCACCTTTTCTTTCCTGTAAAGCAAATTATTATTGTTATTATTATATCCTGGTGAGACGCGGAGGGTGAACCGCGTTAACGATTTCTTCTGAAATTATTTGATATGATAATTTTGGTTGCAAAGCATGACTCATCTTTTACGGCCTTTCTAGCATCTGACAGTGTGCCGGGAACAGTCCAACTTGGAGAACAACACGAAATTTTCGAAGCGCGGAAGAAACTAGTTCCTCTTCTGCGATTAAATGTGTGTTCATGTATCAATACTGGTTGAAATATCACGAGTTACTAGTAAGTGGTGAGGAGTTGTTGTTGTTGTGGCTAAGAAGGAAAAGAAAATACACGGGCCTGTTAATGGCTCTGTAGCTGAGCCGCCACCGCTGCCTCGTGCAGACAGAAGAGAAAATAGAGAAGAAAAAGAAGAGGGAAAGAAAGACGCGCGCCGCAACAACAGCCGCGGGTGCAATGAAAGCCTACAACAGATAAAAATTCGGTGGCAGGCTAGCCCCCGCCGCAAGCGGCGGTACTTCGCCTCCTGATGGAATGTAAGTGAAAGATGCGTGCCTTCTTCTGACCACTACCGTAAAAGGCGCTCGCGCCGATCGCCGCATCTTTTCCAGAGCTCATCGAGAAGAGTATTATACGAATTTCACCACGTTCATCTAATAACAACGCAGACGTTTCCAAATGCATAGCTTAGTTTCTTACAGCTGTAAGCCTCTTTCATCGACTGCCGTACCTGCGAGTGCGATGTCCAAATATCGAGAAAATTTCCCAGTTCCGGATTTTAATATAACCTTTAGACAATTAGCGCTTCCTGAAAAGACATGAAACTTGCAAAGGAACACGGTACTGACGCAATCGAGCGCCATTATTTTGAGTACATATGCTAACTCTCCCAAATTAGGGCATGAAGACCTCTCCCAACAATCCTGACAGCAGCTAAATTGCGTTTCACACCTGAGCTGTCTCGCTTGTTGTGGCTGTAGGAAGAAAGAAAATGCACGGGCCTGCTACTGGCTCTGTAGCTGAGCCACCTCCGCTGCCTCGTGCAGACAGAAGAGAAAATAGAAAAGAAAGAAAAGGAACAGGCAAAGAAAGACGCGCGCCGCAACAACGGCCGTCGTCCACCACCGAAACGATGGCGGGTGCAATGACGGTCTACAACAGATATTCTGTGGCAGGCTAGCCCCCGCCGCAAGCGGCGGTGACCTACCTGTCCCAGCCTCCGTCGCCTCTTCACGCTTAATAGTGAGTAAGTGAAAACCTTTATCGATTAGAGATAAGGGAGGGGGATGTGTAGGTGGGGTCCATAGTCCGGGACTTCAGCGGCTGCCGCTGCGTGTCACGGGGGCCTACGCACCGAAATCTCGCGGCACGCCACCGGCACATACCAAACTTTAATCTTCAACAAGCTAAAAGTGCGTCTATATTTCGCCTGACCATCTCATAATGGACATCCTAAGTACGATCACTTGTTTGTCCACTTCTCGTTGCAGTCGGATATACATCTGCTAATCAATCGTATACTTTCTTTTTGGTTGTTTTTGTGTACTGCAGCAACGCTTCCTTCGATAAGTCTCAAAATCTGCCGGACGCAATTTGCGGGTAACCGCGAGACGAAACCGCGATAAATATGACGAGCAGGAGGAAGAGGAGGAATACGCGATCCAGCAAGCAAACTAGAAAAAGAGAGGAGACCGAGCCATCGCTCGCATATCGGGAGCATCATGACGTGGCCACCAGCGTAGACGGCCAAGAACGCAAACAATTTACGCGGCACGAGATAGCTTCACGTGCGGAGAAAAAGCCGAGCAAGCTCGCCTGCGGACGGCGGGCGGGGGTCGTGTCTGCGCCGACGGGAGGCGCTCGGGCGAGCACGCGAGTGAGCACCCGGTGAGAAAGCTGCGGACCATCTCTGCGCACTGACCGCTGCGGGGAGGAGGAGAGGGGCTGCACTCACCGGTTCGAGTCGACCAGGTCGTATCTCGGCTGAGGATCAGGGTCGTGGTTGTTCATATCCCAGCTGGCCTGGGGGTCCTGGAGGTAAACAGCCGGGGCACGCGCTTCAGTAGGCGAGCACACACACACGAACAGACCAAGAACGCGCGCGTCGAGACGAGACACCACATTTATTCATTTGAGCTGTCACAAAGCGGGGTCTAACAGCTCAAGCAGAAACGGGGAAGAATGGATGGAAAACTACGGTCGTGCGTGGAGAGGCAGTTCTTTCGGACCTCATATTTCACTCGGCTGATGTAACCACCGAAGGCCGCCGAGACCTAATATGTCGTGAAAAGTGCGGTGACACAGAACGCGATGCTGTTCCCATCTGAAGAATAAATCAGCACTGTCGGCTACAAAGTGAGCCTGCCATTTTTCTTCACTGCGGTACAGCGTGATGGTGATGGAAAGTTGAACTCGGCCCCTTTCATTTCACGGGGAGCAGTGCGTGTGCGGCGACATGTCGGTCACTGGCCTCCCCCCCCCCCCCCCCCCTTTTTTTTGCCAACAAATAACCATGCCACCGACTCCAGCTGTAACGCAGGGGCGCGTTTACGGGCGACTCATGGCGTGGGAGGCCAAATGCATCCACCACACGTCTTTTCAAATTTATTCGCGAAAGAAAAAAGAAGAAAAGTGAGGTCAACACGGAGCTTAGTTACTTTCTATTCTAGCTCGCAAAAAGGAGATGCCGACCTACCCTTCCCCCCTTACATTTAACCCTGCTCACACAGCCCCAAACTTACCCCGAGCCAACTAGACAGATTACATCTGGCCAGAGCCCGTGCAATGCCCCCTTGCAGTACTTTCTTGAACGGCGTGCGTGAAACTATAAGGCAAATGTTTTCCGACGTCACGTATCGCTTATAGGAAGCGCGCCACGTCAAATTGCCATCCCCCTTGAAGTCTCTGCGCCCTTGAGCAACAGTTGGGTGTCGCCGCATCGCAACAGTACCCCTAAAAAGAGCTCCGTATGAGCTATCGTCGTGTTAGAAGGCGGCATGGAGTACAGAAGGTCGCCAATTGCACAAAAGCTACCAGATAAGCGATCTCGCCGCTATTCGCATCGTGGCGAACCCAAGTGGGATAGGAGCAGAGAAGAAAGAGCCGGGCGAAAGCGGGCGGCACCGTCCACAGTCCACTCACGTAGTTCTCGACAAGGTCCGGGTGGTCCTTCTCCAGGCCGTCGTCCAAGATGGTGACGACTACGCCGCGCCCCGTGATGTTCTTTTTCCACACATTCTGCACGTTCATATCCAGCGACTTGCCGCGGTTCTGCGTACACGGCGAAAGAAAGAACAAACAAACAAAGGTTGAGCGGGCGACCCGGTAAACCGACCGTTTCGACGACCTGATTTCGGGCAGAGTTAAGCAAATTTCGACGAAACTATCAGCCCCTAAGGTCTAAATTCGTGGACCCCCAAGGCAGAGATAGTTCTAACGATATAATACACGCATGCAGCAAGGACACCGCCGCGGAGAGGGTATCCTATAGCGGGGCATCATAGATGATAAGGCTCTTTTAACAGGAAATTAAAAATTAAGATTCCGCCCCTTAATTACAAGAAGGGAAACTTACTTCAATGATATTTTCACATTAACAGCAGCGCCATTACACCCATCGCTGCAAGGGGAAGGAGCAGATTTTAAAATGTTACCCTATCTGGTTGGACCAATGATACCGTGCGGAAGCGCCGTTTGAATTACCCGCGCCAGAACACGTGGACTGTAACGCCACGACCTGGCGGGCCAACCAGCAGTATATCATACAAAATCCAAGATGGCTGCTCGGCTTCTAGCGTCCGTATAAGTGCTTTCGCACTAGGAGCCACAGCCGCCTCGACCGTACGCGCCCTGTCGAGGCGGTCGTGAAATAAAGAACTCAGCTCGTATTCGGAACGATATGCCTTGGCGAGAGAGCATCCTCGCGTTGTACGAGGTCAGGCTACGCACAGCCCATCGATATAACGGACGCGGTCAATTATTCGTGATTTAAAAATACCTCGTCGTCGTGGTGGTGAAAAACAGGTACGTAAAAACAGTCGAACAATGTCGGCGTGGCACGGGGCATTCACTGCATTCTAACACTAAATCATATCTCTCGAAGGAGCCCCCAAAACACGCATTTTCTCATTTCACCACAGTCCGAGGGGTCTTGTTTCCTTTAAAGAATCCACGAGGACGCAGCAGTTCGGCCTGGCCAGAACAGAAGTGTCATCGCTCGCAAGGCCGGAAGATGTAAGCTGCCGCCATAGGTATTTGTGCACTCTTGCTTTTGAGGGGGTTCTGGTTGAAATGCGCGAAGATTTGACGTATTTCGAACAAAACTTAGTGCCGATGCTTCGCATGGACGCTTTGTTTCAGAGACCGATGCTTCGCATGGACGCTTTGTTTCAGAGACTCTCTCAAGCGAACTGTTTGAGAAAGCGTTCAAACTTTCTTCCAACGAAACCCACGAATCGACCAGCGTCGCTTTTAAGTGTGGCGGAGAAGCCGATCGGAATCGTTCCCAC
The DNA here is from genome assembly GCF_055883805.1 of Amblyomma maculatum. NCBI lineage: Eukaryota > Metazoa > Arthropoda > Arachnida > Ixodida > Ixodidae > Amblyomma > Amblyomma maculatum. The sequence continues at coordinate 54,516,048 of NC_139345.1, read as the reverse complement.
GGAAAAATGTACGGGTGCGCCTTGATTCGTGCTGTATCACGAGAACAAGCTGAAAAAACACGCACGCCAGCCCACCGTACGTTTTTCTGCTCCAAATCCAAATCCACATCCACACATACACCAAGAGAAGCACGGGAGTCGCTTCTCCTAAGGAGCATCTCGAGCTGCAGCAACGAGAAGTGCACGATCGATATCGAGATGGAACAGACAGGCCGGACGAGCAAGTGGAACCTGCTCATTCATCAGACGATCGAGACCCCCCAAAGCTCAGAAGACAGGAAACGCGCGCGGAAAAAAAAGAAAGAAAGAAAACGGCGCAGAAGTGCGGGCGTATGTGCGCGCAAAGGAAGAAGAGCGGGCGCGGATGCGAAAAGATGCCAAGTGAATCGAAGGAATACAAACACGATAAACGCACTCCTCGAATATCGTGCCAATCCTGCGTGCACCGCGTTGTATACAAAGCAGAAAAGCCAGAACCGCTGCTGGCGCAGCATCAGCCGCGCGGCAGCACCGCCAGGCGATGCCCGCGTGCAAACACACGCACACACCGCCCGTCCCGCGGCCAAGCATCGCGAAATCGACTTCGACATCGGTGCGTGGAGCCAGAGGGGCGTCTCTCTCTCTCAGACGTCCAGCAGGTAAACAGAGACCGTGCATTGCTGGTCAGCCAGCCCACAGGAGAGGGTGTGCGCCGGACAGGAAAACGAGGGAGGAGATGACAAAATACAAAGCTGAACGAAATCGAAAACTGGCGCGTGACTCACGGAAGGAACAAGCAGGACGAAAAACTCGGCGAAAGTAAGCGTATGCGTGATATAACGCAGAAGACGGGAAGTCGCGCAAGAGGGACGGAAGGAAACGGAGAGGGAAGGGGGCGTAGCGTGCGCGCACGGAATGGAGAAGCGAAATTCTTTTCGATCCAAACATACGCACTAGAAGCACATACACACACACATACTGCAGGACAACGAGCAGACACACGGACAGAACGTAGCAACAGTAGCAAGCCGCCGCTCCTAGCACCGCTGCGGCTCTCTCTTTTCCTCGTCCCTCCATCGGCCAATTCCCGTTTGTCTCGCTTGTTCTGTGCCTGATAGCGCATACAAACACGGCTCGTCCCCTCCCACCCTCCTCTCGGATCCCTGCGCTTTCCAAAAGAACGAACATGCTGCACCGTGTTGCACAAATATATATCTCTCTCTCGTTTTTGTTTGTCGCACTGCGGTTGTTGTTTGCCACAGATTTCAATCCACTACGCGCGGCTCTTCCTCTTTTCACACACCGCCGAGCCAGGTTCTGCATTCTCCCTCTCTTGCCTTTTCCCGTGCAGGGTGACGCCGCCGCCGCCCTTTGAATAAGAGGAGGAATATAAATAAGAGGGGGATCGTCCGTAGCCAAGCTTAGCGAAGCTGACCAAGCAGCGCTCCGCGCAATCAGGGAACCGGGGCAGCGACATTTCCAAGTTCAAGTGTGGAGGCGCCGCCGGAAAGAAAACAGATTCACATGTAGAGGGACACTGCGGTGCGGCAACAGGTATCAAGGCGACTTCCTTTGCACGCCACAATGCCGTGCAGCACAGACGTTGAAGCGCAGGTTCGGCTGCCTTTGCGAGGCGCATTCCGCGGTGCCGATGAAAAAAAGGAGCGGAAGAATGAAACACTGAAGCTGCGCGTCGTGCACAGTATCTGCTTGCGTTCGACCAATGTTAGATTCTAGCCGTGCCACCTTGGCGGGTCAAGCCGTCTAGACAATGAAATGTTAATATGATGTGCGATTACATGTTTTCATTATCTCCTATCGAATCTGTCACCACCACATCGTGTTTCAAGAGCGCTTGTCCAAGGCCGCAATGCTTGGTGGTGATTATAGATTTCGCGGCTGTGCGCTGTTACACATGAATTCTTAATTTTGCTCAAAATACAGGGTGAGTTTCTGCCCCTTTTGCACAATAATTCGCGACGCTGAAAACATAAACGGACATCTAATCAATCACTTTGTTATCTATCACTCAAGGCAGTTTCAATCTGTAGAATCAAACTGAAGTATTACACGCTGCATCAGCCACGATTGGCAAATATGGGCCTTACACACTGCTCAACACGCACGGGACATGGAGTCCTTTCTTTCCCTTCAATCGGCGTGAGCTAACAAACACGAAAGCGGGCGGGGTAAAAGCGCAGTGCAGCCGTGTGCTCCCCGGGGAAGGCCTAAACGCGCTGAAAAATTGAGCGCGCGCTTTGAAAGCGCTGTGGGGACGTGAGGGCAGCCACGCCCGCCAGAAAGCGGCGATGTATCACAGTTTGCGCGGCGGGAAAAAAAACAATAATGAAAGGTGCCTCATTAGCGAAGTGGGCAGCCCGCAGCGAGAGTCGCACACACGAGCACTGTAATGGACTCATTCGCTCATCTCCCACGTACGGACCATGACCCAGCGTCACCTTGGTCAGATTGATAATGAATCACGAATGCGTATGTATATAAAACAGCAACGTTTCCTTAACTCGGCACTTTTCCAAAGAGATCACACGCTATAAGCTTCCTTTGCGCAGACATGATGAAAAGATAAAAGGGCGCTGGACGGAATGCGAAGAGCGCTGCCAAAAGGTACTGCGTTCCGCTACGCCGTTACAGTTTGCGCGAGCCGGGTTTCGCGAATAAATTCAGATATTGAGCAAAAACTAGTGGGTAATGACGGTTATAACGCCGCACTTGCGCTTGCAGCACTGAGTCCTCAACGGAATGGTGAGACACGCGAAGCAAACAGCGTGCAAAGTACGCAAACCTCAAAGCGCAACGTTGCACCGATGTGCTTGCAATGATTTCTTGTTGTTTCGTGCGTCGGTTTCCGCACGCGGATGCAGAAAATCCGAGCAGGCTCTGCTTTACGATGAGTGCGCAAGCGCTTGCACACGTACCGGTTTATTTTTACAGCGTCGACTTGGTACGACGTCCAAGGGACATATTCTACCCAAAGTGTAAAAAAGTGGAGGGAAATCCTGCAGAGAGTCAACTGTTCCCTCGCCACAAGCATCTGAAAAGTTACCGGATGCGCGGTCTGCTCCGGTCCCGCCCTCTCTTGGACGGTGTTACGACCGTGCATCATCCGCACTTGCGCGCTCTATTGTTCGCCTGTGGGCATGGATAAGTGCTGTGGATATGTGGTGTTGGTACAATGGCTCTAAGTGAGCCTGTTTCCAGGAATCCTGTTTTGTAAGCCTGTTTTGCTTTGTGGACACCCTGCAAATGCCAAATTGACCCTGTCAAGAGAACGTCTAGACAAACACAAAGAAATGTCCCCCTGCGGGAAATAGCCGGAAGTGCTTTGGTTCAATTGTTCACCCTTCCCGTCGAGAAGCCTTATCGTCCAGTGAGGAATGCCTACTGTCCAAAGGAGACGACAGAGTGACACGTCCGCTGACGTGCAGGACAAGAAAGGAGCATGACGCATACGGCCATTAAATGATTTCCCGGGAATGCAGGAAAGATTTGCAATTGTCGAAAACGGACAATGCTGGGAGCGTATGCGGCGCGCACGTGCACTTGGGTTTCTGAGAAGCAAATCCACTTGCCGGAACCAGCCTATCGATTCTTGGCTGAAGAATAGAAATGTACCTCCTCGCCGTTCCCAAGCTTTTCCCGCCAACAAGTGACCAGGCTCAACGAAACAATGCCGGGCCAGTCAGTGCTTCAGACCATCAGTGCAGTGATGTGTTCGATTGAATGCCGATATCTGAGGGGCGTGCCCTGGATTTGGTTGGTCAGCATCTTCAGATAGGGGCTGGACATAGGATGTTTTAAGGACGCTGCAGAGCACGAAATGTCGCTCTGAGCCCTGGGTAAACGGCTCATCCAAGACGCTTCTCGCTATGAACTCTTTACGCTTGCCATTTTGTTAATATACCCTTCCTTTTCATGTAAATAATCATGTAAATAAGTTTTCTCAAAGTGCCATTAAACCTGCTTGTATATATTTTACCAACTTCGAAGATTCAATCCTTCATGAACCCGGAGTCTCTGCACGCTACCAAGTGAAGGCCGGGTCGACTTAGCCCCAGCGTGACGACAACTGGTAGAAATGTACCTCCTCGCCGTTCCCAAGCTTTTCCCGCCAACAAGTGACCAGGCTCAACGAAACAATGCCGGGCCAGTCAGTGCTTCAGACCATCAGTGCAGTGATGTGTTCGATTGAATGCCGATATCTGAGGGGCGTGCCCTGGATTTGGTTGGTCAGCATCTTCAGATAGGGGCTGGACATAGGATGTTTTAAGGACGCTGCAGAGCACGAAATGTCGCTCTGAGCCCTGGGTAAACGGCTCATCCAGTCGCTTCTCGCTATGAACTCTTAACGCTTGCCATTTTGCTGATGTACCCTTCTTTTTCGTGTAAATAATCATGTAAATAAGTTTTCTCAAAGTGCCATTAAACCTGCTTGTATATATTTTACCATCTTCGAAGATTCAGTCCTTCTTCAACCCCGAGTCTCTGCACGCTACCAAGTGAAGGCCGGGTCGACTTAGCCCCAGCGTCACGACAACGGCGAGAGTTCAAAGCATCCAAACGAAGTATCGGCGGAACCCAAGCCTAATGGGAGTGCGCATGAATTTCGAAACTTCAGGTTCCGTTCGCGCGGTTTTGGTCGCCCTTCAGAAACGGCAACCCGACCCGTTCACTCGCGGTAATGGGTCACGCCGGCGAGCTTCCGAGCGCACAGCACGGGCAGGCCCACATCTATCTGCGCCCATCAGGCCGCAACACGCTAAGGGCCGCTCTTTGAAGGGGATACGGTGACGCAAATGGTGACTCGACAGAGGCAGGTCGTCAGGACCGCGTCACATGAGCGCGAAAGCTAAGCACGAGCAGGCAATGCCTTTGTCTAGCTTAACGAGGACCGTAACGCGGCGCGTGTTGTAACGGGTCATATTTTGCATGCACACAGAAGGAAGGAAGTGGAAAGAGACAAAAGGGGGTATGGAAATGAGGCGCTGAAGGTCAGACGATGTGCTTTTAGTACTCAAACTATATTTCACTATTTTAGGGGCAGTGTGAAGTCGTTTGCGTTTTCGTCGTCTATAGTGGCCTCTTATCCCGTGCATATTTGCAGGAAAACGTACGGGCACACAAATACACACGCGGCGCGTTCAGAGAGGTTTGCTAGCGGGTTGCTATGCTTTAAGTGATGAACTTCTAGAATAGATTAGAACGCATTCTCTTACAGGGGCACATCGCTTTTTGGCGCAGTTTTTAGCAGCGTCAACGCAGCACTGCCTTGCAGAAGACTGAGGGCGGCTTTTGATGACGTCACCGGTGCAATGTTTTGTCTAACATTTTTCACCTCGAAAAACGGCCAGAAGTGGCTGGAGGGGCAACAAGGTCCGGGCTGTAAGGTACGTGGAAGAGACAGATCAGCCGCATTCATTATTCTACACGATGACACACGAAAACCACTGCCGTTCGGAAGAACTTCACTGGGATCGATGTGCATGCTGGGAAAAGGGGAAACTTAAAATTTCAAAAATTGAACTTTTTTATTGATACCAGTGCAGCTAAACGGGAAGGAACAGAGGAGAAAAAGGCAAAAAAAGAAAAAGACTCAGAGTAAGCGAGAAATCGAAGTCAAACCATGAGACGCTCCTATAGCCTACGCACATCGGTCCATTTCCATGGCAGATCAGAAAGTTAGCTCTGCTCGTCTACGTAACGATTCCCTCCCTGTTCGACTGTTTGCCCCCAACGCAAAATAAGCACGGCAGTAAGTATATTCGGGAGGAGCCATAGCTTCCATCCACCGTTACTCAAGTAAATGCTCACTACTCCCCGAACAATTAGAGCAACTCCGCACAACTGACTCAATATCTCACCATCTGCCCCTGCCCAGCAAAGCATGCTGTAGTCAGTGAAGAAAAACACAGCGTGGGACTCCGTACACGTGGCTCGCCCCAAGCCAAAGTTTCGCGACGATTACCAGCCGACCGTGCATCATGAGCGCACGCGCACGCACAGAAACACTCACTCCGGGAGAGAATAAGGGTGTAGGCTGCCGGGCATGCCAGCTGGCAGTGGCCACCAGCCGGGCGCCGATATCGGGCGAGACCAGACGGAGCAGTGCACGCCCTCTAGCTCACCCCTGAACACGCAGCCTGTGTTGTAGGAGAGACCAGGTCCGAGGCGAGGACCCCGACAAGTCGTGTGCGTGAACGCGCACGCACGAACAAGACAGACACGTTATGATGACAGGGTACGCGATTCCGGGCCGAGGGATGTAGCAAAGAAGAGAGAGAGACGATACAGGACAGGAATGGAGCGCGAGGATGAACTGCGTACAGGGAACGGACGAGCGAAACTGTGCACATTCGAATGCCGGACGCGTGGGCCGAGAAAGAAGGAAGAAGTACGGAAGCAGATAACTACTTGCCTACATGCGTAAATTCGGTTACCTTACCGACGCCGACGAATAGTCAGACGCGGAAATGGAAACTTAATAGAACACGTATCATGCATGCAGGCAACAACTAAAACGCCAAATATTACATCGCGTAACGGCAGTTGCAAAGGGAGCCGAGGCAGCGGCCCGATATATACCCATAGTGCCGATAGACGCCAGTGCTCCTAAAAATAAAAAAAAAAAATAATAATAATATAAAAACATCAACCTGCAATTTGTCCAACAAGGTGTAAAGGTTTAAAACAATGGCAGACGCTGCTAAGAAAGAAACTAAGCTGTATTTACACTATACTATATAGGTCAGTCGGCAGAGAGAGATACCGTTTCAATGCGGTGCCCTCCGATTCAATCGTCGGACCAGGCCGAGAGTTTTCTCGCTTATGGAGACTTCAAAACGAAAGACATTTCAAAATATCCAACGAAATAAACTGAACCAGCCTCGACTCGGAACAGAAAAGTAAAACTAACGAGTGATTCCATCTGCCTCACCCCAACCTCAGCTGGTCTCTTGCAGTGCCAGAGAGTTGATGCCAGACTACTAAGTGTAGTCAGGGCATGTCTAACAGAAGAATGGAAAATATGCAACCATCCTGCAGCAATCGGAACAGCTCCTATGATGATAATGACAGCGACTATAATGTCGATAATGATGGCTGAGACACTGATCCCTGAGATAAGCAAACTAAGCTAAGAGTACGCTCACTCCGCAAATATAGCTCCGCGCGCGTCTCTGCTTCTCCTGCCGCACTCACCGGGTAAACGAGTGGGAAAAGGGCAGAGAGGGAGAAGTGCTGCGGGAAAAAGAAGGGTTGCGCCTACACGGCGGATCGGTCCGTCCGATCTGCTGGCGCGCAAAAGGCCCCGGGGCTCCATGGCAGCTGAGTGATGGCCGACGAGCACGCTATCCGCGGCTTCGCTAACGCGCCGCCGTCACCGAATATCCTCCCCCTTGCGCTGCCAAACAAAGACGGCCCCTCTAGAGGTCTTCATATCCGTCACCTCCTCTCTTTATCTGAGGAAACGCGCGGTGTGCCGAAAGGGTTTTTCCCGTGTCTGCACCCCACGGGAATGAAGGCGTCGCCCTGGGCCAAGGAGAGAAACATCCAAGACATGCGAAGATCCGATCGAGCTCGTTAGTCACGTGATGCACTCACAAATGACAAGCACAACGGCAAGTTGGGCGACGAATGTGTTCTCAAAGCAGCGCCTCGGTGCCGACCTTAATCACGATAAGATCAGAGTTCACAAACGTTGCTTATCTCCTAAATCTAACGCCCGCGGGAGCAGCGTCCTTGCCCTGTGAGGAGGAGAGCATTAGAAATGAATTACAGCTGACCTTGACAGCCGGAGCCCTCATACCCTCAGCATGCATGTGCTTGTGTGTGTGAGTGCCCCTGTAGTGATATCAGTCATGTGACGGACTTCAGGGAATTTTGGCGTCGACGCAATACATTGTGAACGCAAACTACTAAGCGCTATGGAAATGTTACTATTACAAAGCACCGAAATTGAATATCCCCGGGATGAGGACAAGCCAGAACGTCAAGCTCTGTGGAGATGAGAACAGACGTCCTCAATGTTTATACGCCATAGCATACCCAGCATAGCATGCGACGCTATACAGCTTAAAGAAGCGAAGTTGTGGGGGATTCTTGCGTGGACCATGCATATACCTCGAAAATATCAAGACACACTGGTTCAGCGGATGATGGATCTCCAAGCGGACCACAGATATTGTGGCACGCACATTTCACTGCTACCCAAACTCGTCGGTCAAACAAACGACTCGCTTTCTGAAGCCCACGCGTAATGCAATGCACGAAAAGATGTGGTTTAAGCCAGACCATAAAAATTCTGAGCTACATTTCATCGATTCGTTGTTGCGGTTTAATATTCCGATATCTATTCGCAGAAGCTTAGAAACACTCCTTCACCGCTTGCGGTTGGGAATATGGCTTACACGGAGCACTTTCTTCGTAGAATTAACTGCGCAGACAGCTCACGGTGTGTGTGGCCATGAAAGTGGGGATGTGACTAATCAATTATTAGATTATCGGGTGCATGGCAACTTCAGGTAGCGAATTCAAGAGACGATTGAGCCTCTTGACAAAATACCTTCAAGTCTAGAAACCCTATTAGGCCCGTCCTTGACGTATGCACAGAAGAAGCGAGCCCTTATGGCGTTTATACAGTCCTCCTACTTCTCTGTAAGTGAGTGTATTTGTGAGTCTGTAACTGTGAGTGAGTGTTATTTGCTTTTGCTATGTTTGAGCAAGCAAGCTTATTTTTTTTTCGGGTAGTGATTACTTCAACAGCTTTGTTATTTACTTCGCTGTGTGTACCACACAAACTTATTTTTGTTCTTATATGCTTGCTTATTCATATCTTTTATCTACATTGTATTATGTACTGTTCTGTACAGTACATATTACACATACTTAGAGTTTGTATCGCTCATCAATGTTACTTCTAATGACGTTTGCACTTTGTTTTATATGTCGTGAACGGTGTGTTTTGTAGCAGTGTATATGTAATGTAAGGTTGAACTGTATACGTCAGACCAGGTAATCCCTATGGATTGGTGAAAAGGAGCAGGCGGAGCTGCTATGTGGCATAAAGCTCTCCTTTTGCTGTTTATGCAAATAAAAAAAAACAAGCATAGTGCAGTACAGTTAAAGACAGTAAAGGTACGTGCACCATGTCATGTCGCCACATTAGACACAATCGCTAGACGAATGCCTTAGCTCAATAAACATTCGAGCTTTGCTTTCAAAACGGTGAAATGACTAATTCAACTTTGAAATGTTCACCTTTTACGTTTTGTGAAAAACGAGCAGATTTTCTCTCAGCTCATTGAATTGCAATCTCCGGAGGTACGTTGTGCAGTATGACGTTAAGACCGCTATGCATTACGTAATGAATAAACTCATTCTAGCTAAGGCGAATGCATGTTTCTCATTTCGACGAAAGACATTTAAAATCTACTACGAAAGAGCAATAATTAGGAATCAGCAAACAGTCGCCTAATTTCATTCCTGATTTTTTTTTTTTCATCCAGGATGCGCGATCCATCTGAACTTCGAAATCCTCCTTCATGAGCGATGAGGCTCTGTGTACGTAAACGCGCAAACGAAGCTATTTATACAAGAAACAACTGATCACAGCGAAGTATAGGGCTGTGTTTTATAACCCGCCGTCTTCTCAGAGCAAGCGTCATTCCGGTTATGGATGCTTTATATTCGAGCCGCGTCCATCCAGGTATTGCCCAGGTATTTTTGCAGTATAACGCAGTGCTGCAGATAACGAGGCGAACGCGAAGAAGACGCGGAATGGCAATGCTGCTCGCTAACAAACGGGTCAAACGGGTTAGGTTAAAATTGGCAATGGGTCTTATTACTAACGAAGCCGGAATTGCTCTAGGAGGATGGAAAAAGCGACAAAAAAAAAAAAAAGGAAAGAAAGAGAAAAAGAAAAAAGGGAACAAAATGAAATGAACGTGGAGACCGCTGGCAAAACGCACAGGCTCGAGCTCCAAGACGAGGTAATGAGGCGGCCCTATTGAAAAAGCAGGCGATGACGCGGGCGACTCAATACACGAGAGGAAGGGAAAGCGAGAACAAATAAGAAAAGGGGGCGAAATAAAAATGAAAAAAAAAAAAGAGAGTGAGCTTTCTTCGTTCATAGCACATTCGTAGAACGAGCTGTAGAAGGGCGTGCCTGAAGACAATATGGCGGCCTTCGAAGAACGGCGTCGTCTGCCCCGTTTGATTTAGGGCTGACGAGTTTTTCCTTTCTCATTATTTTTATCTTCTTATTCCAACCACGCGGCGCGGGGAGCTCCTCGTGTCTCATCGCCGCGCAAGCAGCACGACCAATGAAAGGATCTTACTCTCCGTCTTTATAATGCTCCCTCTCTATATTTAAAGCAAGTATGTAGAAGCGAAGACGGTGCGCATCAAAGAAAAATAGCATAGCAGAACGATGGAACAAGATAAGAACAGATGAGCATAAGAACAAAAGTAGACTCCTCCGTCTCTCTCTCATATATATATATATATATATATATATATATATATATATATATATATATATATATATATATATATATATATATATATATATATATATATATATATAGAGAGAGAGAGAGAGAGAGAGAGAGAGAGAGAGAGAGAGAGAGAGAGAGAGAGAGAGAGAGCGGCGGGACTACACAGTCAGAAGACATAAAAGAGAGCGCGCGGGGCAAGGGAAAGGCGCAGCATCCGAAGCTTGATGGGTGGACCGCGGGGTCGTTTGTCGCCCGCCACGCGCGGTCCTTGATAAGGACAACCGCCATAGCTAACCACCATGTGATGCCACTTAAGAGATGAACGGGCACCGCGTGCATTACTCCTGGCAGTGGGCGAACAAACTTTCACGTGGGGACTTCGAAGCAACGGCGAAGGAGTGACTCAGACTGGAGACAAGAATAGAGGGAGGGAGGCTGCACCCGCTGTGGGCCAATTAACATAGATAATGAGACAGCCCCCCCCCCCCCCCCCCCCCCCCCAAAGAGGGCAGGGAAGCACCGAGAGGAACTAGTCCGCGTGTAGCCTTGCAAATTTGATAAGAGGCGGCTGTAAAACGGCAACCCAGTATACTTTGTCGATCAGCGAGTTCCTCTCTCGAACGCGAGGCTGGGTATCATGATACTCGAATCGTCTACACGCGATGCGCTGCTCCTTGCCGAGTCGATCGCAGCGCCAAATTAACACACAGCGAGAAGACCAAGCATTTTCTGGCGCACCGACTGCGCTTTTCCACGCCACCTGCCTCTGTCGAAGCCACGCGAGGCAAGCGTCATGCAGCAACGTGGAGTGCGTCGGGAGAAATTAAAGGAAACTAATATTAGCCAAACGCGCTCCTATAATGAAGCAAAACTGCGGTCCTGCATTTCTAGTGGTCCACGCTGCTGACGGCAGCAGTTTTCAGGCTCTCAGCGAACAATAGCTAAGGAGCTTGAACCGCGAAGGTTGGTGGTCTTGTTTCGTTTATAAGCTCGGGCTACGAGAGAAGCCGTAATGGAGGGCTACGGAAATTTCGACTATACCTGGTGCTCTTTCACATGCACTCACATCACACAGCACAAAGGCGCTTTGCTTTTCGCCTCCATCGAAAAGCGGCCGCCGCGGCCGGGATCCCGCATCCTTGGGCCCCACCCAGCAGTCAAGCGTCCTAATCCCTGCGCCACCGTGGCGTGGCAGACGTGAAGGTTGCTCATACATTCGTTTGGGAGATAACTAAGCGTGCGAAGCTGTCAAAGACGGTTACGTGCTGCTGCCCAGACTTCGTTTTCCGAAAGCTTACAAAATAAATTCGCTCTTGTTGGGTCCGACGGGAACTGCTTCGGATGACTAGAGATGATGGCCATATTTTAAATGCGCAAGGGCGAAAGAGGGAGCAGTGATTGACGTGCTTTGCAGTCTGTTCGAGGTGGGGTTCAATGCCAATTTTCGCGAGCCCTTCGCGTCAAAAAAGCCGAGCACTAGGCCAGAGAATAGCTTATGCTGACAGGAAAAAATTTGAGGGTGCACGGTGGTACTTGGGATAGAACCCCCGCACCAACCGCATGAGAAGAAAATGAGTATAGCGCCTGCCGCCCTGCCGTATACATGTAGAGCCGATGCTTTGCGCACAACTCCGCTCGGGCAACCACATGCGGCTGCAAACTGTAGGCTGGTCAAAGAACGCGATAAGTTCGACGGGATTCCTGTTATGGGGTTCGTCAACTATAGTTATACAGGAATTCTGAAGCTAAGTATACGTTCACAATTTTTAAAAGTTCTGCTGGAATTCTGATATTGGGTAATCATAATTTCAACATCTGTGTGGTGATCATCAGTTCTGGACAGGACACCAATATCCATGATTAAGACTGTGTGCAAGTTAACGTCTCGGGCAACAACGAAGCTATAACGCCGAGTGCCCCTTGACAAGAAATGCCAAGAGGTCAGGAACTGCATCAAACTAAAAGATGCAAAGAAAATGGGCACCAGCAAAATGCAGATTTTTTTCTCTTCAACCAGTGCCGATCCATACAATGGGACAGAATACGAAACGTGACGCTTTCATCGCCTTCGACTGTTTTTAGTCACTTCCCCTCTCCTCTATTTTTTTTTTTTTTTATCAAGAAAGAGCGTACTAAGAACACTGCAATCAGCGCTCGCACTTCTTGCCCGCAAACTGCACATTCGTACAAAGGAGCGGATTCATTAGCTTGTCCGACAGACGTAATAAAGCGCCACTAATGAGGTCATCAAAGAACGAACTCGTGCGGAGTCCAATCAAATTCATTCCACTTTAAGCGCAAATGACCACCTCAAGGGGGAGGAGGAGCAAGACAGGCTATTATTGCGAGCGCGATCTCGTAAAGAACTACACCCGCACCATCGGATCGATCTCTCTTTAGGCAGTGTTTCGGCGACGTGCATTATACAGCACACGTCGAGAAGGCTCTCCAAACGAAACGCCCTAAAAACCAACTCCGCCGCTACGATGAGAAAAGAACGTAAGGGACGATATGTCAGGGGGTCCAAGTGTGCGCTAATCTCGGACCTCTTTTCCGACCGCACCGTCGCCGCCAGAACACGCTCGATGCAACCCATACATACCGGCCACAAACACGCCAATCGCCGGAAAGTTCGCCGCGAAGAAAACGAAGGAATGGAATCGGGGGAAAACGGGGAGAGAAAGAAAGAGTGCGCGAAGTCCGAGGCACGCCGGGCGACGCGTCCAAGGAGGAAAGGGAGAAACGGGAGAAGGGCAGTGCGCAGCTGTCGGTAATAGGGTTAGTATCGATTCCGCATTTCACCGCGGCGAACTCACACACGCGCGCAGTTTGACCTCATTTGTGCCCCACGTACATACGCACACATACACCACAGATATAGAAAGGGAGGCCAGGCAGCCGACGTCTCTGACCGACGGGGATGACGACGGTGGTGCGTCCGGCCTCCCGTATCTTCCATGTACAGCACGCGCGAGCGGCGTGCGCTAAAAACAAACAAACAAATAAAAGAATGCCCCGCGTGAAAAACTGCGGCCTGGTCGGACGAACGGAATGGAGAGGCGGTGGGAGGAAGGACGCAAGCCCTGGCTGGGACGACGGAGAGCGCATATTTTAGCGGCCTGCGCAGGTCAAACGCACGCACGAAAGGTACACAGACAAGGGAGAGGACGCGCGCATACAAACGTATCCCGAAATCCCCTTTCCTTACTGCCTCCTTCCTGAACTGTGTTCGCGAGTTCGCGAGCGGGCGCATCTAGCATTCCCGTCACGCGTTACATGAGTGCTCTGCACGGAAACGGTTGTGGACAAGCATTCGCTCGACGACCCCAGTTTGTCCCAGCGAACGCTTTTAGTGCGAAGAGGGTTGTCCGAGGGCACTAAAGGGCCAACATAAATGAGAAGCCGAAAGAAGAGGACACGCCCGACCAGCGAGCTCCAAAGAGGTGGGCGGTACAGCGCTGCGAGTTGTCCCGCATGGGCCGTCTGTGTGTGCGCGCGTTTTATTATTATTTTTCGCGCTGCAGCTTTAATCCTGATGAATATATACTTTTTTTTTGTTAGTAAAACGGGGCCCGCTTACTGCTTCAATGTTCCCATGCTTCTGTTTCACTAGTCCGGAGGACTCACCGTATGACATATAGCACTAAACTATGTTATTCGTTTCACAAAAAAAAAAAGCAAGTAAAAATTTGGCCGGCGAAACGGCTTTGCTAAAGGGTTTAACGTCCCATAGCGACCAAGGCCACGAGGGACAGCGTAGTGGAGGTCTCCGGATACTTTCAACCATCTAGAATTCTTTAACGTAATAGCACATCGCACAGTAGAGGAGAGCCCTGCGTCTCGCCTAAATCGAAACGCGCCCGCTGAGGTCGGAGCCGAACCCGGGTCATCCGGCTCAGTATATAGCAGACCACACTATATACCAGAGAGCCACCGCGTCGAGCTGGGCGGCGAAACATGCTTGGTAGTTGACATGAGTAGCCAAAGGGGCCTTGTTGAAGTCGCCACGCCGAACGAAATAACAAAATGTTTGTACGCTCCGTAATCAAGAAAACGCCGCTTGGCTGATATACCTATAGGTTCCCGCTACAGTCCTTAACGAGATATGGTAGCCAGTAAAGTTTAGTCAGCCGTTTTTCAACCTGGTCTATTTAATTTAGTATAGTTACACGCCATAAATGCACATATAGGTCCGTGACATTGCCACTGTGCGGATATTACCTCCAGGTAAATGAACCGAGTGCATAACAATCCACACTTATACAGACCTCCCCGAATGAGCTGTCCGCAGGGTATACCGCCAACAGTATCCGAACAAGCGGATGTCCAACAATCAGATGTCCACTGAAACATTCCGGAGCCATCTCGCTCGAAGAACCAAACATTCCCGCGCGCATTGAAATGTCAACGCGACACGAGCTCCTCGCCCGCGGAGAAGTAAAATATACGAAAGGGACTCCAGGGGAGCCATGTCGCGCGAGTTCATTGACTGCCCGGTCCGCGTCCTCCCTAAAATAGCAAAAAGAAAGGATTGCCCCAGACAAGCAAGCAAACAAGCGCCACGCACGAACATACGCAAGGCAGGCAGTGAGCCGAGTTCCGTGACAAGAAGAGTTCCCTGGCCACCTCTCGACGACTGCCCTCGTACATGGCTACACAAAGTATATCGGGAAGAAGCGAAGAAGCCTGTTGGCTCCTTCGTCAAACCCTACGTCACCTCCTCGAGCCACCCTGTTTGCTTTACCCCCGAGCCGGCTCTACAGGCCGCCACTCTCGTTTTCGCAACGACAACACGCGGACGCTCGTCGGGACTTGAAGAATCTCCGGCGGACGACGACGAAGAAGACGCGGCGTCACTCTTTTCGTCAACCCATCTTCTTTCCCTCGTCGGATCCCTTCCCGGGCCTACAGCATCTTCTCTTTCGACCAAGAGAAACTTGCGCGTGCCCATCTACCGCATTCTCGTCGCTTCTACAGCTTTTAGCGCAGGCGCACGGCAGGCGGGCGCACTGCTCCTTCCCGTCCCTGCGGCGCTATATTTACGCCCAAAATCGGGTACGCTTTCTGCCACTTTTGTCCCGACTCCCTCCGTCACTCGCCCAGTTCCTCCGCTGTGGACCGACCTTGAAAACCGCCGCAGTTAGGATGTTCGCTGAGCGACCGTTTTCAAAGAAACGAGCTGTGGCCTAGCAGCGAACAAGTTGGGAAACGCGTGGGAACTGGTTTGGCTTCGTTTGTAGGGCTAACGAACGTCCCAAAGCGACTCAGGCTATGAGAGACGCCGTAGTGGAGGGCTCCGGAAATTTCGACCACCTGGTGTTCTTTTAACGTGCACTGCCATCGCACAGCACATGGACGCCACTCCGTTTCTCTATACATCGAAACGCAGCCGCCGGCGGTCGGAATCGAACCCGGGTATCCGGCACAGTAGTCGGGCTTCTTAAATTGCACCATCGCGGCGGCGGTGCGACGTCCCGAATACGCGTGGTGCAAGCAACAGCCGATACACGAGATCGACATCGAACGGGGAAGACATAAACGTGAAGTAGACATATACGAACGTCGGAGCCATACTAGTTTCCACATACGGGTTCGTCCCAAACTTGAGTGATGTTCAAACATAAGGTGTGACTTTTCAGATCAATACGGACGTCTGAGTAAATGATTCTTGCAATCCTGCAATGCCTGTCTGCTATTTTCAGAGGCAGACCTGCAACTAGCCACGTCGGAGCTCCATAGCTGTATAGCCCTTGCGACACCGGCATTCGCACTCTTCATACATACATCCGTCCCGTGCAGCAAGAACAGAATCACGCATACAAAGCTGGAACATGTGCCTCTCAGTTGCCCATGTATCCAGTTGAGCGGGCGATACAGCCGAACATCTGTCATATAGAAGAGTGCGCTTATATAAAAAGAGTACACTGCACGTCGGACAGCGAGCATCGAACTGAGCTACGTACTCCACTCGCTCAAAAATTGAAAGGCCACTATAAACGCTCCGAACTGGGGAACGTTCGGCTCCGGCGGTAATCTCATTACGCCAGGTCACTAGATGGACACCTGCTTGACAGCAGGCTTGGGATCGCAATCAAAGCCATGGAGCGCGTTTCGTCATGCAAGTCGAGTGGAGCTTCCGAAACCGAGAAAAAAAATAATAATAAAATATTGCAAATACGTTCAGAGTGCGTAAAAGATACCAGAGCCAGTTGCATGTGAAGAGGTAGCGTTAAATGTACGGCCATACAATAAAATGTGTTCAGGGGTTCAGTTGCGAGTTCATTTACCAGCGTGAAAGGGCGGGCGTCTGTCACGGGAGGTTTCATTTAGCGACAGTCGCCGGCATATTTAGCGACCATGACCGCATGGTACTATACTGATCTTCTGGACACCTAGTACTAACCAAATCGCTGAACAATGCTCTCATAAGTATGAAATGTCAAGATTTTCTGAATGATGCCAAGTTAAAGTGTGACGCAAGCCTATGATAAGACAGCATATTGAAACACCCTTTCATCGTACCTTATTTCATATTTTACTAAAGCACACCATCTCGCGTTTCGAAGGTGGTGGTGGTGGTGGTAAGAGGAAAAATTTCTAGTTACAAGCAAAGAGGTTTTTTTTATTTTTTTATTTATTTTTTCAGACGGCCGCGACAGTGGAAGAGCACAAAGCTTCCCCGTCGTTCTCCCGCTATAATAACCCCCTTCCGCAGCATGTCTCCCGTTGCACAGCGGCGGCGGAGCGCGGCGCGCAGGGATGGTTTCTAACTTGAGTCGTGGGACGCGGCTTGCCCGGAGCCTGGGTTCCGCGGGCCATGGATACGAGAGAGAGAACGAGAGAAGAGCAGCACGCGGCGACAAACGGCCGCGAGGCCCCAACCGCTACGGGGGCATATCCCTCGTCGGGGCATCAAAAAACTTCCCAAGGAGCGTGTTGGAGCAGCGCGCCTGGTGCCATCCGAAACGATGCGCGTAGCCCCTTCCCGCCTCACCTCCCCGCTCCCCTTTTTCCTCCTCGTCTTTTCAGTCATCTCTCCTTCAGTGAAGCGCCTTCCAAGCTCCACCGCTGCGCCGTTGTTTTAACGCGGGGCCCAAGTGGGCCCCCGGCTCGTCTCTAAGCCGTGCGCTGGGAGAGCTCGGGCGTAGTCCGTTTTCAGCGCAACACATGCCGGCGAGTATGGCTGAAGTTTCAAGCGAATCTCTTGAGGTTCGGAAACCGCCGCTACTGACCACGGGCGGCGTAGTCTCAAGCAGCCATGGAAGTCCCGAGGAGAATGGTCACATTTCATAACGCTACAAAAAGGAAATGCAAATAAGGGGGCGTTATCACGAGCGCTCAGCTGATGCACGGCTTCAAAAGCGTCGTAGGGATCCGAAATGCGCGCGTCAAGTGAAGAACCGGAACGCTCGCACGTACGCCGACCACAATGCGGCGTCTGAGACTTCTCACGGCGGCACAGCTCCTCGGCTCTTAGCTCATCCAAATTTGTTTTCTTCTTTCTGCTTTTTCCCCATGCAGTTTTTATTTTCCTGTCGCTCGCATAAATTCAATGAGAAAGGTTCGCGACCCTTATGTTTTCTTCTCATGCACCCGGCAACCTTTTTTCGTGCTACTTCCATGCGGCCATGTATATAGTGCCACTAGCCGCCGCTTCGATGGCGGGAGCGCTGTCCTCGATCTGCTGCGAATTTTAAGCCCCAGCTAAGAGCCTGAGGGCACTCGCGGAGCAAACTCAGTAGCATTTATGCATTTTGCTTGGCCTGTCGCTCTTTGTGTGCCTCGGGCGCCCTTCTGTCGTCACTTACACCGCTCCATCCATCTTTCCCATCCTCTGAGGAGTAGCGCATCAAAATCATGTCCCTCCATTCCGCACTTCCACCCCTAATCCCATTAAAATGCCCCTGTCCCCTTCCCCTCGCATTCTTCTGCAGCTTCAACCTCAGCTGCCTCCCTCTCAAGATGAATGGAACTCACTCAGCTCGCTCCTAATTCCCTCTACTTTTCAGAAACTTAACTTAGCATGAGAATTTTCTGTGAAGACATCCGGTGTTTTTACAGGTGCACTACTTCATTACAGCTCGGCATAGCGGAGATTATTTTTTTGTCTGTCTTTTTTTATTTCTGCTTTATCAAAAAAGCACAGACTTAAAAAAAAAAGGCAACAACAGTACCCCTCCGGTGTCTTTTAATCATATTACGTCACATGCCTGCAGGCGGTGTAAACAGGACGAAACGACAGGCTGGAATTCTGTTATATCAGGGTGGTCTTGGCACTACAGGTCCAAATTACAAGCCAAAGCAAGGTTCGCAGAAGGCCGAAAGAGACCTTGACCGCGATACAAACTAGGCCACGCCAAAGCAATCATCCATGATTACGAAAGCAGAAGCGCCTCCAGTGCGCCCACGCCGGAGAAGCGAGAACAGTGTTCGATAACAGCACTATACATAGAACGCCTACGGCACCGCGGAGTTCCAGCCACGGACACGTAAGCACCAGCCCAAACTAAGGGTCATCAAACAGCAACCGCGAGGCCCTTGCAGGCGTTAATCGATGATGTAGTGAGATGGAACAACACTCATGAGCGGAGGGGGAGCTAAAAAAAAAAAAGAAAAGAAAAGAACGTGCAGGATCACCATTCCGGCCAGCCCATGCCGGCGGCTGCCTACGTATCACTCGCACATGCCACAAGGCCCACGAACGGAAAATGACGACAGGCCGCTTAGGATGACTGTATAGCACAAGGAGGTTATAATAGTTCTATTATAACCTCCTTACCACAGTTCACTGCTTAAAGCGGAGAGATAATCATACAGCTCAGGCCAACCCGAGACGAGGAGGCAGTGTACTTTTGTATAGCTACATATGCTATATACAGACAGCCTCATGGGAATACGCAGCGTCACGCATGACTGAGCAGTACAGCTGCGATAAAGCAGGCACTGACTCGACTGTGGAAACCAGTACCAGTAGGGACTGAAGAGAGCGCAAACGACAATTATCGAGTTTTTTCCCCAAAGTACGCGACCCTCCGAAAATAAACGGGCATGCGCGGCACAAAAAAGAGTAACGACTGCAGAGTGGTCCTGCAGCGCTTTTAGCGTTTCCTACGAGCTCTGCCCCTTTCATCACAGCACTGCTGTCGTCGAATGATGTTACGGAGCAGCAGGTATGCTGCGGTTTTTATATAATGCAGTCTGTACAGTTTGTAGCACGTAAACACGGCCGATCACGCAAGTGATGTTTCGTCACCGACCGATGTAAGTGCTCCCGTTATCGTCCAGACAAAGGAACTCGCCCTATTACAGCTGCAGGAGGAACGCGGCATCCGAGTGCTATGACACGATGCAGGCAGCGCGCACACCACGCCCACCTCTATACTGTCAACGACCGGTCCCATCGGCGCATCTTCTTTCGTAACGCGACACGAACGACCAGCGCTGGTCGGCGGAGACAGATTCGAGCCCACGCGCGCAAGGCTCTCGCTCCGGAGGGGAACTCACTGCACCCGTATATTTTACTCACGGCACGGGAACTGAGCAGAAAGCAACAGTTGTCGATTACCATCAGCCGTAAACGACAAGCGGAGGCAAGCGATCGTTTGCCTGCAAAGCAGTATCAAGTGGGATATGCTTCGTTAATGCTTCAAATCCCCACCCCCTTTCTTATACCTGCTTAAATTCATTACACTGACCACATAGAAACAGCGTAGCCATTATGTATCAATTAAAATAATAGACGCCCATTTCTTTCCTGAGTACATTTACGGAGGATTCGATACTGAGGCCCACGCATCCAAGCGCTGGCATGAGCACATGACGGCTGCGCGCTGACCGTAGTCATGGGCAAGTTCCCCAGAACAGTGGCGTCGCCTGCAACGCACCCCCATACTCGCTACAAGTATCATTCTTCGCTGACCCCATCTGATGTAAAGAGGCGAAAATTATTCCGCAGCCGCATACATAGTAGATTTCACGATTTGAATTTCGCGACGTCGCATTGTCAGTATACCAGCTGCCCTGATGAAGAACAGATAGGGTTGTATATCATGCACGTGGCGGTGAGGATTCCCAACCTCGCGATAATTCACAACAGGTGTACGAACATCAACAAACGGAGCGCTTCATCATTCATCGTCCGCCTCACCAGACAGAGAAGAACAAACGGCAAAAGGACGCGGAGGACGCACCGTGAGAAACGAAACCACCAGATGAAGATCTGTCGCGTCTATTTTGCCGGCCCCGAGAGAATAATAGGGTGCGCACTGTGACCACGTCCGAGGCTCGAAAACTCGACAAATTAGCTGCCACGATTTCTAAAACCTCAGATACAAAAAAAAAAAAAAAAGAATAAGGATCCGTGTGTGCGTGAGGGAGTATCCCTCTGCGTAACTTTCTTTTGAAATTTCTTTTTTCTTTTTCGATGGACGACAAAGACGCCGTAATGCAATGCAAAAAAATAAAAGGTAAGCAGGAACAGAAGTTGGATGAGAAGAAGGGAGCGGACATAGCGAGATGATGGGTCGTTCACGAGCTCGGAAATTTAATTAGAAACGGCCCCAGGCACCGGGGCGAGCGCAGGGGAGGGCGTCGCTTTCCTCAACTTAAAGCAGCGTTCTTCGAGACAGATGAGTCGTCTGCAAAAAGAAAGGAAGAAGAAGGAGAAGAGAATAAGACGACCAGGAGAGAAGGAAAGCGATGCTAGAGCCAGATAAAGAACGGAAGCGGATGCCCGCTCGGCAGTGTATACCTTTTCTTGGAGCGAGTCTTGGAAGGAACGATGACGCAAAGTAGTAACGCAGAGAGCAAAGCGTTCACCAACGTAGCTCACCTTCGTTTGCAAGGTTTGCGTCCTATGGTACAATAAAGCGTGAAAATCGCTTCTTGGCAGCGTGGTGACCAAACTCGGGATCACTGTAGGGGGTTACACAGCTCGCTTCCGGTCCGAGCAGCGCGCGTCTCTACCCGCAAAATTCGCTGAACACACGAAGAAAAGCGTGGAAATGTCTGACCGAACAGATAATTCGTCCGCTTTCTTCAAAAGGATACATTCTGTTTTGAAACAAAGCACTACCGCACCAAGCTGTGAGCCGATAAGCACAAGTCGAATCACCGTTCTCAATACGGTTGTGAATGCTGCTCACGGAGACAGCAACGTCTCGTTACTCCATGGCGTTTCACTGAAAATTTTCATGGCGCTGCAGACTAAAACAAGTTCGAAGAGTTATCAAACCTTCAGTCTATGCACGAGGTGCGAATATCGCACACCTTCAAACCGGCAACACGACCTTCACTACACCGCCACCCATGGTCACATTTCTTTTGTTTTCCTCGATTGTTTGCTTGATAGGGAACACCGACCAATAAAAATGCGCATTTTCGAAAGGCGATTCGTTTCTATTCCAAACGCAAAGGGAGCGCACGCCCTACCCAGTGCCTCCAAGTCTACCACCGGATCAGTATACGAACCAATCAATATACGGATTCGAGTCAGACAGCGCGTGTAATCATGGCGCTACCTAACGTCAAAACATGAGCGTATAAGCAGAAGCGACACACGCATCAATCGTGCGAAAGCATCGTCGATGCAGCTACCCCATACAACCCGCATGCTTAAAGCGAACTGACCAAAGCGCACCCTCATCTATCACTCACTGCTCGTTCGCTCTCAGCAAGTAGTTCGAACTGTTCGAACGACCGGTGCACGCTTTCTAGCTACCCCAGCCAGCCGCTGCCGCCGTGCGCGAGGGCGGAGAGAAAAAGCCGCCCGGAGTGGAGCAGCAAGCAGTACGCCGGTGTTAACTACTACCGGCGACCGTTAAAGCTTTCTCGCTCCATCGAAAGTCCGTCAAGACGGATGGACGCACACCTCCTCCCCCTCCTCCCTCGAAATCTCCTACGGCAACCGCCCTCGCCGAATGCGCGCGAAGGGCACACTCGGTCCCTCCCAACTTAAGCCGCCTCGCCATGAGGAGTCAAAGGCGCCCAGAAACCAATCTCGAAAACCAATCTTGCACACGCCGCCGAGAAGAACTGCTGTATTTTCAATCAACGCGTGAATTGCGTTCTAATTCGAGTCGAGAAAAATCGATGAAAGTATGCTGAAAACTGAGAAAGAAAACTAGAGCAGCACGCAATGATTTGCGCGCACGGTCGATGCTTAACTGGGAGCGACCAGCACATCGTCGCTGACAAGCAGGCTGCAGCGGACAAGCAGGCTGCAGGAATCGAATAGATTTCGCAGAACGCATAGCCGCGATTCCGCGCGAGACTTTCCGAGACGAATGAAGAGTACCGGAAGAATTACCATTCGATAATGGAGCCCTCGGACAATCGTCACGCCAGGCTATACTCAGAGATTCCCAAACTTCAACAGGTATAAGTCGCGGTTGTGAAGTTGCGCGCGGATAAAGGCATGCCTGAGAAATCTCTAATCGGATGCATTAGTCAACAAAAAGAGATGGAAAAAAAGAATAGGGTGGGGGGGGGGGGGGGGGGGGGGGGACGACTTGTTCTGATCTATCTCAGCCAGAATCCTTTTTTTTTTTTCTTTTTTAGTTCTCATGCAGCATAAGTATTGACAGATATCAGAAAGCAGCGGGGTTATGCGAACTAAATATATAGTAGGTTGATTGATGAATTTCTAACAGTGAACTGTTTACCTAGTGCAATTAGGCACCAGGTTGCGATGAAAAAAAAGTTTGCAACCGGCCGGCCGTTAGTAGCCCCAACTACCGTACCACCGTTTTAGAATTTCAAGAATGCGGCTCTCCTGGGCCTCATGGCGTAGCGAAATTTCCCCGCTGCATAGGCAAGTTTTCAAACGCCGTGCCACTTCGCAAGGCCGCGAAGCAGCGTCAATCCCATCACGTGACTCCTTGGCCTCTCTCCTGTGTCGGATGAAGCAGCGAGGGCAGGACAGAGCAGATAACGTGGCAGGTACGTCACGGCGTGACGTGATATGATTGAAGTCGCTTCAGAGCATGCCCTTTTCGAAAACTGCGCACAGGCACAGCGCACAAAATTTGCTGTCACAGAGCCGAAGATAATCGCGTTTCCGAAATTTTGAAAACTGGTTTGGCTTGGTTCATGGGGTTTAACATCCCAAAGCGGCGCTATTAGGGACGCCGTAGTGGAGGGTTCCGGAGATTTCGACCACCTGGGGTTCGTTAACATGCACTGACATCGCAAAGTACACGGGCGCCTTGCTTTTCGCCTCCATCGAAAAGTGGCCGCCGCGGCCGGGATTCGATCCCGCATCCTTGAGCACAGTAGTCGAGCGCCCTAACCACTGCACCGATACGGCGGGGCGAAATTTTGAAAAGTGGCATGGCTATTACTGACGGACAGCTACTGATGTCCGGTTACATTAATTTAAAAAGCAAGTATTGAAATACAGTGAACCGTTTAACTAGTCAGCAGGATTCACCAGTTTTTTTATGTCAGTCAATAGTGGCAGTGCAACGGTGACGAATGAAACTCGATGCCTCAAAAGACTGCTTTTAAAAACTTTCACCTTTTTCCACCTTCGTTGAAACACCGGGTATGTGCTGTACACAATACACATACGCCCACCCATTAGGGACAATCACTGCAGCACTCAGAGCGCCTGCAGTGTACGCAGGCAGCCAGCACGTGGTGAAGAGCGTTGTTACTCTTCGGCGGAACTTGCATGACTGTAGTCTGTGATGGTTAAGAAAGGGATTCTAGGCCAAAAAGGCACACCACACTCGGTAAAGAGCATGCAATATGAGCGCCGCCGTACAAGTGTCCTTTTTTGTGCTAGCTAACACCTCCCTCTAGGCAACAACCATACGCCCAATAACAAGCCCTAATTTCGAATAAATTTTAACGAGTACGAGGTCATCAAAAGTGCAAGTTCTCAAGGTGAAAGTGCGACAAACCGGACGAAAAATAACCCGACCAGTTCCCTCCGCCACCCCAGTTATATTTTCACTCTCTGCCCCAGTTTTTGCTTTTCTCGCCGACATAGCCATGCGGGAGAGGGTGCGGTGAAGGCCAAAACACGTCACTAAACGCGTCACTCCCAGGAGATGTACGCAGGAAGCGAGGAAAGCGCTTCAACGAGGCGACGACGGCGAGGCTTCAAGCGGGACATCTGAGGATTCCTTAGTGCCACTGTCGCGCAACTCCGCCCGTTTCCGCGCCGGCAAGGGCTACGGAGCGAAAAAAAAAAAAAAAAAAAAAAAAAAAAAAAAAAAAAAAAAAAGAGCAAAACACGAACTGTTTCGCACGAGACCCACAATCACGTCGGTTTTGTCAACTCGTTAATGACTGCGACATTGCAACTAGCGTGGAAAAACACAAAGGAGAGCGACAAAAGGTATACCGACATGACAGCTGTCCTTTGTGTTTTTCCACGCTAGTTGCACTGTCGCCACTGGCCAGTCATTAACGAATACACATCAACTAGCCCAACTGTCTTCCATGGTTTTCTCAACTGCACGTCTAAACACCTCTTTTAAATTTTAACCGGTCCTCGTTACGACTTGCAAACCTGAGTAACCCTCGGGAGGGGCTCTTAACACATAGCGCTGACAGGGAGATTTCTTTCGAAAAGCTTTAAAGCCCGCGAAGAGAGAGCGAACCCGCGATCCTCTTTCGTGGTTCGTTTTCATCGGGTAGCTTTAAGCCCGCGTAGGAATCAAAAGCAAGAGGATTACCTGGCGCGTGTGTGCGGCGGATGCGCACCTGAGAACACTCGGAAGGACGCGAGGAAGTTCGTGCGACTCTGCCTCGACGTATGCAGGCTCCCGACAGGTGGAAGGAAGGAAGGAGGTATGAGGAGGAGGAGGCATCCCGGCGGCCCACGCGTCAGGGAAAGAAGCACGAAGCTTCATCACACGCGCCAGCTGCGACGTCTGGCGTGATGAGAGCGTGCACGCGCGCCGCGGTTCCCTTCCTCCGAGGAGCTGGATATAATGGTCCGGGCTCATTAACTCGGCCGCCGAGTGCACCCAAAGAGTATTCCCACCGGCTGAAAGCGACGAGGAGAAAAATAATACTGCTTCTTTTCGCCATTCGAAACCATATGCGAAAAAAAAAAAAAAAACGCGTTTTGTCCGTTTGTTCACGATCACCGCCGTCGCTGCGCGCAAACTTCAGCATGGCGATAGAAAAGCAGTTGTCAAATGTGCATACAGAAACAATTTTGCAATATAATTAAGTAACTAAATATAAGTGAGCAAGGCTAATGCCGTCACAGATACTGTGTTCTTGTCTAGTTGGCTACAATTAATGTTCGAGGAAATAATGAATACTTGAACTAACATCAGGTGCTAAGGCAGGGGGGCTGTTGTTAGGGCATGCCTCTGAAGCATTTATAGCATAACCTGAAGAATTCGACCCGAGGAACCACACGGAAAGATAAAATGGGTATTCATTTATTTTAAATTTTAGGTTAATACAAGTGATGCGGTTATCATGAAATGCAGAGGCGATAATCATTCTCAACAGCCTGTGATAACTAGAAGTAGACGAGGCGGGAAACTCGGTCGTCGAACGATCGAGTACCGGTCGAAACAAAAGCACCGAATTCAGCGGCACCAACGTTCATTTCAGGCAGTTATGAGTGCCTGAACCTAATTGCCGCATATACCAGGTGCAGCAGCTAACTTGGACAAATGATTTAAAAATACGGCTAGCCCTCGCACAGTGGAACAAATTCAGAGATGTTCAGAGTCGCCTATGCTAATGTATAGTAATTGCTCGTTCACCAAAGATAATTAATTAGTAAAGACTAATTAGCTTTTTAATTATTGGCCCGAAAGAAGTAAGTGTCAAAGCAGAAGTTGTAAGTATTCTCGAAAAATGGCTGCTAAGTTGTTTCCATCAAACTAGCGTTTACGTAAAGTGATATTTTAGCAGCCGAAAACGACGCCTGGCGGGTAAAAAAAAAAAAAAAAACAAAGAAAGAAAACGAGAAAAGAAAGAAAGCTTTGTGAATGCGGCGTCACTTTAAAGCCCCGAGATACGCCCGAAATAGCAAACTCCCCTTTTCAGCGCCGTGCTCTCCACGATGCAGCTGCTTGTACGCACTTGGCGAATGATTTAAAATAACAACTGGTCACGTACGTGACAGTATTTTTTGACCCATGTATCATGTGCACCCTGCTGGAAGTATGTACGTGCCGAAATTACCAGGCGAAAAAGAGAAGCCCCTTTTTCCTAACAAATATATAGGGAAGTTTGTTCACGCACTCCCCGACGCAGTGGTGGAGTCGTTAGGGCGCTCGACTACTCTGCCTAATGATGAGAAAAGCAAGGCGCCCGTGTGCTAAGCAATGGCAGTGCAAAAACTCCAGGTGCTCGAAATTTCTGGAGCCTTAAACTACGGCGTCTCTCACAGCCTGAATCGCTCTGAGACGTTAAACCCCGTAAACTAAACCCAAACCAACCTACTTTCCCCACGTGGTTTTTCTGGTTCCTACGGAAATCTGTCGGCCTCATTTTCCCTTGCTTAAAGGAGTGCCTTTTGTGTGTGTGTGTGTGTGTGTGTGTGTGTGTGTGTGTGTGTGTGTGTGTGTGTGTGTGTGTGTGTGTGTGTGTGTGTGTGTGTGTGTGTGTGTGTGTGTGTGTGTGCGTGTGTGCGTGTGTGCGTGTGTGCGTGTGTGCGTGCGTGCGTGCGCGTACGGGTGCGCGTGCGGGTGCGCGTGCGCGTGCGTGCGCGTGCGCGTTAATCGAAAAGGAAAAACTCATCCATCGCAAACGACCACGGAAGGCGACGTACGTCGGCCCCGCATCAGCTACTCCCAAAGTCGCCAGTGCGATTCTTCCGTCGCCTCGATCATCCTCTACTCTTATTCGTCCTGTCTCGGATCAGACTGCGGCGTACGCCACTGATTGAGTAACACAAAACAACAATAAACCGTCATCGTCTCCGGCATGGATTTTTCTACTGCGGCGATACTCGCTGCCGCTACATAGTAGTCGATTCCTTCTTTTTTTTTTTTCTTTCCTAACAATGGAGTCGAGCACGACGAGTCCAGCGTGAGATGGGGCACCAAGGGCGCCGGACTCAGCACAGTAACCGATTTATCCCGCCTTCCCCACCTCGCACGTAGAGAGAGAGAGAGAGATGGAACAGCAGTGCTCGCAGAGAGGGAGCAGAAAGAAAGGAGGCCGAGAAGGAAAAGAGGAAGAAGCCAATGCAGAGACTGCGAGCGAAACTAGCATGGGCTTCCCAAAGCTATAGTGCGCACACAGTCGCGCTCACAGACAGGCTGCGCGCGGGAGCAGCGGCGCGCGCTATCTGGGCTCCGGCTTTGCCGCTCCAGCGATCCTGGCCGCAGCGAGTTCTTCAATGATGCATTGCCGGCTGCAGAGCAGCGCAAAAATGTAGAAGAGAGGGTAACTAATGAGGAATCCAACGAAGAGAAGGCACAAAAGGGTGCAGAGGACCAGAAAAGCAGAGTGTATAAAAGAGAGAGAAAGAAAAAAAAAAAAAAGACAACGGCGATAGTGTGCTCGCCGGTGTCGATTTTCCAGGCCCTCCCGATCGACTGTGTCCTGGTATATATATATATACACACACAAGCAGAACAAACAAAAAAGAACAGAAGAACAACGAGAACGCAATAAAGAATAAAAACGAACCTCTGCCTCCCTCCCGTTTCAGTTCGGCGTGCCCAAGGAAATTTCTCGCCACCGCTTTTTGGTTGTCTCTTTTCCTTCACACTCTTATCTCCTATCCACTTCTGTTCCCCCGCACTGTTCTAGTAAAGCTATAGCGCAAGGTTTCTAGATAGCTTCTGCCATCTCCACCCTTTCGTGCGATGTCTGGAGCACTTTAATAGGGTCACTGTGTTTAGCTCACGCGTTTATTTTCTTTTATTCTCATCGCTTCGTTTTATTGGTCCTTAAAGAAATTCTTGGTAGCCTGTAGAGATAGCGCGTGCATAAGCAGATAACCAGAGGCCTTAGTGCACACAGCCGAGCATCTTTTCGCAAGCGATGGTGACCGGTAGCGAGCAAAGCGCTTCGTACTGTAGAACGATGCAAACAGTGGATTGGTGCGATAATTAATGCAACTAAATATCAGCAGCCTATTTCCGCAGTGTAAGAATTATTCCCTGAATTTCAGATAGTACCGACAGCTCGGCTATGTGACAGCGTGTAGCAACCAAACTAACACTGCAGGAATAGACGCCTGTAACCTAAGACTATTACACTGCGATAAGCACTAATGCAAGCGCGCCGTTGTAAGATCTGTGAGCTGGAACTCTACTCCTGGTAAAAATAATTAATTTCCACTTCAATAATTTTCAGATGCCATAGAAAGTCGTTAATACTCGTGCACTTTTATAGCATTTTCTGCGTACTGTGGTATGTAGAGAGGGAGAGAGAAATTAAATTTAATGAAAAGAAAGGTGGATAATATGTGTACATGCGTGAATGAATTCATGACGTATGCAAGCGTCCTGCGTGTATTCCAGGATCCCACTCCTGCAATTGCTCCTGCAAGGCTCCAGTATGTACAAATAAATAAATAAATAAATAAATAAATAAATAAATAAATAAATAAATAAATAAATAAATAAATATACACATGCACGCACCTCCGAACAAATTCTAATATTTTCAAGACACTGACTTTGAAGAGAAAAGAAGGGGGAGGGGCAAGGTCTTAATGACAGTACCATCGAATATTAATTAAAACGTAAGAGGGCTTAGAGGGTTACGGAGGACGGCGTTGTTCTACCGTCGATGCAACATTTGATCAGCTACACCTTCTACGGCCGGCCTGCGCTCGAACAAAGCAAGGAAACCGTCGTGAAAACTAACACGAATGCTTTAATGGCCTCGTTTTTCGGGAAATCCGGCGGCGGCGTTGTGAGGGAAAAGTCACCAACATGCCAATGGCAGGTGGCAATCGGTAGGCTAGGTGGCCGGGCACTAATTGGTCACGTTACGAGGCCTTATGCCGTGTCCGAGTTGGTAAGAGCTCCGAAACCTACTCGGGCAGTCTCTGAGATGGAAAGGTGAAATGGGAGTCGAACCTGGGGTCCTTAGGTCCCGAGTAAGGAAGCAAGAACATTCGGTCACGCACGCGCGTTAGTACGGCTCGTTTACTGCGGGACTTTACATCTAGGCGGAGTGGTCTTGCACATAACGTACGTGGTAATGATTATGTGCGATATATAATATAGTAAATTACTGATCAAGCGAATAGCAATGTGCATGTACGCGAACGAGGATTCGCAAGGAGACACCGGCGAAGTGTAAGTGTCCCCGAAATATTTAGTCCACATTAGTCCACATTGGGTCTAGAAGAACCTAGCGAAGCCATCACTGCACAGATATTTAGTCGCGCATCATCAATAAGACCGGCTGTGGAGGGCTGCCATCCCTAAATGGAGATAGATCGATGTAGCTAACCAAGATTTGTCGAAACCATTCGATGGCTTATAGTCCACTCCGCAATCGCCCATTGGTGATCCGAGTGAGGCACATGACTACAGGATATGTGGAGCTCCGAGCCTGCGGTTAAAATATTTCTTAAATATCTTAGCAACGAATGGAGGAAGGGGGAATTCGATGTCATTATATGCAAGCGCAGCTATTTATACGCGAAAGTGCTCCATCCTTCTATTTTCCTACCCGTTGCCTCTTTTCCCTCGCGCTACTCCTCCTATTCGTCCGCCGCCCTTTGTCTCTCGATCCACATCGAAGCGCTCGCAAACAGCGAAGACAGCCCCTACGTTCTCATTGCCCGGAGAGAAGAATGGGGTGAGAAGTGCGCGAAGGAAAGGGAGATTGGGAGTGGAGTGAAGACGGTGAGGGGCACCGCATCCCGGAGAGAGCTCCAAGGACGCGCGCGCAGAGGGGGAGACCGCAATTTGACTTCATCGACGGTCCGCAGCCAGTTCGCGAAGCGTTAATTTCCGGAGGTGCATTTCGGCGCTGAATAATTACTGGCTCTCTGCGGGGCCGACGTCTGCTCCATCAGCGCGCTCAGCCATCGCCGCCATACGATGAAGGGTGATTGCGTTCTTCCTCCGCTCTCTTCCGAAATGCAGACACACGTACTCGAGTCTCAAACACAACAGCAGCCAGCTAGCAGCAGACACTCAGAAAGCACAGCATGTGCGATGCACACAAAAAGGTATTTTTCTCACAAAGAGCTAGAAAAATTCGAGGACACTTTGGCGACTAGTGATGAAAGGCGAAAGCCTGAGTGCTGCATTCTGCTACGCGACTGTTGCGCTTGTAGCGATGCTGCTACGAGTAAAGCGAGCGACTACTCTTTCACACTCTGCGAGTGCATTTATTCAGTAAATTCTGCTTGGCATCGACGAGATCGCGCTCCTTGTATCTTCGCACGAATGAGTAATTATTCAACTAATTACGCAGCTTTTATCACTAATTAGTAATTAATTAGTCTAGTAATTGAGTCTAGTCTAGTAATTGAGTAGTCTAGTCTAGTAATAAAATAATTATATAATAACATTCCTTATCCACAGAACCGAACTTCCGTCCCGGACCGTCTCTTTTCTCTGCCTTTTTGTATGTGTATGGCATTTTCGAACGGCGTGAATAACCAAGCTATCACGCACGCAGCAATACCGGCTGGGAGCTCGCCAACGTAATGCGAACGGTCAGAGAACTGGCGTGCTTGGTGTTCATGTTTAGCCTTCACCGAAACGCGGAAGCCATGAACACTCGTGCTCGGCAGCGAAGCGCACTAGCCACGGATCGAACCACCGCTCTTTTAGCAAGCAAGCCTTGCCAGCGCAAACGTGAGATTCCTCGCAGTTCTTGCGACGCGTTTGACAACATAAAATTCTCAAGGCAATCCAGCCGCTCAAATAAATTTCCGTTCCTTTACGCACTTATGACCGAGCAAGAAATTCTAAAAAAAATACAGAAAGAAAACATGCGTACATTTCCCCTTGCGCCTGCGGCGCTGCATTTGTTCCGCAGCGCGCTTAAAAAAAAAAAAAAAATGTTACTGTTAGCCGCTTGGTTCGCGATAAAAGACCGAGCATATTCATCACTTTTATAGATACGCATGTGACAGATAACGCGCTTGCCTATATAGGCGATCTTGATGTAGCCCAGTTACCTGACACGCCATGCAAAGCTTCGACAGAGCGTGCAATCTGATCCCTGTAAGCTCATGCAGGTTAAAAGTATTTACTGTTCTCACTAGGATATGTGTTACGGCGCAGCGATCGACACAGCAAACTTCGCTGCAGGCTGCTTATTAGTACAGCTCAACATTGCAGTGAGAAAATGAAGAGATCAGCAAGGGCGATTCGATGGCATCTACTTAAATAAGAACCGTTACTTCTACGACGTATTTCACTAAACGAATAATAAATATATGCTTCCGTGTTCCACTACATTTCCTGCGACTACATCACTCCTCCACTATCTCGGGTTATAACCAAGCATGCCAGTACTGCCAGTTAACTTCATGCCCCTGAATAAAAATAAATAAAATAAAATAAATTATAGTAAGATAATGACATGGCTGACATTACGTTGGGCGCTTTTCAAATCGGCGAGAACAATGTCATAATTTTTTATTTCCCGACTGCACTGTCCTTATCGGCCGCCCTCAGTAACATCAATGGTCTTGAAACCGCGCAGTTCACGCACACGAAGAGCAAAAAAAAAAAAAAAAACCTTCCAGTGACCATGCAGCTGCTGACCAGTTTTTCTCCACGAGTCGATTGACTCGAAACAGATGAACGGACAAATAAAATCCGTATGAGCCACCGGCAGTTCATATATAGTAAGCAATAAGGCAGAACGACAGCCCAAGCTGGGAAAAGAGTCAAATAACGGTCCTTTCTCTTTTTTTTTCTTTTTTTCTTTTTTTTTTTTCACGTCGTGCTGTAGCCAACTTATTTCATTGGCTGGCTGCGCACGCATCACTCGGGCCAAAAGTATAAATAAGCAGCGCAGCCTTGGTATTTCAATATGAGCATTTGTTTTTCAGCTGTCCCATAGAACGAAAAAATAGAAGAATTCTTGATTCAATACAGGTATTTATGTTACCTGGTGCTTTCTGCGAGACAGATAAACAAGAATGCTTACTCTAAGCGCACCAAACCGCGCTCTTATCCACCATCTCCTCGGAAGCTTCCGCATTTCTGCACAGGTGTTTATAAACAGGCTTCACTCTTCGACCAACCCGGCACGTATACACTCGGGCACATGCATGGCAGCCATGGGCCGACAAGGTTCTGGGCTTTGTGCGGTGTCGTCCTTATTTAGGTGTTCGCGAACTTCTGTGCAACGCGGTGTTCGCACCTGTCACTTAGTAGCAATTACGACAAATAAGCGTCCGTATACGGGTGCTCGCTCCTTAATGATGCATGAGCTATATGTCTACCTATAAGCGCGGGCTCGCGCGCCAGGCTTGGGTAGGAACGGATTAGGCAATTAGGATCAACTTGCCCTTATTACGAGACCCAATCAAGAAGGAAGGCATGATCGCAGCCCCACTACCCCCTAACGAAGCTCACTCGCAATGCCACGTACTGTCACGTCCCGGTACCAAATTTGGGCACGAAAGAAGTTTTTTTCTTTTTCTTTTCTTTTTTTTTTTTTTTGGTTCGTCTACATCGCTGGGGCCTTGGCGCGGCCGGAAAACTGCACACTGATAAGATTGCAAGGAACTTTTCCTGCATTAGAAAAAGAAAATGTTTTTGCAATGTTCCTTTGTAGAAGAAAAATAGTTGGCAAAAAGCATCGCCTGAAGGTAAGAAGAAAAAAAAAAACGAGTATGCTAACGCATGGTCGATCGAACACGAGCAGCGTTAACTTTGCGCGATTCGTCGCGGGCCTGCACGACCTGCACCGCTGAATTTGGAACATTCGACCGTGCACTCGCGCACGAGCAGAACGTGAACCTATAGAATCAATTCAAAGAGGAAGAACGATAAACGCGGTGAACACAACCGAACTTAATCCGCTGAACCCACACTATATGTTTGTTGCTATATGCCTCTCAGCTCGCTGCACCAATCCAGAGGCGGCAGAAATAAACTGTATAGCATGCGGCCAAAGAAGTTTCAGGGCCTTTGAGAAAAACTAGGGTCACCGGACGGCCCTGGCCAAGATCTCGAGCTCTGAGCCAGGCGGCCATATACTCAGAGTCCTTCTGCTTGTAATGTCTGCCAGACGGCTCGGGTGAATGCGCTATAGGCAAGAAAAACAAATAACCTGCTTCGACGAAAGAAAAACAGTTCTTTAACGCGCTTCGCTGGCAATGGGTTGTCTTTCATTCAAACCCGTAACTGACGCAGATAAAGTGCAGTTTCGGCGCGCCGACACGTCTTACGGGGGATATACTTACAAGCAAGCTACACACTCAGAAGCCGCGCTGCTCTTTAAAAGTGCATTTTTGTTTTTTGTTTTCCTCTGTAAGGACGGATACGACGCGCGTCAGAAAACAATTAGCAGCCGAGCGAAAAACACGCATCGCGCGTTTTGCAAACACTTATGGGAAGCGCACAAGGGGCGTAAGTGCATTTTTCAGGAAGCTAATAAAAACTACCTGCAACAAACATCGCCGACAGCACGTCTTTACATACTAGAAAGCACATGCGCCTCCTTCGTTCCGCGCCAATCACCGTCGGAAGGCTTGCCAGTGTTGCCACTATGCTTTCTAGTACAGTATGGGCAGCGCGTATATATACACAAATTTTACAAAATCCACACCGCACCCTGGAGCACGGCCCACTTACGGTGAGACCTCTCTACAAGAAAAGCAGAAGCACGCGTATACGTGCCTGTCGTCCCAGTGTCGCGTACATTCTTCAAAAGCGCCGACCATGACACAGCTGAGACTGGCAGCGCAGTCCTGCCGCACTTTGACGGCACTGCAATGCGCCTTTCAGCAAGGCTTCTCACCGTGAAGTGCAAACCCTGCTGTCACGAACACGTGCAATGAAAACATGAGGCATGAACGAACAGTTGGTGCAGGTATAGTAAAGTTTCATTTCGATATGTTTTGTTCCCAAGGCTTAACGTGAAAAAAAAAAAAAAAAAAAAAAAAAAGAAAGTATCCCATCCACCGAAAGAAAAGTGAATAAAGCACGCAATTAAAAGCGGGATGATGACGCAAAGGAACTGAATACTATTTATGCAGAGCACGAAGAATGCTAAGTACAGAACACCGAAACTATCTCCTTGCATTGGAAAAAAAAACAAAACAGAAATGGCGGCGCTCCTGTCTCGAAGGCCAGGATATAACAAGCGCTTGGCGCGCTCCCGCCAACATAGGGCAAACCCACATCAAGTGATGCGAATCTGGCTTCACGCCAACGGGAGGGAAGCGTGTCTTGCTACGAGAAGAGAACACCGCACCGTCTTGTCTATAACTAGAGATCTAACCGAGATGTAGTACGCAGCTCACGCGTACACAACCGAACAGGCGTTCATTAACATCCCCAGCTGGAGCAACAAAGTAACAGAACAGTGTTTATGTGCCCAAGAAGCAAGAGGGGCCGTTGAGAGACGTGGTGGAGCGCCTTTATGTCAACAACTAAACGTCGGGCCATGCTGCACTGCAGAATCCCACCATGTGTGCGACGCAAAGATGCGTCTCAGCCAAGAACCTGGGGGTTTTCTTCTGGGCGATATTGCGTTGAATATACGTATATATATATATATATATATATATATATATATATATATATATATATATATATATATATATATATATATATATATCGGTAAGATCCCAAATCTCGAATATGCGCGATGCTCATTGTTTTCCATCATATCTCTGAAGGCGCTGCTGCGGTAGTTCAGTCGTTAGGGCACTCGAGTGCATCTTGGGGATGCGTGGTCAATCCAAACCGCGGCGGCCGCTTCACGGTGGAGGCGAAATGCAAGGCGTCCGTGTGCTGTGCGATGTCAGTGCACGTTAAGGAGCACATGTCCGAAGCCCTCCACTACGGCGCCCTTCAACCGCGCATTACTTTGGGACGTTAAACCATGTAAGCCACGAACGAAATGAACCCTCTGAAGGTTAGGTTTGGTTTGTAGGGTTTAACGTCACAAAGCAATTCAGGCTATGAGAGACGCCGTAGTGGAGGACTCTGGAAATTTCGACCACCTGTGGTTCTTGAACGTGCACTGACATCACACAACACACGGACGCCACTCCGTTTCGCCCCCATCGAAACGCAACCGCCGGCGTTCGGGTTCGAACACGGGAACTCCGGCACAGTAGTCGGGCATCTTAATCACCACCGCGGCGGGGACTTTCGCGGATGGGGTGTGAGCCCAACTACGCGGACAAGGAGAAAACCTCTGCCTGGCATGGTTCATTGAGACCGTAGTATGAATAAATAGGTAAATACACAAATAAATGAATACGCCTGCCTGTATATAATTTCCTCATATGACAAAGGCTGCACTCTCATTCCTATGCACAATTAACTCATAGCGGGCGATATCGACCCGTCGTCGCAAACTTGGGCAGACAGCTCAAGCATTCGGGAGCGCACTAACGCGAGTGATTACGTATAGCGCGACATATCAGCTGCACTCAAGGCGCAGTCAGCGGGAATACAATGATTTCGCGTATATAGTCTGTGCGCGACAAGGGACGAATACGGGAAATCGTATTCCCGCTGACTGCGCCTTGAGTGCAGCTGAGATGTCGCGCTAAGGAAAGAATGAACCGTGCGTCCCCCGACCGCTGCCTCTCAAAAATATATATCCATCGGTGTTAGGCCACAGTTGACAACGAGTACAGCGAACCGCCATTACAAAACGTGCACTATACGCTCCCGCACTGCATT
This sequence comes from Amblyomma maculatum, assembly GCF_055883805.1. Taxonomy (NCBI): domain Eukaryota; kingdom Metazoa; phylum Arthropoda; class Arachnida; order Ixodida; family Ixodidae; genus Amblyomma; species Amblyomma maculatum. The sequence goes on along the minus strand of NC_139345.1, from coordinate 54,479,771 downwards.
CTGGCAATTTCAGCACCACTCGCTTATACGTACACGCAAATATTCGCACGCACGCATGCAACACGTTTACGTAACTCCATTCTCGTGGAAGATGCAACCGCACAGGCGATGCCAGTAAACGAGAAATAGTTTTTTTTTTTCTTTTTCTTGGCCAAGCGTGCTTTCAGTCTACAGGCCACACACTTCGCGCATCATGAAACATTCAGCGAGGCGCTGCAAACATGCCCGCACGTGGAGTGGGCGACAGCGTTGCATATATTGCAATTCGCTTGCCTCAAGGCCGCTTGGGGCGACGGATAATATGTTCTCGAAGTCAGCGTTAACGCGCTGTGCAAATATGGACGCGCTCAAGAAAAAAAGCGGCTGCTACTAACGCGCACTCAGACCACGGGGCAGATTCGTTAAATGGATCAAATCGAGCTCGCACAAGTACTTAAAGGAGTGGTGAACCGGCTGCACGTACAAATCGAGCGATTCCCATCTCCGTAATAATTAATGACCGCACTCAATGGCGGCTAATAGACACCTGAAGAGACGCAAACCAGGACTTCTGATACCAACATTTCGCTCCCGGGATACAGCGCGCACGATGGTTGGGGTAAAGCTTGCGAATCAGCGGCCGGCTTTCACTATTAATCACTTAACTGCAAACACAGCCATATATTATCGGTCAATCCTCCCATGTTTTTTTTTTTGTTTTTTTTTGATGTGCATTATTTTCTCTTCGGTGTTTGAGAACCTGCTGCGTCCAGCATTATACCTCAGTGCCTGGATTACGGCTCACTTAAACACAGCCCTTGCCCCGCCTATTGCTGAGCCGCTTCAAGGACGGCGGCCCGACCGCAGCTCGATAACAGTGACAGAAAAGGACGCGTCGCTAAGGTCTCGACGACTGAACCTCGAACCGCCGATTAGCGCTTCGCGCTCTGTCAGCGAAGGCCAGGCTACATAGAAGTAGCCGCGCAAACACAAATATGGAAGGATATAGGGAAGAAAAAAAAAATATCCTACGCGGCTGCTCGTGGAAACAAGGCCGCTAGAAATGCTCACTGCAGCTGCGGCCAACGTTACTAGATTTGGCTGCAGCAGCAGCCAAGGGCAATCTTATCACCCTTTTCATGAGCATAGACTGAGAAGAATGGACACAATGAGGAAAAAAAAAAAGAGCAGGAGCGAAGGAGAGAATTGGGAGAGCAGAGAGAAACCTTAAAGCACACGGCATAAAATTCCGGGAACCTGGCGTGACCAAAAGTGTCGTCAGTGTTTCCCCAAACGACAGGTGCAACGCTGGGCTAGGCCCGGCGGTGAGCATCGATTCCGCATTCGCGCCACCGCAGGCACTACGTGACCCATTCGGTGAGGATCAATGGAGATGAGAGGCAGGGAGCTACGCAAAACGTGCGTCCGTATCTCAGCGGAGGCGGAATCGCAACCGCCGGACTGTTTTGAACAACATAAACTAGAGCGCCAGTTTTGAAGACTGTTTTGAACCCACTCGAGGCAAATCTGAAGCATCCTCATTCTTTTACAGTACCGTTTTTCCGTCTCCATGACTTTCCCCTCTCTTCGCCGGACAACTATTGCGAGCGCGAGTGACCAATCAAGCGATGCCGTGCTGCGCGTGTACCAACTTCCGTTCTGACGTAGATGCGACTGCTAACGTGCGCGCTATACTGTTGCTCGACGGACCCGGTCAATGGTGGTGTCCTGCTTTCACTACGCCGTGAAAGGCAGGCTTGTGTCGCGAACAATGGTCAGGTTGAAAAAAAGAAAAAAAAAAGAGTGGGAAACGTTGAAGCGAGCCGACATGTGTGGCGAATGCGATGGGTCTCTCTAACACATGCGGAATTTCCTATGTCACGAAAGGCGCGATCGAAGCCGACCCGTGTCCCGCAGGACATGCTTCAATGAATTCAGCAATCGATCAGCCGAAAAAAGAAAAGGATTTGTTTTGCTTTAGAAATGTATTAAAGCCGAAAGGCACGAACTGCTAAACAAAGGCTGCGGACGTCTATCCCCTCGCACTGTTCAGTGTCGATGCGCTGAAGAAAGCGAAAAAGCACCTCTGGGACAGAGCGCGCGTCACACGACGTGCGAAAATACCGAGACAGAAACTTGGTGACACAAGTAGCGCTGGCTGTTTTGACGTAGTGCTCTTTGGCGTTTTTCTTTTTTCTCTTTTTTTTTCTTTTTTTTGCCTGTGTCTACTAACGGTTTCTCGGAAAAGAACTCGGCTGCCAACAGCCCGTGAACGCTGCGCATAAAGCCTAGACCGTAACCGAGTGCCTAGTTGGACTGAAATGAATGTCGTTCGCCGTTTTCTTTTTCAACCCGCAGTCGATGGGGTCAAGGTCCAGTCAGAGATTGGGTTAGAACTCACCAGGTACCACATTTCCGACCATTTTGGATCGTTGAGGACTGTTTCATGGGATCCCCGTTTGCTGCGCCTCTTCAGCGTCTGTTGTGAAAGCCACCGAACCTGGAGAGGAGAAAAAAAGAGATATGAGGAGATGAATTGTTAAGCACGGAGACGGGTACTTGGGTAAGGTGCAAGATTTAATCAGATGCGCAAGATACAGGGCACCTAAGCGTAATTTCGTTACCTATATACATCTCGCGTAACAGATCACATCCTGCAATGCGAACACCAGAAACAGAAGTAGAGCCAGAAACAGTCCCAAATATGCGTTTAAGCTGACGATATGCGCATGTGCGATATGCGTGCATAACAAGGACATGCAGGGCACAGTTATGCTGCACAGCTGGCATAATGCACTGCTTTTGTTCGCTGACGTACATGGCACAAGTCTGCTCAAATTTGAAAAATTTTATTACTTTTATTTGAAAATACTGCAGACCATACATGTACATAGCACAAGCAGGAGGGGCATCCGTGAAAAACGTAACACAGAAAATAAGCATATGATTCTACAAGCAATTCAAAACAAGTCCAAAATTCATAACCAGCGAAGCACAATCAACACAAAAGTTGACGCTCTAACTCGTTGACAATGTCGCTGGCCACAAAAATGTGCAAGGGAAAGGAATTCTCCTCAGTGACCGCTCTAGGGAAAAGACTGTTTAAAGGAGAGTGTTTTTCAAAAAATTGGAGCCAGGGAGTGAGGGTGTGTGTCTTTCTGGTAAAAATATGGCTTTATGCAATCCGGTAAGTTTAACTTCAGCTTACCTGAGAGGCAGTTATGCAAAAAGGCGAGGCGACTAAACTTTCCACGAGGTTCCAGAGAGTCTATGTTATGCTGCCGCATTAGTAAAGAAGGACAGCCACGCCTTTACACCGAACATACACCGAATAACTTTTCTTTGGACTCGTTCGAGCTGCATGTATATCCTTTCTAGTTTTCAGATCCCATACAATGGGCATATTCAAGTTTGGCTCTGATGCAGGTATTATAGGCAAATGTTTAGCTTGGACAGCTTACTAACATATTAGCTTATTTGCAAGCGCGACGTGATATTTATGCGCGTCTACCGTTATATTATTGTTAAGTAAATAAGAAAGGGTGCTGACACTTTTCTCCCAAGCAACTCACCACATCTTTTCTCTGCATTAATTTGCATTCCCCATCGTACACACGACTCATGAATACGCCTGTAGGTTTGCTTGTAATATTGTATGGTCATTAGGCATTGTAATGTTTTTTTTTTGTTTTTTTTTTTAAACACACAATCATCCGCAAACAATCGGACAGAAACATCCCCGTGAATGACGTCAGGCAAATCATGATATTGATCAAAAACAATAGCAGCCCAAAGACACTGCCTTGTGACACACAGAACTCAGGCATTTTGATTAGCAATTCATAATTTCAACAAACTGCTGCCTATCTCTAAAGTAGGCACAAATGCACTGCAAGATACAGGAGGGAAGGCCAACAATATCTCATGCAGTTCCATGCGGCAATTTGCCGAAGGCCTTGGCGAAGTATATAACAGCAGCACATCTAGCTGGCCACATCTAGCTGGCCATTGCTGTCAAGAGCTTGCGCGAATTCATGACAGTACAAACAAGTTGGGTTACAGTGGACACGCGTTTCCTGAAACACTGCTGATACTGTGATAGCACGTCGTGGCTTTCTAAGAATTCCTGGAAGTAGCGGTGGCAATGACATGTTCTAAGAGCTTACAGCACGTACTCGTGGTTGAAATTTGGCGATAATTTCGTACAGACAAACGGGAATAACACGTGCTTTTTCCTCCAGTCGTGCGATATTTCCCCTGTGGCAAGTGATAAGTTGAAAATATTTGTAAAGGACGGAGGCAGTTGTTCCGCGTACCATCACAAAAAAATGAATTCGGCATACCCAGAAGGCTTTCTAGTATTGAGTTTTTAAAAAGCGTAGCTGTGACCCCTTCCCGAGAAACCACGAGCTCGATTTGTGTACTCTGAACGCTGAATTCTTCTGCGGCTGCGAATACACTCTGGAAGTAAACGTTTGAATGGTCAGCGATCCCAGGGGGATCAGTTATTGTCATGTCCCCGATTTCAATTTTCTTAATTTACTTTTTGCTTCCATTTAGGTGACGCTAGAATTTTCTGACGTCGCTCTTTATGAAGTCAGTAAGATGATGCACTAGAGTAATTATTCCTAGATTGCTTAACCCTTAATTGCCAATAACTATTGCTTGAGTTCATGGAAGGGAGTTGTCATGTCGTTGCGCCTCCTTAGTCACTTCATATCAAGTTTCGCGTGGATAATATATGGGTAATACAGGGACTTAAGCGTCTGGTACGAACAATTCTTGTGGGTACAGAGTTGCTAATACAAAATTAATGGCGTCGCGTAACATTTTGCAAAAAAAAAAGAAAAAAAATCATCATTATCACCACTTTGTCAAAATGGATAGCCAAGTAATCAATTATTGTGACATTATATCTGGAAAAATCTTTGGACTACTCATTTTTGCTGTCGCGTCTGAAAAAAAAAATTATATATTTCTGCTCAGTTCATGGATAAGCAGAAAAACGCTCGGTGCAAGCATAGGGACACTAAATTCGCACCAAGTTCCAAGTCCGTACACATCACCGATAGACTAGGTTCAGACCCCGTCTGAAGCTCGTCTGGCGGAGCTCATGTTCATAGTTTCCTGAACTTGGCGTGAACACGACTTAAAAATCGCAGTTCTCGGTAGTGGTAGTTCGCGGAAAGTCTGTTGTGATGAGAATTGCAGTGTCAAGATCAAGCGATCAGCGCGATCGGAGGAGCGAAACCCCGACGATTCGATCCGCGGTATGGCACGCAGCTATAGCTGCAGCGCGAGTGAAGCGACATGCAGCATAGTCGTACGACATCATCACGGTTCACTTCAACTAGTGAACGCACACCTTTGTCTATAGTTCACACCAGCGGCAGCACAGGGTAGTAAACAGTTACTCTCCTCGGGCAGTGCAGAATTGGCAGCTGCTACAAGCGCAGCGTGCTCGACAAACTCTGTGAGAAAGTCGCGCCGACGCCCTATGGAGGTCGCGGCGGCCAGACAGCGAAATCGAGCGTGCACTCGTGTCCTTCCAAGCGCGTGATGATGTCCGCATAGTTACGCACATATGCGCCACCTTACTCACACTTCGACTTCACAGCCGCGCGCCATTCGAAACGAACAGCAAGAAACTCAAGGCAAGCAGCGAGCAAGGCAAGCCAGAGCCACCGTGCGTGGCGAAGCTGCTACACGCATTCTACGTCGAGAAGGTGGACGGACGCTATAACTAAACAAACGTGAACGCCGCTGCCGTGAGAAGACAATGGTACGAGGCTAGCTACATTCCTCCGAGGCCGTGCACATGCAGAGGAGAAAAATAAAGACCCCCCCCCCCCCCCCCCCCCACACACACACACACACCGCAGACAGCCTTGGAGAGAGTGTAGTAGCGGTAGTATAATAGCAAGTACCGGTTGATACATACACTGGTGCACCGCAAAAAAAAAAAAAAAAAAAAAAAAAGAAAAAAAAAAAAAAAGAAAAAGAGTTCGCCCTCTGCACACGCGTGCCATTAATGCGAGCGCTCCGTCGCGTCAAGCCAACAACAAGGAAGCTACGTATCTGTCTCGTATAAATATTGCCGGATGGCATCGAGGCATCGAAACGTTGCCAAATGAGGAAGACGAGCGAGATGAACGAAGAAAGAAAGGATGCAGGTACAGGCCGTTTCGATTCTGCGTGGACTAAAAACACCGGAAGCACGCAAGAGCGCGCGAGAGAAAATAGACTTTTTTTTTTTTTAAAGGTTTCAAAGAAAAGCTGTACTCGAAGTACGCGAGGCGCATTTCGCTCCTTCCTGTTCTTTCAGTAGCCCGGAACATGCACAGAGCTAAACGAAAGCTTCATCTCTTTAATGCGAGCACACACAGCTTTCACGTTCCCGCTTTTCAAGCATCTTCCTATCACTACCGCAGCTGTGTTAGGCACGCTCGCGCGCCTTCAAGAGGCAAACAGCGCCTTCTACGCAAAGAGGCGGCAGTGCTCGAAGTAATGCGAAAACATGCTGCAACGACCGAAACACGTGCGCGACGTGGCCGGATACAGTGGCATTATTACAGCAGGCTTAGCTGCGCGGATAGAGTCGCCGTGCTGAGGGCGTAAACACTTCTTTCGCGAGTGCAGGCCTGCAAGAGTGACAAAAATGCCAGAGAACGGAAGAGTGTGAACGCCAGTTCACTGGATTTCTTTCCCCATCGTATCGAGAAGCTTCTGTTCTGCCAAACAGTGTTTCTGGCTGCAAGCGACTGCGAGCTGTTGTCATGGGTCGAGGCCCGTACAATTCTACACAGTTTTTTTTTTTTTTTCAGCTTAAAGCGAAAACGAACTCGCGGGAAGTAATATGACATGCGAGCGGGGTGGTGACGTGCAACCAATCTTTAATGGAAAACCAGCAAATATCTAACCAGACAATCGGCAAGGCAACAAGATGGCAGCAGGACGAAGAAGGAGTACGTAGTCTTACGTGGCAACGGAAACAGGCAATGATGACACCGTACCTTTTTTTTTTTCCACAATTTTATTTTGCCGGTTTTGGAAAAGGCCGCTAAATATGCAAGGTTACGCCGGGCATTGAATAAATTATTAGCCGCAAGCTGTCGCCCGTGTCGTGTTCTTACTTCCTGCGTGTCAGTCTTTGTTCACGGCAAAGACGGTACGTCTGGCAATCAGGGCAGACTAGTCCGCGAACAGACCGCCATCACGCCGTGCTTGAACAACATGATATATGCGCACATAAGCCATGACTGCACAACGCTCATACAACCTTGCCAGTGTCACCATGTAGAAACAGAATAAAGGTGCAACCCCGCCCACCAACACGTTCATTCCGCGAGCACCAGCTTGACTTCAATAAAGGCAGCGTGCGACGCCAAATCCAGGCGAAGGCGAGGATAAACAAAATTCGCCGTCTTTCTAGAAATCAAAGGACGGCCAAAGCTACGCAGGCATTGTAGGCAGCTAGCCTGCCTCTCCGTTTGGACTGGCATCTTGCCAAAACCTTAAGTATACCTTAAGCACAAAAACCTCTAGCGACCACTGCCACTGCCTCCTTGTCACAAACCCCCGCCTTTACGGTCACAAGAGGTGCGGGATCCTCTTTACGATTACTCGTCGTTCCTCTATGAGGGTTGTGAACACATTTAAAAGTTAGGCCGGTCAACCCGTGAAGCACGTGTGTCGGTGTGTGATTGAGGAATAAGTACAAATAGGTCACTTTCTTTTACAAACAATTGAAGGTTTATAAATAGCAGACCAAAATTACACTGATAATAATAGAGTACAATGAAAGAGAATACAACGCCACGACAAGATATTGATAAAGACGAAGAAATAAATGATAAGAGAAAAAAAAAAATAACCCGACAATGAACAAAACACTGTGATAAAAATATGAAGACTATAAAGATAATAAAGCAGGTATTTCAGATATTATAAGTATGAGCAAAAGTTACATAAGAACACAGCGTAAAATACTACTAAGTCAGGTCAAAAGTTTACAAAGCGAAAATAATGTTCGATTGAACAACAGTCCGAAGTTCTCACGTCTTTCTTGTTTGCTGAGGCGTCGAAGGCTGTGTTGCTCGGTAGCGGCGGCCGTACAGGTGCAGAGGACGATGCGTCGATCGCGGGCCCGAAGAACACAATACGCTTTCGGAGCACCGCGGAGTGGCCGGAAGTTTGAATCTCCCCAAACGCACTGGTGAGGGCGTTCTGCTGTCGGTTATTTTATACCCTCGGCCGACTACGCAGCAGCCGCGTCAAGGACAGGCGGTCACTGCCCCATCGGCTTGTCGAATCTTGTCCAGAGGAGCGACGGAGTCCCGTGAATTTCGCTCTATATTCCAGCCATAAGCTCCCGCATCTTCCGCTGTATAATAGGTGAGGCAGCTTGTGACACTGCCCCCCACTGAAGAATATTGCCTCGGAATATTCTAGAACTCCACAAGCGCCGAGAACGATGTTATTACGCCCCTATAGAGGGGTGCAGTAGATTGGGTCCGTTCAGTGCACTGAAGATCGTTCGTCACTCACTACCGTTCATGACGCGCACCATATACGCACTGATCTGAACCCGCACACACCACAACACTGTAGTTCTTCAGTCATGTCTTGCACACATGTCACAAGTCACGGATCACTGATAACAATCAAGTGCACATATATACAGGCACATCGTGTACGATTTTCATTACACAATCAACACAATGCAGCTATGCTGTAGTGCAAGCTTAACAACTATTCCAGCCGGCTCATGTAATCTGCTCCCACGTTCTCGCTGCCTTTAATATACTCGACACGGAAGTTGTATTCCTGAAGCTTAATACTCCAGCGAAGAACGCGGCTGTTTGCAGATTTTGTTTCTTTTATGAACTTCAAAGGCTGGTGATCCGTCTGAACGAGAAACCTTCTCCCGTAGAGGAAGACTTGAAATTTCTCGATTCCCCAAACGAGCGCTAAAGCCTCTTTCTCAGTGGTTGAATAGGCTACCTCTCGAGGGAGCAACTTGCGGCTCGCATAGGAAACTGGGTGCAGGATTCCGTCATGCGATTGAAGCAGAACGGCTCCAACACCTCTATCAGAAGCATCTGTTCGCAGGACGAATTCCCGGTCAAAGTCTGGCAATTTCAGAATTGGTGCCTCAGCCAGTTTTTCCCGCAAGTTCTTGAAAGCCCGTTCTTGCTCGGGGCCCCAGCTCACGACTGAAGGTTGACCTTTCCGTGTTAGATCTGACAGAGGACAGGTTAGGTCAGCATAGTTTGGGATGAAATCACGGTAGTACCCCGTGAGTCCTAAGAAGGATCGGACCTGCTTCTTTGTTGTCGGCCGTGAAGCTTCTTGTATCTTCTGTAGGGTCTTGGTGAGGGGTGACAATTCTCCGGACGCAATTTGGTGGCCCAGGAATGCGACGGTTTCCATTCCGATCTCGCATTTCAGCGGTTTGATGGTGAGACCAGCCGCTTCAATTCGAGCAAAGACCTCGTACAATGTTTGGAGATGCTGTTCCCATGTCGCGCTGGCAATGAGAACATCGTCGAAGTAGTACGCCACGTCGGGAATATCGGCCAAGATGTTCCGCATCAGCTTCGTAAAAATGGCTGGCGCCGTCTTAATACCGAAGGGCATATATCGGAATTGAAAGCGCCCCGTGCCAACCGTGAAAGCAGTCATCGCCTTTGAATCGGGTGACAACGGTACTTGCCAATATCCCTTGGATAAGTCCAGCTTGGAAAAGAATTTCTTGCGGCCTACCGAGGCGATAAGGTCGTCCGCACGTGGTAAGGGCTCGGCGTCGTCTGCGATGACTTCGTTTAACTTCCGAAAGTCAATGCATAGCCGATGCGTCCCGTCGGGCTTGCGTACGGCGATCACAGGGGAATTGTAGGGCGACTCCGATGGCTCAATGATGTCTAATCGGAGTAAGTCGTCCACTTCTGATGCAATTGCCTGTCTCAAAGCGTACGGTAGCGGATATTGTTTTACATTTATCGGCCGGTCGCTCTGTAACTTCAGTTGGCACTTGATTAGCGTGGTCTTTCCCGGAAGGTCCGAAAATATACCTTCGTACTGTTGCAGAAGTTTCTTGGCTTCATTCTGCTGTACGTGGCTCAATCTCTCGGAAATGTGTACATCCCCGATAGACTGTGTCTGGGAGGGCTTAGGAAGCTCAATCTCTCCAGCGTCTGTGTCTTCTTCTGCCGATATTACTGCACCGACAGCTGCAACAATGGGGTCGTCTTTCCTTTGCTGGTATCTCTTCAGCATATTGATGTGGAATATTTTTGTGGCATGGCCCAAATCCACTTCATAGTCGACATCGCCCCTGCGGCTGATGACCGAAAAGGGACCCTTCCATTGCATGAGCAGCTTATTGTGTTCTGTGGGAAGAAGAATAAGAACCTTCTCTCCCGGTTTGAGTGAGCGTTTGCGGCTCTTGATGTTGTAGTAGCGGCTGTAACGCTCTCCTGCGCGCTCTAGCTCTTCGTGGGCAAGTTTACAGGTATTTTCCAGTCTGTCCCGTAGAGCAAGCACATACTCGTACGTCGTTCGCAACTCGTTAGGGATGGTTGCATTCGTCCAAAGCTCTCTAAGAACAGCCAGGGGTCCACGCACATTTCGCCCATATAACAGTTCGAATGGGGAAAAGCCGAGGCTTTCTTGGGGCACTTCCCTGTATGCAAACAAAAGTGGAGCCAGGTAGCGATCCCAATCGGTTGGTCTCTCTTGACACATGCGCTTGAGCATTTGTTTAAGCGTGCCGTTAAACCGTTCGACTAGGCCGTTCGCTATCGGGTGGTAGGGAGAGGTATGCAGCTGTTTTACTGACAACAGACGGCTAACCTCCTTCATTACTTCGGACGTAAAATTCGTGCCCCTGTCACTGAGGACCTCTCTGGGCACTCCTACACGGGAAAACATTTCGACAAGTGCTTCGGCTACCCTTTCGGTCTCGACGCTAGGAAGTGCGACTGCATCAGGGTACCGAGTGGCATAGTCCACCATGGTCAGGATGTACCGATTGCCTTGAGCGGACTTCGGGTTGAGTGGACCAACGATGTCGATCGCCACCCTCTGAAACGGTGTCTCAATGACGGGCACTCGAACCAAAGGCGCTCGTGTGGTGTGACCCTTCGGAGTTGTGCGTTGGCACAGATCGCAAGAGGCAACGAACCGCTTAGCGTCAGCCTGCATTGCTGGCCAGAAGAATTCTGTCTGAAGCTTCAGTAGGGTTTTCTTCGCGCCTTGGTGGCCTCCCATCAACCCATCATGTGCCAGCTTGAGAATAGCTGATCTGTACTTTTGGGGCACAACAACTTGAGTGTACTCCCCGCCCGACTCGGCGACGTATTTCCTTTGAAGGACGCCGTTAGCAATGAAAAACTGGTGGCTACCCTTTCCTTTCTTCGCTTGCGGCGGGCCTACGCGATCGAAACACGAGCGTAGGGTTGCGTCATTCTCTTGCTCTTGAACCAACTCTTCGCGGCATACACTAGGGAGGCCTTGCAGGACTTTAAGCTTTTTCAGCGCTTTATCCCTGCACGCCTGCGCTCTAGTCACTACCGGACAAGCTTCAACGGCATCCGAAATGGGTGCGGGGCTCTCGGTGTCAGGCGCTAGCTCTTCAACTTTTACTGCAGTGGACTTCGTAGTCTCGCTTTCTGTTGTCTTGTGCCAGTTCGGATCGGGGTCGTCTGCTGGCCTAGCACCTTCCACATTTCCCAGCACCAAATCGTACAAGGGATTCTCCATACACTTAGCGAGAAGTCGTCCCTGAAAGTACGGGGTGTCAACATCGACCCAAGCTTCTGGGAGCATTAGGACTGAGCGGTCAAGTAGGTAAACTGGAGACTTCGTATCGGTGATATCTTCTTTCCGTACTAAGTCCTTTCTTACCACCACCGTGTTGCAGCCTGTGTCTCTCAGGACTCGGACTGTCTGGCCTCCGATCATGCCGGCTACGACAGGTAAGCATTCCCTGACGGCGCATTCTTTACTGGTGAACCCAGCGTTGATGACGGGGATCTTCCCTCCATCCTTAAGTTCGAGGTATCCGTTCTCAACACATACTGCAGCGGACTCCCGATTTTCTTCTCTCTGTTTCGGGGCCCCATTTGCCCAGCATCTCCAGCTTGGATGACCTGGTTTTCCGCATTTGTGGCATTTCTTGGGCGGTCCCGATCCGTCGGATGGGGCGGCCCGGCAATTTTCGGGGCGGTGTCCCGTGCGTGAACAAATAAAACATTTCTTTTCATCGCTGCTCTTCGCATCCGATGATTGAAGCAAAGTTTCCCTTCTCTCGGTCGTCTTGGAGACGGCGTTTTCTGCCTTATTCTTCGGGGTGCTTCGCTTTCCGAAGTTTGACCAGCCATGGGCCTCCATATACTTTTCTGCCCTTGCTACTGTTTCAGAGAAGGATGTGTCCTTCTTTTCTTTCAAAAACATTTGTAGCGGAGTGGCGCAGTTAGAAAGGAACTGTTCCTTTAGAATCAGGTCAAAGAGATCTGCGTACTCTTTCTTTGTGTCCGACAGCTCTATCCATCTGTCTAGGAAGTTCTGAAGACGCGTCACGAACTGTGAACACGTTTCCTCGTTCCGGGGACTAGCAGACCTGAATTTTTCTCTGAACCCTTCCTCTGTCATACGGAAGCGAATCATGAGTGCCTGCCGGAGCTTGTTGTAGTCCAAGCACTCGGACGCAGACATGCGACTAAAAACGCTGAGCGCTTCGCCGCTTAAACATAGACTAAGGGCTGTAGCCCACTGGTCGCGAGGCCAATTCTGACTCTCAGCGACGCGCTCGAAACGCATGAGGTAAGCGTCAAGGTCGTCCCTGCCCTCATTAAAAACCGGCATCAGCTTGTGCGGGCTTATGCGTTCGGGCCGAGCAGCTTGACTCTCCCCCGTTTCTGACCTTGACTCTCCGGTGCTGTTAGCGTCAGTTGCCGGATTATTAGGTAGGTCTCGTCGGAGCATCAGTAACTCCTTTTCTTTCTCCATCTCCGCCATCCGGAGTTTAGATTCTAGTTCTGCCTCCTCTTTCCGCCGCGTACGTTCCTCATTGCGTTCTTCTCTGCGACGAGCTCGCTCCTGATCTACCCATTTGAGCAGCTCTTGACCCTCAAAGCCAAAAGTTCGGCCATACTCAACAAGCCGTTCTAACTCTGCATCAGCCATGTTAGGTGGAAAGCGTTATGCAGTGCTAGGATACAACACTAAAAAAATTGCACCTACTCCTCTCTCCCTCACCGACACTTGGTTGACCAGTCCTGTTCGCGGACGCCAATTATGTCACAAACCCCCGCCTTTACGGTCACAAGAGGTGCGGGATCCTCTTTACGATTACTCGTCGTTCCTCTATGAGGGTTGTGAACACATTTAAAAGTTAGGCCGGTCAACCCGTGAAGCACGTGTGTCGGTGTGTGATTGAGGAATAAGTACAAATAGGTCACTTTCTTTTACAAACAATTGAAGGTTTATAAATAGCAGACCAAAATTACACTGATAATAATAGAGTACAATGAAAGAGAATACAACGCCACGACAAGATATTGATAAAGACGAAGAAATAAATGATAAGAGAAAAAAAAAATAACCCGACAATGAACAAAACACTGTGATAAAAATATGAAGACTATAAAGATAATAAAGCAGGTATTTCAGATATTATAAGTATGAGCAAAAGTTACATAAGAACACAGCGTAAAATACTACTAAGTCAGGTCAAAAGTTTACAAAGCGAAAATAATGTTCGATTGAACAACAGTCCGAAGTTCTCACGTCTTTCTTGTTTGCTGAGGCGTCGAAGGCTGTGTTGCTCGGTAGCGGCGGCCGTACAGGTGCAGAGGACGATGCGTCGATCGCGGGCCCGAAGAACACAATACGCTTTCGGAGCACCGCGGAGTGGCCGGAAGTTTGAATCTCCCCAAACGCACTGGTGAGGGCGTTCTGCTGTCGGTTATTTTTTACCCTCGGCCGACTACGCAGCAGCCGCGTCAAGGACAGGCGGTCACTGCCCCATCGGCTTGTCGAATCTTGTCCAGAGGAGCGACGGAGTCCCGTGAATTTCGCTCTATATTCCAGCCATAAGCTCCCGCATCTTCCGCTGTATAATAGGTGAGGCAGCTTGTGACACTCCTGATACACAAAAGGCCCGCGCATGCAACTGCAGAAGCACGCTGCTTTCCCAAGAAAAATAAATGTCTCAATGCAACGACCGCGCAGGTCTGACCCGTCAGCGGGCCTCGTGGCTGTAGACCTGTCAGAAGCCTAAAGGAAAAGAAGGAAGGGGAGAAGCTCGAACGATGACAGGTGCAGTAAAGCCAGGAACGCTGGAGAAAAGAGGGCAACTGAGTCGGGACGCACGTTGGAGGCACCCCGTGGGTACGGGCAGCGCGGTACTTTCGCACAGACAACGACGTGGACAGCAGCAAGACCAAGATGAAGAAGAAAACCGAAGTTCGACACGGTGCTCACTCCCGGGCGGCTCGTCTCCGCACGGTGTTCAATCTCCCGAAAGCGAAGATGGAGAGAGGGCGGAGGAAGTCTTTCCACTCGATTGCCGCGTTTAGACACTTCTCAACTTTCGGTCGCCGATAACAGTGATTTATTTGAGCGCGCGAACCCCTTTCCGCGCCGCCGAAGCTTCGCGAATGCACCGACGACAGCGACGACGAAAACCGACACGGATATCTGACACGCACGCGCTCGGGGATCGAAGTCCCGTAAGGCGCGAGAACAAGGAAGAAAAATGGGGAAGGCCGCGGGTGTTGTGCGCAAGAATTGCAGGATACATACACGAAACGGCCTTTAAAAAGTTCCTTTTCTTTTTTTTTATCTAATACGCGACCAGAGCAAATCGATCAACACGTTCACGTGGTGCGGTGCTAACAAAGCATCATCATGGGGAAAATCAGCCTTCCAGCTAATTGCAGGCGTGCGGATGAAAGCAAAACGGACACCGGCTGGGACTCCCTGACCTTCGTGAGAGCAAAAAATTTCTTTTCATCGCTCCTTAATGAAACTTTCCACGCCTTGGCAGTTTTCACGAAATTAGTCGGTCGGAGTACCGAACTAATTAGGTGCACGTCTGAGAAATATTTCTCGGCTGGCTCCTCGAGGGAAAAGCATGGAGAAAGTTGTAAAACGAACAATTTCCAGCGACGCTTCTACGCTTGGGCACGAGAAAGGTTTGTTGTAGTTTTCTTTTTCTGGCTTAGTAGTGTAAGACTAATAAGGTCATTACCGCGGAAAGCCAGATGTGAAGGGAGTATGTAGCACGATCGCGCAGTTTCCACTGCGCGAGGACAACCATGACGTCATCTCTCGGCAGTGCCCGAGGAGGATCGCGTGCGCCTTCTTGCTTTGCAGTGAGTCTCAGGCTGGGTGTGCGAATATCGAACACACACACACACACACACACACACACACACACACACACACACACACACACACACACACACACACACACACACACACACACACACACACACACACACACACACACACACACACACACACACACACACACACACACACACACACACACACACACACACACACACACACTTTTCGAATAATTTTCGCATAAGTGACAGCATGTTCGAGCAAGACCCGCCGCGTTTTTCTTCGAATATTGTTCGATAAGACAGGGGCCACACCGATGCCGCATACCAACCTGCCGGAAGCATTACGCGCGGTAGGAAAGGTGGAGCACCGAGGCGCGGTTCGCTCGTGTGGTGGCGTTCGTAATGCTCATGAATGCCCTGTAATTAGAACCCCTTATAGGAGAACAGTGTTGCGTCTTTCATCGGATGGCGCTTCAAACATTTGCGCGAGTAATTACAGTACAAATACTGTCTACTCCCGATCGAGTTCATTAAATCTCCAGCAAAGCTAGGGAATTTCTACGTGGCAAGTGACGAGCTCCGCACAACAAGACAAACTAAATCGATGGCGTTTACAACGTTAGATGCGTGCCAGCCGGCTTTTGTCTTTCGTCGGAGGATGCGGCACAGCTGAGAAGGCCCTCCTTACTGAGTAGGCGAGTGTGTAGGAGTGAGGACGACAGGTCTTGGACGACTCAGAAAAATCAGACTCCACGTTTTTTTCTTACCTCTCTCGTTTCAACAGCCGTGATGAAGCCATATGTCGCTACAGCTAGGCCACGTGTGGCAAGAGGGGAAGTGCGATATAATCGCAGATTCTTCACGCGCTGTGGTTGCGGCTACTGAGGTATGCTATCTGTAGCGTTGAAGTTGGTTAAAACGACGCTATCGTATTTTCTTCATGCCTCACGTGACCTACATACACCTTCAACGTCCTGGCTACCGTTCAGCAGTTGAAACCAAGACCACAGCAGGTGCAAGAACTTCGATTACAAATTTATCCGGCTGTCGCAAGCGAATAACAAGCGATAATTCTTGTGTATATCTTACGCTTCATTATAAAGAATAAAAAAAAAACGCAACAAGGAAATTGGTGATTGCATTCCCTTATACATTGAATGTCTACGTAAGGCCTATAGCTCTCAACCTACAGCTCAAGGTATGTGGATGTGGACATGGCACGCGCATCTGTGGACATGTGGACAACTGTGGACATGGCACGCGCATGATGCATGCGCCGTGCGCAACTTGCCCTTGAAGCGAAGCGATTTCGGCATGTATGTGCGTGCGTGCGAATCGCATCGAATTTTTACGCAACTGCTTACCCGAGGTTAAGCCAGCGGGCGAATATATGCTGAAGTCCCGGGCAAGGTTAAAACAGGTAGTGCGACGACTCGAGCACCGAATATTGTGGAAGTGAACTTTCCTTCCAGCTTCCATCGTTAACAAAGCCTATTTGGCAATGCGCGAGCCACTGTCCTTTATCGCAAGCTACTATCACGCAGGTTGCTTCTTAAACAAGTGTTTTAATTTCGCTCACTTCCGCGTGGCAAGACCGTGACGCGCCGAGCATTAATGAATCAAGCTCAATCCTGTTACTAATGTGTGCACCCCCTCTCACTCCCGCTAGAGCAACGTGGAAAAATATTGCAATCGATGACGTCATGGGCCTATAACGTCATAAAATCTATGGCTGGAAAGACGCCACACTTTTAGAACGGCTCACACATGGCGGTAGCCGCACACGGGTATGCTGTGGCTGAATAGGTGAGCCGACGAACATCCGACTGAAGAAGTAGACATGCACGATAGCGGAATTCTATGGGACAGCGTGCGTCAACTTTCGTTACACTTCTCACCGTTGAGGGCGCTCAGTTGACCTGTTCGTCTGTGATCATCATCATCATCATCATCATCATCATCATATTTTATAACTAAAATAAAAATCAAACCAAAATGCAAAGAAAATTAATTTGGTGCAGCTTATACTCCGAACATTTTGTTTTTAGTATTTTAGCGAGAGTCTGTCAAATATTATAACGTTTTCCTTTCGCAATATAGCATACCGCTTTGTGCGGCGACAATGGAGTTACCCGCCGCGCATGCGCATAACAGGTGCTTGTGCATTACAGTGTGGGTAGATAACTAAACTACAGCGACGTAGAAAAATGACAAAACTAAGACATCACTGAAGTAATCAGGAACGCCCTCTTTATCAGCAGGTTTACAGTAGCGCCAGGCTGCCCGATTTGTTCTATCCCTAGCGGCGAAAGCCATCACTGGAGAAGTGCTATCTGTGCAGTCTTTACTTCAGTCAGTCTTGGTGTGCTGACTGGACTAATTGACCGTTTCTCCGCTTCATGACGACAAAGTTGGCGCTGCGACCAGTCAGTGACTATACCTTATATCATTGCGGCGCATGTTGTTTGCTACTTGGCCGTTCTCATAACAAGTTTACAAATACTTGTATAGATGGTGTTCCTAATTAAATAAAGTTTATTAGCGACTATTAATTAGCGAACAGAATGAGAAAACAGTGCATTCATAAATCGTCTGCTAATGCGTCGACGGTACGGTCAGCTGCGCTCATTAACAGCGGTACTCCTTGTTAGTTTTGTTTGATGGCTACAAGCTTTATGTGAAATGGATTCTGCAGTGGATTCTGAGTTCAGTGCGACGACCAGCTCCGAATGATTCCGGACAAAGTGCAACACCTCCCAAACCAGCAAAAACTAGAAGTGATATACCGTGCTTCACACCGAACTCCCATGCCCAGCTACACATGTACTGGTCTTTCTTGAGCGCTTGACTGGTAAAGTGCGATTCCAGTACCTCGACGAGACTGCCTCATGACGTTCTGGAACAGGTGTAAATCTTGCGTTAGATGTTCGGCAGCAATAATCATCCCTCACCCGTCCAGTTCCTTAACTAACACGCTGGAATTAAAGAATCTGGCGAACCTGCAACAGACGTTCGCCACAGGTGGCGCGCTCCATGACTGCTCTCGAGCTTGCTTATTTACCAAAAGCCTTCCACGTAGGTAAAAAAACTGTGTTCCAGCTACAAAATGCACGCAACTATCGAACTGCTGTGCAGCGCATCACACAAGCTGTCTCCACGTGCGTCGGCAGAAAGTGCGCGCAGTGATAATACAACGCTTCGGAATTTCTCCATATAATAAAATAAAATGAGCAAACAAACGCAATGCCCGCTATGGACGGTCACGTGACCACCGCAAAGCCCCGCGCATCCGTCTTTATCGCGAGCATCTTCAAAAACGCGCAATACTGCAACTTTTCGTAACCGGCGGCCGAGGTATGAAACTCACCAGGCGCACTCAGAAGCCTGCTCAAGGAACGTATAGAGAAATAGACAACGAGAAATTAAAAAAAAAAAAAATAAGAAAATCTCCGTGCGGCAGTATGCGCTTGCGACGTACGTTATGCAATATGCAAAACGACAAACCAAAGTAGGCGAGAAAATAAGGAAAAAAAGAAAGGAATAAGAAATAAAATGGACAATGGGGGAACTTGCAGACAGTGCGAAACTTAATTTCACGGTCGGCTTCCTGCAGCGCGCGCAGCAACCGCCGCCGCATAACAAACCACCACTACGACGACGGAGTGTGTGCGATGGTGGGGATTACGAAAGCACGAGCTACTCCACGAAGAAGACGACGACGACGTCACCGCACACACCGGCGAGCCCATGCGAGCGGTAAAAGTTAAAGGACCGTCGCCTACGGCCACAGAAATCTTAATCACAGGCGAGATACTTCTCTCTCTCTCTCTCTCTCTCTCTCTCTCTCTCTCTCTCTCTCTCTCTCTCTCTCTCTCTCTCTCTCTCTCTCTCTCTCTCTCAGCGCGCACGACTAAATACGCATCCGGCTCACCGTCTCACGAGTGCAGGAATGATCTGTAAGATGCGACAGAGGGGTAATGTAAGCTTGCAAGAGCAGAGCGCCCCGCAATCACCCACGAAACATGATATACGCGACAGTGCAAGAGCGAGTGCTAAAGCGGAGAGAGGTGGCAATATTTTCGAAAAAAAAAATAAAATAAATAAATAAATAAAAACCCTATTTTTTGGGCTCAAGTATGCGCGCGTATTGTGATGCAACCAACCACATTCCAGAATTCCGCAGCCGTTCGTCAGCCGCTGTGCGTTTCGCGCTTCTGTATAACGTGCGTGGTAATGCATTAGTACACATGTATGCGACACTGAATACCTGGCTGTCAGGGCGCGAAGCCAAGACGTTAAGGTATGTAAGTACGCGCACCTGTGGACATGGCGCGCGCGTGATGCGCCGTGCGCAACTCGCCCTTGACGGGGTGCGATTTTGATGGCCTTACGTAATAACCACCGTTCTGCGCGAATTGCGTCGAATTTCTACGCAATTGCTTGCCCGAGGTATGCGCGCAAATGAATTTCAAGTTCCGCGAAAGATTAACACGGGTCGCGCGACGACTCGAGCACCGAATATTGTGGAGGTGAACTTTCCTCCCAGCTTTCATTGTTAACACCGCCTATTTGGCAACGCGCGAGCCTACGACTCGTTATCGCACGCGACTGTCAGAAGTTGCTTCTTAACACAAGTTTTAATTTCGTTCACTTCCGCGTGACAACACCGTAGCGCCCCGAGCATTAATGAATCAAACTCAATTCGGTTACCGATGTGCGCACCTCTCAGCTCTCTCTCGCTATAGCAACATAAAAAGATCGCTATCTATAATGTCGTGAGCAGGTGTAAGCATGATACAGCTGGAAAGGTGCAGGCCATCCCAGAACGCCACACACATAGCGGTAGCCGCACACGAGTATCGGCCATGCCTGTTGAATATGTCTCCCGTCTTCGCGCGCTTCTTCAAGCCAGGAGGCGCCGATGATCTCCCACGGGGTGAGGACCCTCTTCCATTAGAAGCTGTTAGAAGCTTGACAAGAAGCTTGCTTTCCCTACGTGTCGATGCGTTCGGCAGCTTCTGTTTTTCGTGCTGGGCATGGTCGATCGACGCAACTGGCTGCTTTCGTAGTTTGAGATGCCGTTTAGGCACTCGGCCGCTAGTTGTTAGGCCGCCCTCACACCTTCGCCTGCGGTTACCGAAGGCCGCCGCTGACGGCGTCGGGGACTCAATTCACTCCCGTTTCTATGGGCGGCTGAATTGCGAGGCCACGGCGACAGCTCAGCAAAGAGCGTTTGGAACCGCGGCGTGAATGGGCGAAAGATGACGAAGACGATGATTTACGACGCAAGTGCTCGAAAGGGCCAGTCGGCACACGATGCCGCGCCGAGCGGATCGGAATTAGCAGAGCTGCCCTTAATTTTGCCAGCGCTGGTTCGAATTCCGCCCGAGACTAAGCATATGGTGAAAGCGATCCTAATAGGCGTTCCTAGAGCGCCGCGTCAGCGTTTCGTGCCCTGTACTCGTAAGTTGGTTTGTGGGGTATAACGTCCCAAAGCGACTCAGGCTATGAAAGACGCCGTAGTGGAGGACTCCGGAAATTTCGACCACCTGGGGTTCTTTAACGTGCACTGACATCGCTCAGCACACGGACGCCTTGCTTTTCACCTCCATCGAAAAGCGGCCGCCGAGGCCAGGATTCGATCCCGCGTCCTTGGGAACAGTAGTCGAGCGCCGTAACCACTGCGCCACCCCGGCGGGGCCCTGTACTCGCAAGTGAACGTTCCCGACTTGGAACAGGGTAGCATATGCTAGCATGTCAAGGCCCTTAAGAGCAGCGTGATAGGCAGCAGCCGCGGCGACTCCTGCAGAGAGCGTCCACAAGAATGTATATGCATATACTACTCACACTGGGCTCTTGCTCTAGACTCTTGTGGTGGTCCTCACTCCGAGACAAGGACCGCTTGGCGATGCGCTTGTGTCGCAGGTGGTAGTGGTCCCCGAACACCTGCGAAGACAAGAACGAGACGCAACGTTAGGGTCTAAAGCAGCAAACTGCTATCGGCGTTATTTATCCCCACCATGCACCCTTTCTTGCCTCATGCTTCGTGTGATCAAAAAGTGTGACCGGAAATTCGTCAGACACAATGAACATATAGCTAACACAATGATTTATCACATTACAACTGCGATGAAAATTAGACAGAGTAATCGCTATTCATGACCATAGTTAGTGAAAGTCATAGTCATATGGCTAGTCATAGTCACGATTACAGTGTCTGACGTCAGAACAGCTCAATGCAGATGACGCCACTGCTTGCCCAGATATGTCTGCACACGCCGTGCGTTGGCGGATCTCCGCGTAGAACAACACAACGCATCATAAGTGTGGACACAGGCACGCAACCAGACCAGCAACAGGAGAGAAATGTTTTCGCATTGGCACAGGTAAGAAAGTTTAACCACAGCAGCCATTACGGCAAGCAAAGCGGTTTGGTTTGGTTTGAAGGGTTTAACGTCCCAAAGCGACTCAGGCTATGAGAGACGCCGTAGTGGAGGACTCCGGAGATTTCGACCACCTGGGGTTCTTTAACGTCGCACAGCACACGGGCGCCTTGCTTTTCGCCTCCATCGAAAAGCGGCCGCCGAGGCGGATCCCGCGTCCTTGGGAACAGTAGTCGAGCGCCCTAACCACTGCGCCACCCCGGCGGGTGCGCTGGAGGTTTCGAATGCCCAGTGACGTTGGTGCAGCCGCCGCATTGTGCGATATGTCGATCTTGTCCGAAGTTTTCTTTTTCCCTCTAATTACGAGCAGATGAGTTTTGAAAGGGCAAAATAAGATAGGTGCGTGGTAAGGTCGAAAGGGAAGCTAGTATAGTCAAATAACTTTCAGTAATCGATAAAAGGGCAAATATATTGCATTAAGATTTCCGACAAGGAAGTTGTACGCACGAAGAACAGGCTCACAAGTCACGCTATGCAGCGCTTCCTCACAACGTGTCACGATGCTCCAAACGTGCTGAGGCCAAATACTTTCTCCCCGTTCTCTGTTCGACGCCCATACGGGGGACTCCAGCGCGTCATAAATCAGCAGCCGCCGGCAGCACACTTCCGACCATTCGTTTCCACGCGCCTCGAACCCTTCGCTGAAAGGAAAAGGCTCGAAACGCCAGACGCAACCCGTGCCCGCACTCACACACACTGAGCGAGGCTCGGCCTGAAAGGGACCCGCGCAAGGAGCGGTGCGATCGAGCGTGAAGCCGAGGCACGCTCGTTCCTTTCAGGAATGCTTAGAAATGCACGAAGGAGCAGAAATCCCAGCGAAACAGCCGCGGAGCGTCTGTTAAGCGTCGGTTTTCCTTCCTGAGAAAGGCTGTTTGAAAACGCTTCCAAAGCCGAACGGAACTGGATTGAAATGAAAACCCTTTTGCACTTGAATGAGTGGCGCTGAAATAGGATGTAATAGGGAAGCGAGGAACGTCACGATGTGCCTGGACGCACTATCCAGAAAAAAAAATACACCCACATATATATTGAAACCTAGATTTTAGTTTCAACAGCTGCAGCTAATATAGGTGGCAAAAATATGGTCTAGTCGACAGCACCGATTATTCGCAGATCAACGGACACGTTTGGAATATTCCGCTAAGCGCACCAGCACTGCTAAATTGCAGTGAGGAATACGAAGGCTTTATAGTTGCCTGTGTGCCATTAAACCCGACGCAACACAAAAACGCTTCCTAAGGCTGTTAGAGAATGTTAACGACAGTAACGAAACTCAAAAAGAGACGAAACTACGACAGGACAAATAAAAATGAAAGTCATACCTAATTATACGTGCGGGTCCAACAACAACATCGGTACGATAAACTTTATCGGGTCGACAAAAAGCTAAGCCCTTTCCAATTCTCACAATCTGCGACTTTCACTTCACACGCATGAGCCGTGTTCATCCCGTTTCTGTACCGCACATTCGCAACACGTCCACTGCATGCTCCGCCTCTCCGCGCATGTCTTGCTATATACAAGGGCAGCACACAAATATATTTAGTCGTCGCATTTAGTGTTTGCAATTACACGGCGAATTTATAAGGTTGCCGTATCAATTGGCGCAGCTGCATTAGGTACAGTGATAATCAAAAACTAGCGAAGCAACCTTCAGTTTAAATCGATGCAATGAGCATTAAAGGTTGTTGATTCTAGTATTAAATTACGAAATTCTGCACATAACAAAACTGTGCGCTGATATATTACATCAGGACTACAAGTAAAAGATATCATTATGCCGACGATCTTTACATTTGAATAGGTTGAAATTTTACGATTATCGAGTAACAGCAAACCTCCATATGTGATAGTTTTCACCGGATATTTCATCCTTCGCGGGTAACCCGTTACCACAGCTCAGGCCAGATAGTTATACCGAAAGACAAGGACATGGAGGCGACGAGACGAATGGTGACTCGCAAACAGACAAGCCAAGTTACGCCACCAAATATAGTTAACAAAAAGCTTGCAGAAAACAACACGCCATGAGTCTCCATCGCCCCAGTTGACGGCGCTACTTGTTTTGGCCATTCGGTCTGTTTACGTCAATAAACTTAAGCTGCGACTCAGCACTCCTCTTGCTCTTTCCATGTATGTCTTTCGCTCTGCAGATTCAGCATGACACCTAACTAGCTTTCCTAAACGTCTATTCTGCCAGACAGTTATGCGAGCGAAAGCAAATACGTGTGGCGTAACGTTCGCGACGAGGCTTAGTAAATGGAAGACGCTGCCAAATACGGATCCGTGTACTGATTGACAAGATGAGGCTGCTTGCGTAATTGCGCAAGCTTACACATTTGCCCGTCCATAATGCAGTCTCGAGAGGGACAAGGAGGGGAGAACAGATGAAGTGCCATGGGATATGAAACACCGCGCCTACTGTCAGCCCGAGGGGGAAAAAAAAAAAAAAAGGGTCTTCTTCGAGACTCGGCTGATAGAAGAAAATCCACTTTAAGGGCGCAATCCTGTGCGCGCGCAACCATATTTCTTCGCCGTTCAGGGGACAGCGTCAGCAATTCGCGGATAAATCTTCCCGGGGAATCCGAAGCCGCGTAAAAACGAAGCAGACAGATCCGAGAGGAGAAGACAAAAGGAGGTGACCGGGCAAACTGCACTGCGGGTAAAAAAAAAAAAAATAAAAAGGAAAGGAAGCGAGTTCAGAGAAATCAATCCTATCAACGGGGCACGCGAACGCGCGCAGTCTTTTCTTATCGGAGCCACAGAGAGGAGAAGCAAAATAAGTCGACAAAGAGAGAGGGCAGAAAAAAAAAAAAGGCGAAAAGTCGATCGACGGCCGCGCCCAGGTCTCCGGACGCTGTCCATGTCCATCTATTGGGGAGAGTTCCTTCAATTTCCGGATATCTGGACAAACGCCGCCGCCTCCGTCGTCGCTGCCGACACCGCTGGGCGTCCCGGATTTCGCCACCGGCCGGCCCTCCTCGATCGAGGGCCGCATCCCTGCTTCACCCCGTTCACAGCGCGCGTGCTCGTGTATGCGAGTATCTCGTGCAGGGCGCCCTTACTTTCCACCTTTGCAGGGCGCGAGGAGGATTGGAGGAAAGAAAGGAGGAAACAAAAAAGTGATATAAAATGGAGCTTTAAAGAGACGCATTTAAGATAGGGCTGCCGACGGGGATAACGCTGTGATGTAAGCGCGCTGCTGGTATTCGGAAGATTGGAAAATGAGGCCACATGCATATAGACGGAAAAGTAAGAAAAAAAATAACGAAAGGAAAAAATTATTTGAAGAGAAGCTACAACCGTAATGAAAGGTTGCGGTGACGATGGATGACTGTCACCAGGCGAAATATGAACGCAGGAACCGCATACTGTTCCCAGCAACAAACAGTGAAAAGACTTTGAAAGTCGCAAGGTCGAAAACGAAGCCAGAAGGGCACCCCCTCGGCCTCGACGCTGTTCGTGGCAAAGTAAGGCAGGAGACAATGTTGTTGACGACTGCGGCGTTGTTGAAATCACCCGGACCTTTATGACAACTGTGGAAACATAAGCGTAATAAAGGCTTCGTTACCGAAGAAACAGTGTCGATGGAGGATTAAATTCGTCGCGGGATTAACGTGGCCCCGAAGCACGGAGGGCATGTGCGACGGTGCTAGTTATAGGAAGATAACACTACGCATTAAAACGTTGTTATTAAGTAAAGAGGGCCTAGTAAAGGTTATCTATGCCTTTTACTTTTTTTTTTTTTTTTTTTTTTTTTTTTTTAGGCCCACAAAGCGAGGACACCGCACAGTGCTATGGAGCGCAGGCTATTGGAAGCGTGCAGAGTGATCACAGAAATAACTCGAGTTAATGACATTTTAGTGGAAATCAAGAAGAAGAAATGGACAGGCACAGGGCATGTAGTGCGAAGAGAAGACAACCGATGGTCGCTTAGGGCAACAAACTGGATTCCAAGGGAAGGAAGGCGTAGCAGGGGGCGGCAGAAAGTTAGGTGGGCAGATGAGGTTAAGAAGTTCGTAGGGGTCAAGTGGATGCAGCTAGCATAGGATAGGGCTAATTGCAGAAATATGAGAGAGACCTTCGCCCTTCAGTGGGTACAGTCCAGCCGATGATGATTACTCGCCTACCTGACCTACATATACCGTCAGGAAAAGAAAACAAAAATGCTATTTTAGGTTCCGAAATGTCGATTTCTTTCCTGTCGCCTCTAGAACGAACATTTTTCTGGTTATATTATGCAGTGGGGCGGGTTAGCCATCTCATGGCACTGACGTCCTTGCACAAATGTTTGTCCCGTCCACGCACGCGTCGTGAGCCTTAGACAAACGGGCCGAATTAAACTCTCGGTTCAAATATAGATCTCTCTGTTTACTCTACACCGCTAGCTCGGCCGTTTTCTTATAACTGTGCAACTGTAGGCGCGAGACACGCAGGTTAAAGTTGGCTGGCATAAAGGGAGAGCAAACAATGTGTACGCCGTGTTCCGCGTCAAAGAGACGGCCATCAAGCGCAAACGTTGACCTCGGGTCGCAAAGTGTAGCTACGCGTTTGAGGCTCTGTTTAATGTCATTCGCATACAAACGAAAGCCCACTTGATTCGACTATACTGACCTCGTAGGAGGAAGCGACGGAGAATTAAGAGACACACAAAGCGAAAATTGGGCTTAATTTTCGGCTGGCACTAGTCAAAATGCAAGTAACCTTACCAAGAGTCTGCGGCTAGTACACGCTCGTCCGCAAAACTTCCACTAAACCCACGGCCGTGCCAATTACACTTGGGGACACTTCTTGAACAAATGCACTTTTTATTTTGCAGTTTGATCTCGAGACGAATCAACAGGAAATACCATCCCGGAAAACTTGGCAGAAAGACTCTAGGAGGGACACTGTCGCTAGTTAATAGTCCTGTCTGACAAGCTGACCATCCGTTTACAGTGGATACAGGGAAACATTAAGAGAGGTCATCTCAACGCAAAACGACGCATTATTGGACTAACAGCTGTTGAATGCGGGTAGAATAAGAACTATGCGAAAAGGATAACAAATGGAATAAATTATACAAAGCCCGGACAGAAAGGAGACAAACCTAGGCCAGTTGCTTCCACTTAGTTACGGCCTTTCCTGACTGCGGCTTGCTCAGAGTACGCGAGACGACGCCCCTTAGGCAGTGGTGATAACCCCAACGGCCTCGGTAACGAGATGCATCCATATCGCCACCGTATCTAGCGCTTACTTTTGGCGTTGAATTTTATTTTGCCGTCCACACGCAATTTTCACGCAAATGAGCGAAACCCGCGGCATTGTGGCACTTCCTCACCGCGTATCCTGTAAGTCGAACTCGCGACCGTCTGGGCTGCCAATGCTATGACCGGTCGCTTGCTGGATTAAGGTCATAAATACGGCTGCCTTAAGAAAGTCAACATTTGAACAGTCTACTGCACTGTTGATCGAGTAGCCTATACAGACTGCCTACGGGCTTTCTATACAAATAATCGTCGGTCATCTTCGAGTTTTTATGGACTGTTTAAAGATTTTATATTGCAATAAGAAAGCTCTAACAGTCCCTTGAAGAATTAATCTCCCCGTCGTCGTCCGAAGCATCTCCTAAGACACGCCAGCCATTTATCACTGTTGGTAGAGGGAGGAGTCGCATGTTACCGGTCATAGTAGACATGCGGCTAAATCGGAAGAGGAAAATATCTCGTATATAGAAAGGTTGGATAAAGAGGAAATGCTCGGATATAACGAAAAACTTGTATATAACAAAAATGTTCAATGTGCCCCTGATTACTTTAAATAAGCGGAACCGAAAAGGTGCCTGCTTTCGCATTTCCTCCTCGCCAATATCATACTGGTCGGCCTATTATATATATATATATATATATATATATATATATATATATATATATATATATAAATATATATATATATATATATATATATATATATATATATATATATATATATATATTCTAACGGTTCGTGGTCTCCATGCTGCTTCAGGTGCAAGATATGCGAAAATGACGCCACAAGTGCTTCAGTAAATAGGAAATTCGGCTAGTTTGAGGCTGTTCATGACGAAAATATGTGGGCGCAGTCTTTACAAACGCACAGGAAAATGGGACACATGACACGCTAGTACAAAGGGTCTTTTCCGTGTAGTAACACGGGGCGTGTCCTGTGTCATCCTTTTTGTGTGCGCTTGTAAAGTCAGCTTCTACGCATTTTCATGAAGCCAAACGTGACTCAATTTTCTGCGCTATAACTTCTCTGACAGCCCAGTGACGCCATCCATATACCGAACGCGAACGAGAGCAAGCAAAAAATGGGCGATCAATTTTGCAGTGTTTGAATTTGTCGCTTTTCCATGCGTAGTAACATTGGGAAACTAACCGGGCCCGCACCGAAGCGCAGCATGGGAGGAAAGGTCATTTGTAACGTTAGCCGCCTACGCAGTGTCGCGTAGGCGCCGGCAGGACAGACAGAATCGAAGCAAGAAAAATTACGCGAGCAACGTTCAAGAAAGTCATTCAATCTTTCGCGGCGTGAGCGTGCAAAGTTGTGCGTGGCAGTGCGGACTGAACGTAGTCAAGAGCAAGGTTTGAGCCACAACGAAAAAAAAAAAAAAATGACTGCGCATTTACAGAGCAGCCACAATAAGGATTAATTTACAGGAAAATTGTGACCTTCGAATAACTGGGGGGTATTGCTTGTGGGTGGCGACAACGCTACTAACGAATTCTTCTGGCTGTTTTTAGTTTTCGAAGCAAGAACAGTATAGAGTAGCGGCGGCGTCTGTGAAAATCATTTCGTTACAGCCAGAAAAACAGCCTGAAAACAAGGCTGCTACACTGATGTACGAATTTTCGAGCTTAAAACGCAGGACAAGCGCGAGAGAAAGATGAATATTTGTCACACAGACAATACCAGTTTGTGTGTGTATATATTTCGCATACACATTCATTATATTTTTATTTTTGTGAATATTTAGAACCATATAAAAACAGGCAGTGCTGGAAGAAAATAAATAAAAGACATAGCGGTCGATTCCGAAGCGAGAAGTTTCATAGGAAAGTTCTCGCCAACTGCGAAAGTACGGCTAGAAGGCAAAGAAAAAAAGAAAAAAAAAAGGAAGCAAGATGGCATGCACATATAACCGGAAATCGATATCCGATGCAACCACCTCATCCATATCCACCCCCTCAATCTTTGGCCAATAAGTTTTGCCATGCAACTCGCTACACACACACGTGCCAGCCTTCTCCGCCGGAAGGTCCGCATGCCCTTTCCTTCCCGGCCGCAGTCTCGGCATGCACACACACACACACGTTCGCAAAACGGATGATGGAAAACCACTATGTGCCAAACTAGCCGACGACCATTGAGCCACACACGGTGCAGTTCTTTCCTGTCACTCACGCGCGTATACGTTTCCCGCTGGTGAGCCCTTCTCGGACAGAGTTTGCCACGTTTCCTTCCCCTTCGAAGGAGCAGGAAAGCGGCGATCGTGCACACGGAAACGAGAGTATACACCGCGGCGCCAAAGGGAACGTACACGTTCGCGCGTGCGTAATCCTGCAGCGCACCGGGACGCGGCCGCAGCCACGCGGTGTGGTTTCGTCGTAAATCATGACAAATGAGCAGCGGCATGCGCTTATGCCTCGCGATCTTTCTTTTTTCCTCCCCTGAAGCGTTCGCAGATGCGCGCGCGACGAAGATATCCGCGTGCGATTTGTGCATAGCGTATTCAGCTCGCGCCCTCTTGCCGCCTACACACGAGTATAGCGGTGGATTACGGGTGGCGCTGGCGCAATTCTCTGCCGGTAACGCCTAAGGAGAAGAAGACAAAAATAAAATAAAACGGAGGAAAATAAATACAGGCAAAGAACATAGGTCAAACCAAAAGTAGAAGTGTCCCGCCTGCCTTCGAGGACTGAGACGGAAAACGATACGTCGAGGCAAAGGTCACGGTTTAGGCGACCGCTTAACTTCAAAGTTGCTCCTAGTGCTGCAAGGCGCTCGGGTATCGTTCGAGGAACATTTCGTCACCATCATCATCATATCCGTGGCGCAACCAGCACAGCTGCGAAAGGCTAGCATTCATTTCCTCCTGGGTACTCGACATGCCGCGACGCTTGCGCTACCAGACACCACTACAGCGCGCTTCTACGCTAAAGCTATAATATTAAGCGCCTGAACGACCAGATCGCGGCGGCGGCAGTAACGGCTCGAGAGCCCCGCTCGGTGTCGGTTCTTCAAGGAGCAAGTCGCGGCTGCCTACCGTCTTAATATAAACCAGGCGGAGCGCCGGCTCAAGCAAATGCATTCATGTTCGCCTAACGTGCGTACAGCACTCCGTACGCCTGCGACCAGCTATAGACAAGACTTAAGTCGTCTGGTTGCACGGAATCGCGCCTTGACATCCCCGCTGAAAAGTAAGGCACTGCGCTCCCTGCATGAATAAGTGATGCTATACAGCCGTTACACTAGCCAAGCAACAGCGGTCGGAACACGGCACACCACGGGAGATAGAGCTATACGCTATCAATTAGAGAAGCTTTCACGTGGTAACGATCGTGCTGTTCTGTAGAAACAAGAGAAGATTAGGGCAAAGGAATCAGTGAACACTGTAAGCGGCAAGACTCGCCTCCCCGTCCGACTTATTTCGGTTAAGACGGCGCCTTCTCTGCCGCTCACCGCATCGTTAGTCATCTATACCTTTTCTTTCAACTCTCACTGAACAAGGGAGCAAGGTCACATACTCATAAAACCCGGGCGAAAATAGATGTTAAGCTGTTCCTAGGAAGCCGTACCATTCGCTGAGTGCATTCAAGCAGAGTCGCCGCGGCACAATGACCGCACTCGTAACTTTTTTTTTTCTGCCTATAGGTGCCCGTGCATTCTATGACGGCTGATTTTCGCCACTCCAATACGCCGTGTCGAGAGTTAGCTCGACGCCCTTCTCAAAGGAGAGACTGCATTGAAACGATTTTCAATAGGTCCCACACGCACGAGACTGCACCTGCTCACGCACTTTGCGAAAATCATTACAGCGCAGTCTGCGTTGCCAGAATACTGTTCGCTGCTATATACACTCTTGTACCTATAGTTACAGAACTGAAAGCGACAGGAGCGCGGCGGTTAGCGTCGAAAGAGGCAACACATAACTCTGTTTGGACGTCTAATCATACGAACTAAGGTGGTATCTAACGACTGCTTTCAGCAAGTCAGTGTCGCGTTCTTAAAACAGGCCAGAAAGATGCTATAAGTGTATGTTGCGCCGACACCGCGCAATTGGGATTCGCTCGCGCTAAAGCTCCATGCGGCCACAGCCGTGTGCCGCACTGGGGAACCGCAGAGCCAAATTTTTACAGGCGCCATATGCTTGAGCAACGGGTAATTTCAGGCTAGACTTGCTGCCCTCCTTAACTACCTTGCCACGACACGCGCAGCGTACGGGAGAACTGTCCGCATGCGAGAACCTTAGGTGCGGTGAGCGAGAGTTTCCCGGCTTCCTACCACACAGCACAACCGAGAGAACTGAAAAAGTGAGGGGAAAAAAATCAGAAAAAAGAAGAACAAGCGACGACGGGATACCGCGTAATTCGCCAGGAACCGGAGCAATTTTCGCTAAACGGCGACCGCCACGGCCAGGAACCTACGAAGTCGCGATAAGCGCTCCAAGTTTGGTTTGGCGCGATGATATACACCCATCCAGGCGTCGTTAAAAAGCGATCGCGTTTTTTGCGAAGATAAAACTTCCGCGCCAGGTCGGTGCGTATATGCGTGTTCGCGTGGAAGCTAATTATCCCCACGGCAGAAATTATCTCCCGTTCCTCGGCGATGTACACACCTTCGCGAGTTTAGATTCGCCGCAGCTCATGGATAGGAATCGGATCGGAAAAAGCATTGGCGCCGAGCAAATAAGACGGGAGATAACGACTACAAGGACGCGTAATGCGAGCACCAGCTCCATATATAAATACGGCGCATCTCTGCGCGAGTCGGATAAGCTCGAAGGATGCGAATGCACAGCAGTGCATGCGGGGGCGCGCAAGCCCTGGCGGAATGTATACGCGCGCTGTGTTCATTAAGAAATGGACGTTGGCCATTACGCGCGCCTCCGATAACACTCAAAACATCAATTACAACTGGGGCGAGGTTGCGCTCCCGCATTATCGGTGGCCCTCGAACTGCGTGCACAAATGTCCCCTCCTATAGCTCAGCAAATGCACGGATGCGTAACATACTTAAGCAAAGACAACGGTATACATAGAGCTCCCCGGCTTTCCTTTAAAATAATGGCCTCCCCGAAGAGCCTCCCTAAGTGCCGCGCGCCAACAGCGCGTCACACGCTAGCAAAGTATGCAGAAGAGTTCTCCCCGTCTACAAACAGAAAAGGACAGTGGGCAGGCTGAAAGCGAGGCAGCCGAGAACGAGCCCTTGCAATCCATCTTCCCAAAAAGGGCAGCATGTTCGCGCGTATTAAACGGAACGGTTGCATCTGCAGAGACTCGTCAGCCTGCATGTAAACAAACGAAACAGCGGGAGAAAGCGGCTGCCAGTGGCAGGAAAAAAAAAAAAAGAAACAAAAGGAACATCCTAATTTACAGAAAGGCGGGGATCGCTTTTGGGGGCCATTGTTTGTGCGAGAAAAAACAGAATTCAGTTAATCTTTTGCCATACTTGGCTTTTCTTTCCCGTCTCCTCGTTCTGCTTGCCCATGTTGGCATCTATACGGCGGGCAATTTCACGTTAGCAGAATGCAATTTGGACGCACAGCTTGCACTTTTTCGCGGGCCCCTATATTCTTCTATTTCCTGTCCAGTTCTCTACATCCGCTTCAGAGCTTGTACAGACTTTTGTTTTCCTTAAAAGCCATCCCCACGTTTATTTCGTGCTTATTTTATTTTGTCAGCGTAAATAGTGTGCTCGCCATTCCTTATCGCAACTCCGGACTGGAGCATTTTTCAGGCCCCTTTAAACGGGAATCGCACGCACGCACGCACCGAATCCGCCGGGCTCTGCGCATGGCCGAAGCTCCCGGGTAATCTCTTCATTTGCCGCCGTTCCCTCTCTCCCACCCTCCAGTTCCTCCACCTCCCACCACCCGCCCACCGCGATGGGCGGCTGAGCCCGTTTTGGGGCAATTCATTCTCGCAGAGCCACTCGCCACCGCAGCGGTGGATAAATCACTCGGCGCAATTCATTTCGAGCGCTCAACGAGGAAAATTTAGTTGCCACACGGAGTTCCCGGTGCATGGCCAGCGACGACATGACTACGGATTTTTAAACGCTGGTGAATTAGGCATTAACAGGAACGAACGCCGACCGAGCCATGTTATGAGATAATGGCGGAAATGTGAAGATTCAGCTTCTCACTGTACCTAAGTGGGCACGCCCAATATACATATATAAAAAAAAAAAGATATTTTAATTTAGCGTTTAAAACCGCATCAGACAAGCTGGAGTGAAGCCCCGAGGCGAAATAACCCTGCTGATATCGGTGTAGCCTATAACGTGATCGCAACTCGAAATATATCTGAACAATTTTCTTCATTACACAGGCATACTTTCTATTTTAGGAAGGAATGTTAATCGTGTTTTATTATATTCTGCGCTCTTTCCCCAGTGCACAACTGGAGAATAAGTAGCGCTCCATTTCCATCATCGATAGTGTGCTTTTTAGCTTGCGTCAGTGCTTTGAATTTCTTGGACGAAGAGGTAACCACTGCTAACTAAAACTTTCGCCGGTGAGGCGTATATACTTTCATGTGCCGTAACAACCTTGAATGTCGAAACAATGGCAGTTGATATATAGTGCAAATGTCTAATTACTGTCTCGCGGGCTACATTTGCATTATTTTCAGTTACCTTCGCGATCGCTGATCACGGTTTCCACCACTGGACTACATAAAAGGGGTGCATGCAATGATCGAAAAATTATTGCCGAAAATGTTCTACAATGTTTCTATCAAAACCGTTCCGGGATTGAGGACTTCGGACAAAAAACCTTCTGTTGCGATGAAAAACAAAAAATTAGGCGCTTAGTAGTCAGTTTTCGGTCCCTTTAGGAGAGCTTAAACTGACTGTAATGGTCGGGAAGTTTGAAAGTAACGCAACAAATTAAATATAAGTTATCATCCAAGGCTGTGAAGTGAAGCATATATGTCGCATAAACTCTTGCTTTCAATTCTTTGGCCAACATTCGGTGAGCAACCGCAATAGACGTTACGACGGAGAACCAGACCGCACCGTCTAGCGGTGCCAGCGCTGTCCGTCGTTGGCAGATAATCGAGGCTAGGAAATGCGATGCACTGATACAGACTAAGCGACAGAAAGAAGCTGGCAAGCGCCGATCGCCTGTATTGATGTGTGCAAAGAACGGCGTTTTTGCTATAGATTGGCTGACACTTCTCGTGGAAGTGCCAAAGGAGTAGAAAAGCAGTCAAAGAACGCCAAGCGTACAAATTGAACTTATCCATATCGTTTTTATGTCCGCAAGAGACCAAGCACGCTTTATTGGCTATCAGACACGTCTTAGTACGTGACTTCGATCAAGCTCGATAGGAACCAAGTCATAGCGAATCAAGTCGGGGCTAAAACAGATATCAAGTCTGATATTAAAAGGCTATCATCAGACACGTGTTATAGAACACGATTCCATCAGAACCTGATCGAAAAAGTCTCGGAAGCAGTATGGAATTCGTTACCCCCCCCCCCCCCCCAGTAGAACTATATCACACGGTGTGGGCATGTAAAAAAACAAGAAATTTGAGCTTATTAAACACCAGCCCCCAAATTGAGCACCGGGAGAGATGCTTGCCAGCTCACCTCTGCAGAACCAGAAAGCACTGGACAGAGATTCAAGTAAAATTGGGTCACAGATCGATTCCACCCACCCACGATTTCTTACTGAACAAAATAACGTTTTTGTTCACTCACTAATTCCTCTCGGAGCTCCCAGCCCATCACAGAGCTGCACTCGGAACACCAAATTACATATAACGCGTAGCGCAAACGGTGACAGGCGACTGGGGCGAAGGCAGGCAGTGTATACATCAAAGGCTTGGGGAACGGCGCCATCAAACTCGTTAAACAAATGACTGCAGTGGACGTACAAAGAACAAAAGTAAGGGAAACAGCGCGAGGAAAAGTAGGCACATGCTTAAAATAGTGCAGGGACTGTGCTCCCTCCGCATCGGAGAACGGAAAAACGAAGTGGCCTTTAAATCGCGCGCTCTCTTCTAGTCCCTTTGTGATAAACGCTGCGATGAACAATGGCTTGCTCCGAAAATTTCCGGCCGAACGACCGCGCTACGGCGCGCATCTGCAAGTGTGAAACGAGAGGCTCTTCAAACACAGACGCCGAGGACTGGTGACAAAGCGGAGGCACAGAAAGGAGGAGAGACCGAGTGGAGAGACTAAAAACTTCCAGCGAGGAGCTTGGCGGCGGCACAGGCACGGAAAATTGCGAAAGTCGGCCGTCCGTAAAAGATGCGCGTCGGCGCAGGACGCGCGCAAAGTCGCGTGAGTTTGCGCGACACCGGAGAAGCCAGCGCTTTGCCAGAGCGGCGATTATAATAAAAAAGGAATTTCCTCCGCCTTTCATTGCGCACAATGAACACTCACTGAAGATCTTGAGCGCGCCCGCACACACACAAAGACGCTGGAAAGCGACAAAGGGGAACAGCGGAGGTCAGAGTGTTCGCGGGCGGAATTAAGAGATAAAAAAGATGCCGCCGAAAAGCTCCATAAAACGTTCGCGAAGAGCGCGACGAAAAGTTTCACTCACGAAAGCCGGAGAACGGAAATGAAAATGCAGGAACCCACGCGACAGCTTTCATCATCTCTCCCTGGCTTTCCGCGGAAATGGAAAGCGGGGAATTCACGCCGTCAACTTGAATATATAAGTACCACGCGCACCCCATATCTCTTGAAGCTGTTTACCGCAACTGTTTTCCAGCATATATACAACGTATACCTTTTATGGTTGCCCGCGCAGCCGGTTAAAAGGCGAAGATATTGGGGAGTAATTTAGAGAGACGCTCCGCGACCGACTTTTTTTTTTTTTTTTTTCCGCACTGAAAGCGAGAGAAGAAGACTGAGGCAAAACGAAATGTGAAAGTCCAACGAAAACGAAAAATGAAAAATATGTTCAGAAGCCCATTTTATTGCAAGAAGCATCCGGAAGAAATAAAAAACACTAACGGACATTCTGTCGAAATTTATACTTCGCTCGCCCATGTCACATAGCGTAAAAGAAGAAAACTCAAACAGCTCCCCCAAGAAAACAGTTACCGTTCTCCCAGGAACGAGTAGCGGATATGCTTTGCGCTGGAAGCAAGACAAATTAAATTTTAACGCCCCGAAGACGATGTTATATCAGCGTGTTCTGCTCGCTCCAGCTCGCGAAGACAAACATAAACTTGGGCTATAAAATCGTACAAGAAAACAGCCAGCGCTTGTGTTAGCGTGTATCCGAGCTCCACGCACGACCGGGACCAATAGCCGTAAAGTGATATGAAAGCGCTCCATGAAGCGCGTATCGCGCGCAAGAAAGAAGAAAAAAAGAAGAAAGAAATATAGGAAAGAAAAAAAAAAAGAGGCGATTAAATAAAAGAGGCCGGAAATAGCTGCACTGCATAAGCTAGCTTCATGTCTTCTGACGGTCAAATGCACACAGCCAGCCAATTTAATCGGTTCAGGGGGGGCTGGTGTTGCGCAACTGCAACACCAACTGCTTGTTGCAAATAGGTAGTTGTCTTCTTTGTTTACTTTTGTATCTTTGATATTGTATGTATATATATATATATATTACATCTAGTTCTTTTTTTCTCTAAATTACGTTTTTTTTTTTCTGCGGGGGGGGGGGGGGGGGCGTTTAGCTCATTTTATCTTAAATTGAATTAAGCCCGGCCAAGCTTTGCTGGTCCGAACTCCCTTTCTCGTTCTTTGATTTTTTTTTTTGTCATAATCTGAGAGGATTAACAAAAGTTGTTGCGCAAGCGCAATGAAATGTCGTTTCACCTATAGCTTTTTAATTGGACGCGTTGACGTAATATGTTTTCGACAAAAATTGTAATTAACAATTAGGCAGCTGTTTCATAAATTCTCGCAGCGGAATGGACAAGCAAATGAATTTAGATGTTCACATTCCAGCCCAATTGACTGGCTAATGTCACATGCAACGACAGATGTTGTTACAAAGAGATGTGTGCGCAAGATTATCACACACATTCATGCGTGTTTCAGCAAAGCTTTAAAAAGGCGCTTTGGCAGCACCCACTATACACTGCAGCTTTATACGTGAGCGGACCATGCACAAACTATTCTGACATTTCACTTCTCGCATGTTTGCTTCGAAAACGGGGATTTGATCAAGCTCTCAGACGTTGCGAACCTCCACAAGATGCTTCGCAAAAACACGTCTCGAGTCACATGTGGATGCAACCTCCCCGCGCCGCGTAGCGCGACAGTGTCTTTCCCTCTACGTCGGTGGCCAATGTGGCGAAGCAGGCGTCAGCGACGCAATCTGCGTTCGATCTATTAGACCGCGTGCCTATTAATCAACGAGCATGACATCCACGTTATCGAATGTATAGCCCCTCGATTTTTGCCACCTACTGCCTAACAACAATGCAGCATATACTTCTGCTCCGCTAAAAATGTAGTTTAGTCCGTTACTTAACGGTATCCAATTCGGCGTTGAACTAAAATATCGTACTGAGAAAATGAATAAACCGCAAATTCCGCAACTATAAACAGACGTTGAACGTACAGACTGCCTTCCAACTTCAATGTGCAAAAGCTGCAGCGTAACCGACACCTATGATAAAAAGCAAGAAAATATCAGTTTTTTTTTTTTTTTTTTTTTTTTTTACTATTTCTTCGGGGCGGCAGATAATCGTCCGAAGCTTCTCCCGTATACGAGAAGTAAGGGCCCACGAATAATGTCTACAAAAGCGCCCCTGTACTGCTCGCGGTTTCCGCGGCATCTTCGGCTGCATGCGCTTTTCTAGGCATCACCCCGTTCTTTGCTCGCATCCCCATTTCCCCAATTTTTTGTTCCCATTTCGGCATCGCGGCGCCGACTCGCGCGGAGCTGGGTGCACTTGAGCACGCACGCCTGAGGGAAAGAAAAAAAGGGAATGTGGGGAAGAAAACCCCTAGAAGCACCATCCGAAGCGGAAATTGAAAACTCGCATTACGTTCTCTCAGAGAGGGGGACGTTCCCGCTGTCCCGAAAACGCTGCCGGCGTCGCCGGCGTCCCATTGTGCCGTGCACCGGCAGGGGCTTAAGCGCGCACGCGCGCTCTTGGCGTCCGTTCTGACGAAAGAACACGACCGCGAGAGTTCTTTTTTTTTTTTTTGTTCTTTCCCTTTCGTGTAACGTTAAGAGCCCGCCATAAAGGCCCCGCCACATTCTCTCCTTTTTACTCCACGCCGCAGTCACCGGTACACTGTGGAACTGCAGGGCGGCTGGCGCCAGCCCCCGGCGGGAATACAATACGGAAGCTTGAGCTGCGACGAGGGAGAAATAAAAGGAGATTCGAGGGATAAAACGTCTACACGCGGTAACATAACGCGGGATTTTGAAGGATACGGAGGGATGATGGAGATCAAAGGAAAAACAGGGGCGCGTGCGAAACGTGACAACCTCTATGGCGCCAGCGGTGCAGTACCGCAAAGGAATACCGTTGTCGATTTCAGCAACACTCCCCCCTTGAACTGAAAAAAGATAAACAGTAAGGAATAACAACAAAAAAAAAAAAGATCGGAATATGGGAGCAATGAATATGAGACTTCTCGCTGAAAAACGACAAGTGCATCTGCATGAACAGACTGATCACTTATCACGCACGTGCGGACTTACGTGAGGGGAATGGGAACAGTGCGCCATAGCTATAGAAATGGTAGCCATCAGAGGTTGAATTTAACGACGAGTTAAACGGCCCGCCATTCTCATATAATGGCATAAACTGGACTGTGTACCTGCTCTTACGAGGGGGCTCACACTTCCAGCGATAGAAGCGTCAGGGCTTTGGAAGTACACGCGCATGTTTTTTTTTTTTTTTTTCGTAACTACGACTAAAGTAGTTGAAGACGTATGGCCTGCCACGTCGCACACGCCGTGTACTGTACAGGCATTGTGAAACTTTTTTCTTCATATTTTCTTCATATTTTCTACATATTATCTTCATAAGCTGTCCAGTTACGAATTGCGATTTAGGGCCGAGGCTTCATGATAAATTTTCAAGATGATAATTAAAAAAGTAATGCGCTTTCGTATCATGATAAGTCGCAGCCAAAAGGGCCAATCGTATACTCGTGGCTGATCATGATACCATGAGATAAAAATAGAGACGCTCATGAGAGCTGACTGAACGAGCGCCAGTGGACGAGAGATAATCAACGTGCGGGCTAACGAGCGGTAATGCGAGGTGTATATACTGGGGAAGGGGTTCTAACGAGTTCTGTAAATGCCCGGAATTTTGAAACGTGTTTAGCTTAATTACTTTTGAAACTAGTGCAGCGATACTAGCCAACGAAATCGCGAGCGTGAAGACTTTTACGCAGTTGCTCCTAGGTCACTAGTATACACCACTGTGTACATGCACTGCCGGACGATTTGGGAGATTGTTTTGCTGCGAGTGATGAGCTGTGCTGGAGACTAAATAACGCTGACTCTGCACAAAGGTGCAATACAAGCGCCTCGCCGTGGTGGCGCAGTGGTTACGGCTCTCGACTACTGTTCTCAAGGATGCGGGATCAAATCCCGGCCTCGGCGCGGCCGATTTTCGATGGAGGCGAAAAGCAATGCACCCGTGTGCTGTCCGATGTCAGTGCACGTTAAAGAATCCCAGGTGGTCGAAATTTCCGCAGCCCTCCACTACAGCGTCTCTCATAGCCTGAGTCGCTTTGGAACGTTAACCCCGCAAACCAAACTAAACAAGTCTAGTTGGACATAAATCAACGTTACAGATATATCCATTGTTACAGTTTCACGGAATTATAATGACAGATGAATGTTTGTCTAGACGAAGCGGAACGAAAATCACCCGAGGAAAAGTACAGTACAACCCGCGACAGCTATGAAACCTATACGTTCGGCAAACAAGTGCGGAAACACCACGGCCCCTGGGAGATCTTTTAAACTGCACACGATCTTCCATTCATAGTCACCAGAAACGATAATGATGCACTAAATACGCATGCCAGCGTATTTCTCCACCATTCCTGCATCGACCAAACAGCAACAGACGACTGACATATGCTTCCGGAGGCCAACCATAATGCATCGTCGCCCGTCTGCGGTCCCCAGAGTGCATGAACAGCGGCAGGGGCCTCCCCCCCGGAACACCGGCATACACGTGGAGTCGGATTTTACGACTCCCGTCACCTCTGCCAGCCGAGTTATGCGCGCACGATTTCATCGATCTTCGCCAGCTGGCGGCGCCTGACACCGTTCGCGCCCCGCAGCGCGCAACCTGACTCCACACACCGCGCGGGTTTGACTTTCATGAAATGTAGGAGGACACCTGCGCGATTTGAGTACTCAGCAGGGGAGGATTTTAAGAAATGGGGGAAGGGGCGGGGGGGGGGGGGGGAGCACGAACTTTCCGTTCTCATACATACATCATACATCCACCCCCATCATCCACCCCCATGTGGCGGCGGTGCTGGAATTGCTGATGCAGCGCTCTAATTCTCAGCCGCTGTCCTTCTTAACATACAGATAACCGTTCTGGTCGCGCTTGAAGTGGTACGTAAACAT
The DNA here is from genome assembly GCF_055883805.1 of Amblyomma maculatum. NCBI lineage: Eukaryota > Metazoa > Arthropoda > Arachnida > Ixodida > Ixodidae > Amblyomma > Amblyomma maculatum. Next base: position 54,439,209 of record NC_139345.1, on the reverse strand, counting down.
CAGGTCTGAGCGCGAGAACCTCCTGTGAAGCGGTACCAAAACAAAACACCGAAGCAGTTTCAAAGTTTCGAAGAGGGCGTCGTTCCTCTCTACAGGATCCAAGCTAGGCGCGGCTGAGGAAGACAATAACCGCGCCCTTCCTCCCGTAATTGCGGACCTAACAATTTACAAATGCTCACACAGAGTAGAAATTCTGGGAGACATTCAAGCGTTAGTTGCTCCCGATCCCCTTGCAGATATCCTCGTTCGCTTACAGGCGCCCTGTCGCTCGCTTAATCACTAATCACAAACAATCATAACCGTACAGTCGTAACGTTTCACATTGTGAAAGACCAACGACCACCTGCCCGAAGCACGCAAGATTTTTAGCACACAACGCCGACAGCGTCAATGCAGACACCATACTTTCTGCGAAAAGGGACCCATAACACTGTCATTAAATTTAAAAAAATAAAAAGTCGAGTTGGTATGCACGGGCCGACGCAATTAAGTAACCACTGGACGCATGAAATTAGCTTCGAAACAGCGCGCCATAGCGAATCAACTCTTCTTTCGTTATTTATTGCTGATGCATTGTAGCGAGCATGCAACCTGTAAACCACCATGCTGCACACATAAAACAGACTAGTAGTCCAGTCCTCCAGCACGAGCCCTAATTAGCTCCTAAACACGTCACCTCGCTAACAACAATGAAGCAAGCCTCTATACAAAGTAAACCGGGCGCAAAATGTAGCACCTTAAATAGGAAACTGCTGGTTACATACCTTTCCTGTCCTGTACTTATTTTTGCCAACATCAGTAGGGTAAAGAAACGACCCGGCGGCGGTGACAAAAAGGGCATTATCAAGATGTTCCAAGGAAGGAGAGTCGTTAATTAATACAGGCTCACTTGCTTTACAGTACAAAAACCGGTAGTCGGGCCACAAGCAAAATACAAAGCAGACACAGCGGTGCATTAAACTTCACCGAAACCGGTCTACTTTTTTTTTTTTTCTCCAGAGTTATTTTCTCAAGACGAATTTTCTTATTTGACGCCGTAAGAGGCAGTACATGCGGCGATATTACCGAAGCACACACTGTGCAGCACCGAAGAACAGCATGGAGCATGCCCGCCGTGAATTAACTTTGTTTCGTTTCGAGCTGAAAGTAATGAAGCTGGCCGACAAATAGGAATCGCAAATCTAAAAATAGTCCAAAACAAGTCGGCGGACGGGTTTCGAAGGGCCACGACCACTTCGGAGAACGCAGCGAGTCGTGAACAAGGGCCAGAGCCGACAGCGCGACCGCGGGACGAGGACGCGCCGGCGCGACGCGCATCCATAGCGATCAACAACCTTGCGTCGAGTGGCCTATAATCTGCGCGGAGCCCGCCGTCCCCAATAGCCGAGCGTCAAACTCACGATTGCCCCTCGGGGGGGGGGGGGGGGGGGGGGGGGGGGGGGGGGGGGGGGGGGGGGGGGGGGGGGGGGGGGGTGCCCCGGCAATGGAGGCAGCCAGAGAATAAAAGCCAGGGAGGCTGCGTGCGGCGCAGAACCGGATCTACTCGGTCCCCTCGACAAGCAAAGGAGGCAGATCGGAACCACTCCACACTCTCAAAGATCGGGAACAATCGGAAGGCCACGCTACTCGCGCAAGCCGGCGCCAAGGAGCTTTTTCTGCCGCGCAACGCTTACAACAGAGGCGGGCGAAAGTCGACACTGACACACGCACATTCTCTGCAAAATGTTCACACATGCACCAAGCATGCAAAACTTGTGCAACAGTGTAAGAATGATCGGCCGCTCTGAGATTTAGACTGTTAATTCCGCATTAAGAGAAATTGAGGACGGCTTAAAGCTGAGATATACGTGGGCACACGGAGATAAGTGCGCACGTGCGTTCAATTACCGGCATCCTCTCTTGTTCGTATACTGGCAGACCTCTTTCGCCGAAGAAACGTTAACGAATAGATTGCCCCTCTCGAATCCTTTTCGTGCGTTCGCACCAGATGTGTCACCAGCGAAAAAGCCATGATGTGCTGGGTGCGTCGGAATGTGTCGGCATGCTCGTTGGCCGAGCAATAGCCTTTCCTAAATCTTCTGCAATCACATGCAGTGCTCGCGCCAGCAGGCGCTGGCAGGCTGGCCGGCTAGCTGCGTTGCAGCCCCTATGACTAAGACCGAAGTCTGGCAAGAGATCTCGCTGCCGCATTAGCGGTACGGCGGACGCGATAAAAGAAAAAAAAAAAGTGACTGTGGCCGCACGCAATACGATTGGAAGATTTGAAGCAACAATATATCCAGTTACTTCCGCTGAAGCGGTAACCACCAAGCGTAAAACATTCTTGGAAGTTAGTCTCCTCCGAAACGAAGTCGGTGACTGCAAATGTGTTGTGCGCGTCACTCAACGGCATTTTACACGTAACTACCATAAATCACAGCCTCGGTGGTGTGCGGGGTTCAGTCATCGTGGATATGGCATAAAAAATGGGAGGACGCTTAAGCTTCAAGATTAAAAGCGATAGCGCGCGTATTTTTACTTCATCAAATTTCTTTTAGCTACGACGGACTACGATGCAATATGACTTAGAACTTCAGTTTCTATTTCTTATATTTATTGCATTTTAATATTTTTATTTTTAATTATTTGTGACCAATGTGTCTTTAAAGTTCATTTTGGTTATCGATAATTATTCAATTATTTGCGGATTTAGTACTAACCAACAACCCATCACGCCAGCCATTACCGAGACCTTCAACCAGAGGGCTTCATTTTTTCCGGCCTCGTTCCGAACATTTGCGAAAACCCCGACAACATTTGAGCCGAATTTAGGACACGGCGACGGGATTTCGGCTGAACGAGCTGTATAGGCTTCGCTTAAAATTTAAACATTGACTTTAGCCAGTATACGCTGTGTGTGGTTGCACATATACTATTGGCAGCAAGGAGAAATCCATGCCGTCAACTATGAAATATGCGCCATGTTTAATCAGGTCAGTGAAGCGAAAGCAAAGCAGATAAAGTTAAGGATAAAATTAAGCAAGGCAAACGACCAAAAACAATCAAAATTAAAAAAAGATAAACTCGCTAAATAAGGATGACCACGCTCAGCAAGGTTAAGCAAAAGCTAAACAATAAGCAAGACTAAACGATGAGTGCCAACTAGATAGCAAAGCAACAGATAGCAAAAGTGATAGCAAAGCCGAGCAAAATAAGACGGAAGCCTTTTATTTATTTATTTTTTTTTTTTTTTTTAAAGTTTCCGAAGACAGGCTGGACACCATGCTGGAAGACAGGCTGGACACAGGCTGGAACAGCGCTTGTTCCTGTTGTTTCTTCCTGTCGTCCCCGTTTGTTCGCGCTGTTTGTTTTTTTTTTTTTTTTTGGATGATGTATCTTCTCAATTTCATATAAAACGAAATGAGAATTCAACTGCGACGTGTTCTGCAATCCACGCAATCGCGGTGCAGGAACTTTCAAATGTATTCATCCGTGACCTCTCGTGACGCGTCTAACATGCCTGGCGCTGCTCTCACAAAAACCCGTACAAGACTCACTGACACTCACTTCCGACACTTATATTCCCACCCAGCGTGTCCGATATGTAACGACGAAATGTTGAAGCCGACATTCACCACTTGCTGTGGGTGTGTCCAGCTCTGAAACTCGGGAATCCGGCACTAGACGGCAGCTGGCCTTTCAGCAAGCAATCCTGCCTCGTATACCGCTTGGGCGCAGGGACCACATCATCGCTCAGTGCTGGACTTCATAATATCAGGCAACCTTTTTCCATTCATTTAATCATTTCTTCATTCCTCACATACCCTACTGATGCCCTGAGACAATAAATATCGCTACAAAAAAAAAAAAAAAAAAGACCCATCTAACATTGCGAATGACGTAATACTACAGCGCGGAACAGGCTCTCATTTCAGTCGGAAATTGCAGTTACCACCAAATCGAATCACTGTCGTTCCTTAGGCGGTTCGTGATAAACATCTTAGCCAAAACATAAGAGTACCGGTAACAGCGTTAAAAAAAAAAAAAAAGAGAAAGAACTCAGCAGACGGAACCAATGTATAGACAGATTGCACTGCAAACGGTGTCACGCGGCGAGCGTGCGGTGCTCAGCGAAACACGCGAGGAATGCGGCAAGGTTCCTTCGATCCCAAGAATGTCGCTCTGAAGCACCGGGGAAACCAGTAACTGACACGGGGATCGACAAATATACGTCTTGGAATCCGAAGCGAGCGGTGTAAAAAACAATCGAATGTGCATCCCACCGCAGACGTGACTATACTGTATAGACTGTCTCGGCCCATATAAGCTTCTCAGTAGGGCTCTAACCTAACCTAACCTAACCTCATTTGCGCACGGCTTGATAGCAACGGCTGCTGACAGCTCTGCATAGGCCTGGGCAGAATTTCAAGAACGGCGACAGAGTATACGAAACATTTTGCAAGCGAACGTCACAGTTCAAACGTGGCTCCGATACTCCGTAGCCCTCCACTACGGCTTCCCTTTCTCTCTTTCCTTTCACTCCCACCTTCATCCCTTCCCTTACGGCGCGGTTCAGGTGTCCACATTGCAAGTGTGATAGATACTGCGCCTTTCCCTTACTGTGAACCAATTATTATTATTATTATTACTCCGATAACGGTAGATACAAAACCAGCGGACTCTTCTCTGCCTAATTTTCCGGTAGAAACGCACTGCAATTGCGCATTTTTGCATTAATCGTATGACCCCAACTGTGGTACAATGATTTGACTCCGCTTTAATTTCCAAGCAGGGCGTGTATAAACGTTTGCAGGTGGCTTAATTACCTTTTTTTTTTTATCTTAGTTGCGTTCGTTTGCAGTTAAGGATGATTGCGATCAAGTCAGCTCGCCCAGGTCGGCAAGATGAGGTACGCAGCGAATACATTTCCACGGAAAACAAAGCTAAACAAGAACATTAGAAGCGTACAGCAGTAATCGTACATCGCGCTGCGAAAGTGATATATTTGTACGTGGAAACAGCAGGGCCTCAAGACGCGAAAGCGAGATAGCTGGAGCGGCGCTTAATTAAAAATGCGATTGAAGTTGGGACGTTCCTTGCACGAACAGAAGTTAAACACCGTATCCAGAACTAAATACAGACGTTCGTTCTTAGGCCTTAGGCGGCGGTGTCTCATTTATTGCACCAACCTGTATAGGGGAAAAAAAAGGAAATGTTTCATTTCGTACACGCGAGCAACGCGACCGCGCGTGGCACGCCGTAACTAATGGAAAAACAATGAAGGGGGGCTCCGCTGATTTGTCGGAACCACGACGGCAGCTACCCTCCACCCCTCCTTTCTCTTTCTTTTTCCTCATATTTCCCCGATCTTTTCTTTCTCGCATTCCTTTCGAATCCGTAGAGAGTCGGCCTGCTATCGTTGACGGAACAGGCGCTAGCTAGCAGCTGGGACGCAGCTGCACTACGACACAAGCAAATTTAAATTCCTCTGGATGGGGAGTTGCCCGAAGCATCACGACATTCATCCCCAGAGAGAATGGATGATCAATTAAATGCATAGCAGGGAAACCGTCCGCGGAGCGGGGGAATGTGAGAAATTAAACGCCTAAACTGCAGAACACCATGTGAGGTAAGAGGACGCTGCTTCTCCGTGCCATGCATACCGTATACACGGGGACCCAGACGGGGCCGAGCGTGCTTTAGTGAACGCGCAAACAAAGGCGGAAACCTGCTGGTTGGAAAACTGCCATAAATTTGAAACCAAGGAACGAAACAAACAAAATAAACAAACAGTACAATCAAAAAGAGGAATCACCGCGGAGTCCGCTTTACTGCAGCGAAATGCAAACGAGCTACGTTGGAGAGTCCGGTCCGGTCGGTGGAACCCCGCCGAACGGGAAACCGTTGTATAATTCGAAGAGCGGATAAGGGTGGGTGTGTTGCATGTCAGGGGGACTGAAGCGCTCGAATTCGAACAAGGATTGCGCCCAGACGGGGAGGAGGAAGGGCGGAGGGGATAGTTGCACGGTGGACTCCACCCTCAACAGAGCATGGGTGCAGTCATCCCAGCACCGCAATAATTCAATCAGCAGCACCGGGCGATCCCCGGCGTGCTCCTACAGAGCTATTAACCTCTTTTGGCCTCCCCCTCCCCTTTCCGTTATTTGTTCGCGCGTGCGAGCGCTAAAGAAGCACGGAAGGCAAATAGGGAGGCAGGTCGAAGACCCCACGCGTTCCCGCAAAAGGGACAGAGAGAGGAGAGACAGCACGCGCCAAGCCCCGGCTTGAGAGCTTTGCACGCAGATTCCGATATCCCCCGACTCGTGAGCTCACTCTGGCCTAAATAATGCCGGCGGCTTAAACTCTCCCCGCCAGCGCGTGAAGGGACTACGAGCCACGAAGGCCGGCGCTCCCCGGTCTACAGGGCCCACCCTGCCAGGCAGACGCCCAGTAGGCGAGCGGCTTCACGGCGGTGCAGGCCCGCTATGCCGGAAAGCCACTAGAGCAGGAATGACGCTGAAGGGGCAGAGGCGAAGTACCCAAGTTGACGCCGGCGGATCCCCAACTCGAGCCTGAGAGCTATGTGCATTAGAGCATGCTGTGTATTATTAACGGGCAGAGCTCCCCTCTAGCATCCTGGCGGCGGCGGTAGAGCGGTTTTTCCCGAGAGGCAACAAGGGGTTCGGTCAAAGCACCCAGGCACGGTTCTCCTCTTCGGCGATAACAGGGCAAGAGCGACGGCCTCCTGCGCGTGTACCGAGTCGGGCTCTTCCCTCTGTAATGTGGGCCCCCTGCTTGGAAAGGTGTAGTTTTGTCTGGCTAGGGTTCCTGCGCGTGCTTCTCTCCCTTCGGTAATAACAGGTCTGGCAGACAATGGGCCGACTCTATACGTGACTCACTTCTTGTCCTGCGGAAATATGCGCATGAACGAAAAAAAGAAGGAATCCGCGAAATTATGCTGCACGTGAAAGCATACTATGTGCACATAATACTCGCAGGAATGCAAATGCTATATGCACCACGCAACTGAGAAATAAGTTTGACAACCGGATTCGGATTCAACTATGCATACACTGTCTCATGCAACGAAGCAAGGAGTTTTTCGCCAAACTAAATAAACGAATCAGCGAACAAACGAATGAATTAGAGAAGGAACGAACGAATGTACTACGTTGCCGGAACAGTTTTGCCCTGCACATTAAAAGGAAGGCTGCCTGTGCTCGTCATCCTCTCGTTTGTGCATTGTTTATTTAAAGCCTTGTTTTTGAACATTAAAACTAAGGATCGAATCGGGCAAAGAATGAGTGAGAATGAACGAATGAATTTACAGGTTTACTGGAGCCTACGAGATGAAGTTCTAAAAGGCGCCAGAACTGCAATTCGTTGTTTTCGGTAACCACAAAGGTAGTCGTGAAAACACTGAACAAGATATTAAACCGCGGAGCCGGAACGACATGAAAAGGCATTGAATGGAAAAGAGAAACGAAAAAAAAAAAAAAAAGGAGGGAGGGAGGGGTCTTTTATTAAACCTCTCGGAAGAAGCCTCGCCATTATGCAGGAGTTATGCAGCGCTCACTTGCGTCGTCAGGGAAGTCAGGCCAGGCTCGCACCCAATAAGCTTCGCCGTTGCGTAGGAAAGGCACCGCGCTGTGGTTAAAATGGCGCTCGGCGGCAAATGCGGGTTCCGACTACGAAAGTAATGAGAGAAGTGCTGGCCTGGTCCAGATGCATACCATGCGCGTTTAGGAGGCCGACGCTCGAACAAAGAGGAAAGCGAGTTGTGAAAGCAAAAAAGGGACACGCACAGGTTGACAAAACAAAACTGCCCTCCCGGGAACCTCCCGCAGCAACGAAAGATAGCCGGCAGTCAGGGAACTGACGCGGAACACTACGTCACACGGCGACTCCTCCCTTGTTGGCATCAATTCACGACATCGAAACAGCGTACGCGGAATGCAAAGCACAGGATCTGAATGAAGGCAGTGGAAAAAGGCGAAGACACACCCACAGGGGCGCCTCGCCTCTGTCGTATAAGCCGGCCTTCGATGCCCGTAATGCCGTTCGTCCTCTTATGGGAACACAGTTCCTGCCGTCGCCTGTGCATTGAACGAAAAAAAAAAAATAAAAAAATAAAATGCTAGATAGACCGGACCCTACATCCTCAGCTGTCTGGCCGCTGTGGTTTTGGTACTCGGGTCACGGACTGCCAATGCTCGCTCGGCGACAAGATCACACACTCACCACCGCATTCTCTACTGCCGCTTTTTTTTTTTTTTTTTTTTTTTTGCTTTTGTCCCTGCCGACGTCGCCTTTTGTTTCTCCATCTAGTTTCGCGGTCGACCTTTGAAGCAATCGAACGCAGTGCAGAGGTCTGGTTAAGTGGAACAGGAAGAGCAGTTGATCAATGCCAGCGAGGGCCTCCTCGCTGAGGCCGAGCCAGGGAAAGGAAGTTGCCGGCACGGAGAGAAAGGGAAGGAGAGGGGCCACTCGAGCCAAGATGTGCCGCCATGCTGGAGGAACAAACAATGAAAACAAAAGGCCCGGCACCTCGCGTCCGCTTCATTTGCACGCACGCCCCGCTCGCTAAACGGCTGCTGAGTGCGCGAATCGCTCGTTAGACCGAGCGCGAGGCGTCAGAGCTCGCGCACGCCAGGAGGGGGGATTTTCCCGACCGCTATCCGCACGCCACGGGGGCACAGCGGCGACGAATGGAGGAAGGAATCAAGCACCATTTGGACACGCACGGGCCGCGTGACGGTGAAAGCGTTGAGTGCAAAACCATGCTGGAACCGAAGCGCTTTTCAAAGGCAGCGCTTATTGCACGCCCAAAACCACCGAGGGCAGGTTTAATCAACGTTGATTCGCTCTCTGGCACGCCACGCTGAAGTCAAGCGATGTACAGCTCTGGCGGCAAAAAAACGAGCGACCGAACTTCGCACGAGGTGCGTTGCCATAGTTATGGCCCATGCTGACGCGTTCAAGTCTGCAGTTTAAAGTGACAGATTCGATGCCGGCGAAGCAGCATTAGCAATGTAGGCTGCACACACGCAAAAAGACGAATTCTTTCACGAATTCTAAAAGCGCTTTTCTAGGCAAGCCCACGCAAAATGAATTTGAAAGCGTGCGCACAACGAATATTATTTTTGCACTGCAGTTTACGTGTATATTTCGTCTAGAGGAGTATTTGTTCGTAAATTCAATGCAATTTACAGGCTCCTAGGCTGTAACACTGTGTAAAAGAGCAGAAGAATAATAAATGCATCAAAATAAGTAAGATCAAATCATGAAATAAAAGACAACAGATGAGACAGACAACAGGTAACATGTGATAAGATAACCACTGTTTGAATGCTCTCAACTTTTCGCCATCTACGTTGCCAGTAAGAGTACGATTTATCGTTCTTTTGTGTATATCTTAATCATCCGAATGAGTTTCATTAGCCGGATTGACGCTGGCCCGCTTGACGCGATTGCGCTTTCGAACGCCTTCGCAGTTCACAGCGCACTTGGCTTCCGCAGTGGAAATGAGGCCTTTCCAAGTGGTCGCCAACGAAACAAGGGCAGAGTCTTATCGGCGCCCGCGAAACAAATAAGTGCAGCCAGCACAGTTGCGCGCTTCGAGGCGAGTGTATACAAAAGCAATAAATTCGGACTTACAGCGTCTCAGTATTATTCCCGTTTCGATCAGAGTCGCCGTAGAGCCACGCTCCCGTTATCTCAAACTGACATTACAAACAAACGAAGAAAACTAAAGGTAACACAGTGGAATGAGTTCCTGCACGAGTGCAGGAATCGAGACAACCCACTTCAATTTTTTTTTAGTTGAGTCTTTCTGAGATTGAGATAGCTGCACTGCAGATACTTTGTGCGAAGTGGGAGAAAGCACAAAGTTGAAATATATGGCCTTAAGGTTCGCTACGCTGTTTTGATGAAGAAAATGAGGCTTAGCTTCGCCTTTAGAAGAACTGGCTCTCGTACTGCGTTTCCCACGCCTGCCCCAGCGCCAGGCCTTTTCCAGAGATTCAACTATAGCTATACAGCGTTCTGTCAAATTTTCTTCCCGCTATAGCCATGCATTACGAAAGTTTAGCGACCATGCCTTGGTAATTGATCTCGGACACCGTAGCCCATAAGTACCGCATATATGTGCTATCGACCGTCTCATATGTTCTGAGGCGTGACTATTTTACTCTCTCTTGTAATCAATAGGAAAGGGCGATTCTTCTACACGTTTAAAATAGACCCCAATAGAGTCAATATATCGATTTTGTGTTGCGGCCCCTTTGTGGAGACTAGTGCTTGAGTCTTAAAAGCCGTACCTTTAACTTCACAAGTATTTAGCACCACACCGCAAGGCCACCGCTGGCGCTTCAGTGTTTCACACTCGTTCTGTACGAATATTCGCAAAACTAGCGAACATTAGTCGAAATATCCGGTTCGTATTCGATTCAGCGCTATCACTGTTCCATTCGCATTAGATTCGGTAGGGAAGCCGCACCTGGCTCAGAAGAAGTGCGATTCACACGCTTTAATTAAAATATAATTTCCATTCTAACAGCCTAGCGCGGAGTTAAATTCTTTTGCTATCTTAGCAACCCCCAAAATGAGTAATTATTACGCGTGCATCAGGAGGTAAAATACACGCCGCCGTGTCAAACATGTATCCGTTTCAAAGCACGCGAAGAAACCAGACACCACTGAATACATGCGGCGCGTCAGGCTCTCCATTAGAGGTCGTAAATGACACAGAAGAAATTAAACAATTTAGAATTTACAGCCCACTCGTCTCGGAGTTATGACCGCCGCAACCGCCTGCAACGGCGAATGTTCAGGCATACAAAAAAATAATAATAATAAAGAAACCCTCACGACAGAGACAGACTAACATAAAGGGACCGTAAATCCTCCAGAGCCAACAAACACCTCGTCGGAGGGGAAAAGGCTTCGTTGAACGGGTTGTCGGTAAAGCTAATTTCCTCGCGGCTCCTTCACAGCGATGAGCGAGCAGCGACTATGATGACGTCACAGTCCCCCTCCCCACCGTCATTTCTTAATTTCATATCCGTCCCTCCACCCCACACGACGAGTGATTACGACCCGTCGACGGCGCTTTCTTTTGTCGGAGATGAAGAGGGGCGTGGGGAGGGAAGGGGGGGGGGGGGGGGAAAGCTTAGCACATAATAACCGCCACCGCTGCCCTTTCTCGCTCCACCGTCTTCTATTCTTCTCTTCCCTCGCTACCCCCAAAGACATACATGTACACATTCAACAGGAGAATAATAAGCCGCCGCGAGCAAAGAAGCCGCACAGGAGACAGGCCGCCGCAGGGGATCAAAGAACACCGCGTCCACGCACCGATTCTCATCAGAGTTCCCACAGCGGCGAACCACCGTCGTGGCGAGAGCTGGGAGTGACGTGCTGGAAACACGCTGATGTATACGAATGAGAAATACCGCACACGGGGATAGCGAGTAATACACATCGGAGAAACCAAAGAATACGGTCGCGGAAACAGACAAAACAAAAATGGTCGCAGGGACCCCAAAGCCGCACCGGAGGCTGATGCGCAGATTGGCGGAACCGCGCCGAAATGAGCGAGCGAGAGGAAAAGCAGAGCAAGCGACTCCCTTAGTTTCACGCTTATCCACCTGAAACAAAGGAGAAGCGTATTAACAGTGGAGGGCTGCCGCTGTTGCGGGGAGAGGAACCAGTGCGGTGTGCATGTGTGCGCGCGGACGCACGCGTGGAAATCAGACACCGGAACAGCCACGAACCAGCTCTCTAGCGCGCGAGAGAAAAAGCAGGGGCGGGGAAAAAAATGTGGACACCTCATTAAGGCAACCACCCAAAGCGCGCATGCGCGCCGGCTCCGGTAGCTGCTGCCGCAAGTGGGTGACACGAAGAGCCCCTTTCTGCTCCCCCACTTGTTCGTCCTTTTATATTCTTCACATATTTCCCTTTTTTGCTTCGTTTCGCTTTCGTCTTTGGTCCGCGCGAAGAGGCAAGGGATAGAACGAAGGATATAAGGGGGGGGGGGGGAGGGGGGGCAAGGAGGGAGGAGGTAGAAAGCAGTCCCTCCAGGCAGACGTGAGAAGATAACTCATAATACTGCGGAACGGAAAATGTAAACAAAAGGAGTAACTGCGGAGAAGCTGGAGGAGAGGATGACAGGAAGAGAGAAGGGGCCGGCCTCTTTCTCACTCCCACTATTGTGCACACTCGGAGAACACAACTAAAGGCGCAGAGCTGGAAAATGCAGTCCAAAGCTAAACGGGAGCAGCATTGCACCGCTCGAGCGTCACAGAGATATACACGCAAGTATAATTACACAGAGACACATATACAAAAGCAAACGAGGAGGCGCGCCAAAAGATGAACAGCAACAGTGGGGCAGGCATGCGGCGTGGTTGCACCACGGCCCCCGCCGGAAGTAGACGACGCGAGCGGCAAACATCCACGTCCGGTGCGCGGGCGGGGACGATCTAAGCTACCGGAAGCGGCCTACTCCGAACGCGGAAGCAGCGCAGCGGAAGTGCGCAGCTGTGCCACCTAGACGACGTGCAAAAGACGGCGACGAGGACATGAGGGCTGCGTACAACAAAATATTTACCACGCGATTTAGTGTTAAGAGGAGACCGGATGATGGGTGCGGGTAAAGTACTGGTTGATGCGCAAGGAAGCACTGGGTTCAAAGCACACCACGTTACCTCGTGGTCTAACAGCAGTTCGCGCAATACAGTAAAAAATAAAGAAAAAAGCACTTCGTGCTGCTTACGAATTAAGCAATAAGTGCCCGAAAGCGTTTCGCGACATTCGGGCACAGTGCAGAAAGAAGTATGCGGCTCGGGCGAAATGTTCTGAGAACTAATCCATCAAGCCAAAGGAGAGACCGCTGAAAGAACTCCTGGTACAGTTCTCACCGGAAGAGGCCAGCAAAGAGTGAAACGTAAACAACAAACGTGGCCAACACTTGGCTTCGCCGATCTATTGCGGCCTAGGAGCAAACTTTGTCACAAACTTTGTCGCCATGGGGTTCTTTCGCGGATCTGCTCCTCATTCGTGGCTCTCTCAAGAGACGTGGGCGAACGACCTAGCCATACACCCGTCGACATCAGATACCGCCCAGCAGCGCATGTCTTCTAGGCCTAGCAAAAAGAAAGAAAGAAAGAAAACAAGAGCACTTTTTCGCGAAGACCGCCCTGCAAGCTATGCGGCCGCTGAAGGATCGGGAAAGAGGGGTTAAGAACGCCTCAGTGCGCGGTTAACAGGCGCCACTCCAGTGATGGCTACAAAAGGAGAAAAGAAGCAGCGCAAAAGAACAAAGCGCTAAGAAACGATGGAGAACGGAGGCCTCGGTTCTCCCGTTACCACCATTCCGCGGTCGATCTTGGATGTCGCGGCGGAGCGCCCTTGACTTTCACGGCCGGCTGATCAGAAGAGTTCGCGAGGATGGCGGCGCTGTGAACAGCCCAGTGTGAGAGCGAAGTCAGTCCTCTGATTCCGCGAAACCGCTCGACCAAAACCCCCGCCCGAGATAAAGCCGCGGCTCGCTTGCAACTTGCTCGACCCGGGCAGCGTGCTTGCGAAGACCTTCATTACGAGCAACGCTAATTGAAGCCGCCGCGGAGAATTTGAGCGCGAGGCTGGCTTGCGTTCCCGTGAGGGCGGCCTCGATGAATGAGGAGACCTTCAGTATAGTGATGAGGGCGTTGCCGAGGAAAAGCTGATGCAACGTGGCGCCCGCGTGTTTGCGACACCCAGGACCCACCCACGCGCGACTTTAAAACCGCCAGTGGTATGTACCCTAGTCTCTTTCAACACTTTTCCATTCACTCCCGACTTTTCCCTCACGGCGAGGTTCACGCGTCCATCTCGCAGAATGACAGTTATCGCGTATATTTGAAAATAAAGATTAAAGGTGTACTGAATAAAAAAATTGCCGCCGAGATTTCCAGCGATGATGGTAGCTATCGCATTGGGAGTGAACAAACAATCCACTTTATGAACAGAAATGAGCGGAAAGTAAGTATTTTAATTAATATTTCTCAAATCACCGCACCTAGCGGGCTCCTGCGAAAGCTCTGACGAAACCGGACATCAGGTCACAACTACCCCCATCGCGGCCGGTACGTCGCACCTGTTCATTTTTCCTTTCCTCCGTGGCACTCACAAAGCGCAGGAACGGACATGCCCTTTTTTTTTTTTTTTTTTGCCCGTGTTCCTGCGCACAATTCATCCTTCCCTCCCAGCGTGCATTTTTTTTTATTGTAAAACGTTTATTGCCAACAGTCTGAAGGGCATATAGGCCCCTCGCCTAAACGACGGCCAGAAGGTCTTGGCTCCTGGCGGAGTCTTCGGCCAGTTGGACGACTTTTGTTTGAGTCTCCGGATCGGAGCTTAGTAGGAGAGCCTCCCATTGTTCAGGTGACTATTTTTTGTCCCTCCAGGGGGGGCAAAAGGGCATTTCCATAGAATATGGTTGAGATCCGCTTTGGCCTTACATTGCTTACACTCGTTTGAATATTGTCCCGGATAATAACGACTACACATAACCGGGTTCGGAAACGTACAAGTTTGGAGACGGCGCCAAGAGGTGGCCTGACTCTTTGTCAATGATTTATCAGCGGCGGGGTACTTCGTTCGATTAAGCCTATAATGTTGTGTGACCACTCTGTAACACACAAGACGATCCCTGTCTGCGAAGTTCTCGGTATGGCCACTGGCTCGGAAAGCAAGACCTCGAGCCAGTTCGTGAGCTGCTTCATTTCCAGCCAGGGATGCGTGTACAGGTGTCCAGACTATGCGAATTTTGCGGTCGTCCCTTGCAGTCCGCAGGATTCTATTCGTCAGAGGGGAGACCCTCCCCTTGGCAAAGTTCATCACTGCTAACTTTGAGTCACTGACTATCGTTGACGCATCCGTGCCCACTATTGCAAGTGCGATGGCGGCGGCTTCTGCAATTTCGGGACTGCCCGTCGTGATCGAGGCGCCGGCTCGGAGATATGTTGTTGTGTTGTGTTTTATGGCGCATAAGCAACTCAGGCTATCATGCGCCAAGCACAAGGTATATTATGGTTTTTTTTTAGAAGGAATGAAGTGTTAAGATATCATAGCTTGTTCAGGAAGGATGTTTCTTCTAAGAAACTAAAAACACATGAAATGTCTACAATTGCATTCTCTCCTAGGAGAAGTGATGGATGGAATGGTATCTGTTTGGTGTAAAATAGAGTGAAATGCTTTTTCCGTAGCTTTTCGAGTTTTTTACATGAAATTAAAATGTGGTTTATCGTCAGTCCATGTCCACAGTCTTCACATATGGGTTCATCTTCTTTTTTGAGAATGTAACTATGAGTAAGATGCGTGTGTCCTATTCGAAGGCGACATAATATTACCTCCATGAAGCGTTTCTGGTGACTGCATGACTTCCATTCTTCGACAACTGGTTTCACGACGTGTAGTTTGTTGTTTATTTCATTTTTCCATGAGGCTTGCCATTTTTCCCTGAGCTTTTTTTGTATGAATTCAAAACATCTTTGCGTGGTACATTTACTTTTTCTATTTTTGCTTTTCGGGCAGCTGCTGCACATTCGTCAGCTGTCTCGTTACCTACGATTCCGACATGGCTAGGTACCCAGCAGAATTTAATTTTGTAACCTCGTGTTTCGGCTGATGTTATACAATGTATTATTTTTCCCACTACAGGTTCTGTTGCATTTTTAGAGTGTAATGCTGTGATTAAGCTGAGGGAGTCAGTGTAGATTATACTCTTTTCAATATTGCATTTTATTATTTTTTCCACAGCTATGGATATGGCATAACTTTCTGCAGTGAACACTGATGCACAATTGGGCAACCTAACTGTTTTCTGGCGATTGTTTTCTACGACACCACTACCAACATATGAGGTAGTTTTAGAACCGTCGGTATAAAATGTATTGTGGTCTTTGTATTTTTCCTCTAATGTCAGGAATTCTTGTAATATGTGTTCGTGTGGAGTTTGTTGTTTGTCAAACTGTGTTAAAGTAAGGTCGCATACACAGGGAAATTTATACCAAGGGGGTAATGGATCAGGGCATTGTGCAATGTCGGGGAGTGTATCGAGTATTTTTATTTCTTCGCACATCTGTTCGAAGCGGAGGAGGAGGGGTCTGACTGCTTGCGGTTTGTTGTTGAACAGGGTTCTGGACGGGCACTTTGTTACTATGGGGTAGCAGAGGTGTGTTGGTAGCGAACGGATCTTAAGAATGTATGAACAAGTTAGCATGGTTCTTCTGTCCTCAAGAGATGGTTCGTTCGTTTCTACATACAGACTTCGCACAGGCGACGTCCTGTATGCCCCGGTCGAAAGACGCAGACCTAGGTTGTGGACTGGGTCTAGTCGTTTTAGGTATGAGGGTCTTGCGGAACCGTAGACTATGCAACCGTAGTCCAAGCTCGAACGTACAACTGAACGATAAATCTGCAGAAGGCATGTCCTGTCGGCTCCCCAGCGTTTACGTGACAGCACTTTGAGTATATTTAAAGATTGGGAGGCTTTCTTTTTAAGGGTGTTTATGTGGGGGAGGAAAGTAAGCTTTCTGTCGAAAGTAATGCCTAGAAAATTATGTTCGTGTTTTACTGGGAGAGCAATGTCATTGAGGTAAACTGTAGGGTCCACTTGCAAACCTCGTCTAAGTGAGAATAAAACGGCTATTGATTTCTGTGCAGAGAACCTGAAACCATTTCTATCTGCCCATGTCGCTAGTTTATTCACTGTTAATTGAATTTGTCTCTCACACGTTGATACATTAGAGGATGTACATGCTATTTGTAGGTCATCGACATAGACTGAATGCATGATGGTCGTTGGGATTATTTTTACTATGGAGTTCATTTTTACTATAAACAGCGTGGTACTCAAGATGCACCCCTGAGGGACACCATTCTCCTGAGTGAAACGTTTTGACAGAGTAGCACCGAGACGAACTTGGAAAGAACGGTCGGACAAAAACTCTTTCAAGCATTTTAACATTCTGCCGCGGATGCCAAGGTCTCCCAGGTCACGTAGGATTCCATACCTCCACGTCGTGTCATAAGCTTTTTCTAAATCAAAAAATACGGCAAGGCAGTGTTGTCTGCGTATAAATGCTTCTCGTACCGTATTTTCCAAGCGCACAAGATGATCAGTTGTCGAACATCCTTTTCTAAATCCACATTGGCGGGTGTCGAGAAGTTTGCGAGATTCAAGTGTAAACATGAGCCTGATATTTAGAACACTTTCAAACGATTTAGCGATACAACTCGTTAGTGCTATGGGCCTATAACTGCTTGGGGATGTTGGTGGCTTTCCATGTTTCAGTAACGGAACAATAATGGCTTTCTTCCAGGCCTGCGGTATTTCTCCTGACATCCATACCTTGTTAAAAAATTTTAAGAGTGCTTCAACTGAGGATTCAGAAAGATGGGCTAGCATTTGATAGTGTATTTCATCTGGGCCTGGTGCTGTACGTTTGCCGGAAGAGAGAACTGTGTTTATTTCTTGTAGTGTAAGGGGACTGTTGTATGATTTGTGAACGCTGCCAGTAGTAGGTAATTTCTGTCTTTCTGCTTGGCTTTTATACTTTAAAAATGATTCTGAATAATGTGATGAGCTAGATACCATGAAAAAATGTTCACCTAAAATGTCCGCTTGCTCTTGAATGCTTGTCTGGGTATTTGGGTCTGTAAGGAGAGGAACTGTAAACGGGGAGTACTTGCCATTTAATTTATTTACTTGTGCCCACATATCCTTGGATGTTATATGACTGTTTATAGAAGAGATGTAATGCTGCCATGAAGCTTTTTCAGCAGTACGACGCACATAGCGGGCTTTAGCTCTAGCCTTTTTGAAAATTAGGAGATTTTCTTGTGTGGGGTACCTGCGAAATATACTCCACGTCTTATTTTGTTTTTTCTTTGCCTCCCTGCAGTCTTTTGTCCACCACACTTTACAGTTCTGTCTCACAACTCCAGATGATTGAGGGATGGCTTGGCGTGCGGCGGCTAAAATACAAGAGGTAAATCTTTCATTTAACTCGTCGACATTAAAATCTTCGGCAAATAGTTTTCTCAAGTCGGCTTTCTCTTTAAAAAGCTTCCAGTCTGCTAAATGCAGCTTCCAACATCTTGGTTTGGTTTGAATTATAGATGGTGATGATGTTAGACTGATTGTTGTAGGTAGGTGATCACTTCCATGCGGATTATCTAAGACATCCCATTTAAAATCGCTAAGAACCGATGATGAGCAGAAAGATAAATCAATAAAACTCATTTTACCGGAGCTCGGGGAGCAGTAAGTGGGTTTTCCGGTGTTAAGTAAGCAGATATTATTGCACAGAATAAAGTCTTCTAAAATTTGGCCCCTCGTGTCCGTTTTTTCACTGCCCCAGAAAGAAGAGTGGGCGTTAAAATCGCCAACTACTACGCATGGATCTGGCAGTTGGCTGAAAAGGTCTTCGATATCATGGAGTGTTATTTTTAAGTGTGGCTCTATATAAATACTGCAAATTGTGATTGTTTTATACGTGATAAGTGTGGCAGCTACTGCTTCTAGCCGAGTTTTGAGCCTATGTTCACGAGCTGCAATATTGTTTTTAACTATGATGGCAACACCGCCCGAGAGCCTGCATGCCTGCTCTCGATCACGGCGGAAGACTTTGTATTTTTTAAGAATATTCACATGTAGAGGACTCAGGTTTGTTTCCTGCAGACATAAGGCCACAGGTGAATATGTTGCTAAAATGTCTTTTATGTCGCTTAAGTTATTAAGCAGTCCCCTGCAATTCCAGTTTATTACAAAAGCCATCTTAAGCTATATGAGTAAAATAGAGACTACGTTGTTTTTGGCCCCGTGATTCGGGGCTTGTCCTTTTTTGCACGCTCTAAGGAGTCCCGCCGTCTTGACGGCACAGGACTACCCTGTGTTGTCGTGTCCATTGCGTCTTCAGACACGCTGGATGACCGCGGACAACACACCGGAACGCTTGAAGTAGGCCTCCCCGTGTGAGAAGAGGCCTTGGGCCCCCCAGACCTGGAAGGTCGCGAAGCCTGCTTTGGGGGTGGTGGAGCAGCGCCAGCTGCAGCCACCGTGGGCGCGGATGGCTCCACACCAAGGTCACTACCCGTGACCTGGGCGGGTGCTGAAGCACGCTGTGACGCTGCGCCCTGTTGCGTCACAACGGAGTAAGTTGGGCTTTGGACCAATGAAAGCCGCTTTCTCGCCTCTCCGAATGTAATGTTCTCAGTGACTTTTAAGGTTACAATTTCTTTTTCTTTCTTCCATGTTGGGCAGGATCTTGAGTATGCTGGGTGGTTGCCCTCACAGTTTACGCAAAGGTTTGGTTCAGTTTGGCAGTTGTCAGTGGCATGTTCATTTGAAGCACATTTTGCGCAGGTGAGTCGGCCTCGGCAGCTCTGGGAGCTGTGGCCATATCTCTGGCAGTTATAACAGCGACGTGGGTTAGGTATGTACAGTCTGAGTTGCAGCTTTGTGTATCCTACTTCAACGAAGTCTGGAAGGGTGCTCAGCGCAAATGTCAAGACGATGTGCTTAGTTTGAATCTCTTTGTTGTCTCGCCTGATCTTGATTCGGTAAACGTTGATGACATTTTGGTCCTTGAGTCCTTCGAGCAATTCTTCTTCGGTCAGAAACTTGAGGTCATTATCTGAAATGACCCCACGAACTGTATTGAGTGAGCGGTGTGGTGAGATTGTGACAGGGACATCACCGAATGATGTAACAGCTGCTAGCTTTTCGCACTGGTGGTTGTACAGCACTTCTAAGAGGAGGTCACCATTTGGTAGCTTTTTGACTTTGTAGCCTGGACCTATTGTGTCTGTGAGAGTCTTTGTCACAAGGAACGGTGAGACTTGACGGGCAGTTTTTTCTGCTTGTTCAGAGTGAATGACATGAAAGCGGGGGAAGCTGTTTACATTTTTAGTGAAAAACTTGTTCGTCACATCGGTGCGCCCTCTCTTGGCGGGAGGGCGATCAGTTGCGGAAAGGGAAGAAGCCATAAAATTTATTTTATTGTTCGGTTATGGTACCAGCCACCCACCATGGAGTCCAACAAGGGGACGGGACAGGTGCCTAAAAAAAGCCCTGCCCACGCCAGCTGTATACCTTAACTATAACCTAATATGGCTCAACTCAGGGTAGTCAGCCACACAAGGTTAACCCTCGCCGCCAGGAAGTAAGGAAAAAACCAAGAAGAGAGTAGAGGACAGGAGAGTTGTAGGATAGATGACAGGAAAGTGAAAGATGGAGAGGAGGACAGGAAAAGGCGACTGCCGATTTCCCCCGGGTGGGTCAGCCCGGAGGTGCCGTCTATGGGAAGCGTGGGCCAAAGTGGTGTGTTGCCTCCGCCGAGGGGCCTTAAAGGTCCAAACACTCGGCATCGCCTCAACCACCAGGATCCCCTTTTCCCCAGACACGACGATGCCACGCACGGCTAAGCGTGGGTGCTCGGGGTCCGTGGTGTCGCACAAAACACACAAACACCTGCTTTAACAGGTGCCCCCTGCGGGGGGCTCGGAGATATGTCTCGGCGCTAGCTACCAAACAAATACGCGTCCCCCTCGACCTCCCTTGTGTGCAGCATTCCCCTCTTCGCAGCATTGTGCACGCTGCGACACGGGGGAACCGACACACCGTGTAGCCGGTCAACCAACTTCAGGCGCGGGGGCGGCGGGATCGCGGGGCCATGACGTTGGAAAGGGTAGTTGTGACGTCACACCCGCCGGCTCACAGTCAGGAGCGCGCTACCTCTGACCCGGCGGCCACTCAGAAAACGTCAAAAATACAGTCAACCGCTCAAAACTAACCCGAAATATGTGTCTGTACAAGTGTAATTAGTGTATTCGTGTCTTAACAATGCGATTGTGGTGCTTTCTCAATATTCTTGGATATTTGTTCAGTATACCTTTAAGCAGGTTGAATGTGCCCGAAACAAGTGCCACTGTAAGTGGGCTATTTCTTTTTTCGGTCGCAGCCTTTCGATATCGTCGGCGTGTCCTTCATCAGATGCGAAACAATATTTTACTCGTAAGAAAAACTCGCCGGCCAAAAAAACAAAAAAGAGGGGGGGGGGGGGGGGAGTGTGCAGAGGCAAAGTGTAGGCTACGTTTCAGGCGCCGATTAATTGCGACCATCCAAGAGTCTTTGCTGCGGACCAAATCAATAACGTGGAAGCTTTTTTATTGATATTATGCTGCCACCAGTGAAATGGCGGGACAGGGAGAGCAAGTTCGTGGAACCGAGACATTCGAGAATGTCGTCAGTTCTCGCCTTCAGAGCTCTATTCGGGTCGGTTGCAATCAATCACGACACTTTCGTACACCACTTTCTTTCTGCCGTCGTCCACAGATGCAAACAAAGCAAAAGGCCGCCGTATAGGAGGAGACGGCGACGAGCGACCGGAATGTGCTACCGCTGGGGTATATGGAGACAGTGTGACATGGTCCTGGCGCAGTTGTCTCTCCGCGCAGTGTACACACCGTTCTCGACAAACAAAATAAACAAATAATAAAGATACGTGTGCGACACAACAACCCGGCTCTTCTGCCCCACTCGATACGCGACGCGGGAACTGTACACACACAGGAACAATTAGACCGCCCCTCCAGCCGACACGGCCGGAGGAAAAAGACGTAAGAAAGTCCGGGCGCGTACTATACCGTTCGTTGTAATTTAGCCACCCCACTGGGAGAGCTTATATATGTGTACTCTACTACGTACACACAGCGCAGACACGCACAAGCATCTACACGAAATAAAGTCCGAGCGATAAGTGGTGAGCGGTTAAGGGTCCCATCCCGTCGCCGTGACGGGTTAATGGACGGGGATAAGACGCGCGCCATCGATCTCTTTCACACGATTGCGCCGTTGTTCCTCGGGCCCTTATCTATCTCGCCCTGTTGTAAACGAGAGAGCTCGAGCTGCGACTGAGCCCCGAGGGTCGATAAAGTGGTCTGCGGGCGGCTCGGATTCCGGGCAGGAATTACATTAGACGGAAATGAGCAGCCATCGTATGTAGCGCGCTAAACAAATCACGTCGGTGTTGCCGGGCTGTCAAGACGAGCGCACGGAAGAACGCGTGAAAATACGAAGGGTTTCGAGTCGCGGGTTCTCCGCGCAGTTTTTTTGAAGCACTTCCTATACTCGAACATGCTCGCGCCCACTTTGAGAAACGCAAACTCCTCATTCGAAATTCGCTAAATCCTCACTGGCATTAAGGTAAGAGAATATAAGAAGTGCACAAGAAGCGTTCCAAACATGAAAACTAGTTCTTTTCAGAGCAGCCGCCATCTACAACGACGTGTGAATATTCAGAGGCGTAACAAGCCTTTCAATATTTCAAGAAAGGTGACGCGTCACAGCAGTGCGGAGAAGATTCATGCATCTTTCCGCCGCCAAATCATACGCTTCGATACCTTATAGTTTCGCGAGCCTATAGATCAATCGAAATGTTTTACCAAGTATAAGGTATACGGGGTATTCACAAACAGAACGCGGCGGCGTAAACAGAGACTAAAACAGCGCAGCTGTCGGTACAGGCGCGCGGCAGGAAATAAGGCAAGACCGAGAAGTCGTGTACGTTAACAGAGATTTAGCACACCGTGACCCGCGATCCGCTACAGTGATCCGCCACCGCGCGTTCCACTGCGCATGCCCAGATCAATTTGATGACAATAGATGGCGCCACATACTGGATGTCGTCACCAAGGAGGTTATATAGTTCTATATAACCTCCTTGGTCGTCACATAGACCTGCCGCATTGAAACTAATTAGCTTGTACGCCCCGCCCCGCCCACGAGCGGTAGAGGGTCACGGTGGCGGATCGCGGATCACGGTATGCTAAATCTCTCTAATGTTGCAGCGCGGACCAAGTGCGAATATCACGGAAGAAACGACTGAAGCTTGTTGTTTATTTGCAAAAGAAGCTTTACCGCAAATCTGGTGTCGAAGCGCTCGACACCGGCGCTTGTGTGGTCTGTGCTTCGCAGGCACCTTAAATAATAATTTAAAAAAAATGCGCCATACACTCGTCTGTCTATGTCGACCAAGCTGTAACAAGATCTGGTTACTTGTTTAAATTAAAAACTAAAATATCGCGATCGTTTCGGGATTTCACTTCCAAAACGCAACACAGCATACTGCGAAACCTTGCTAAGAACAAGGGACTCAAAAAAGCACCGTTCAGGCGCAAGCCCATCAAGTCGACCTGTTTCGAAGCGAGCGCTAGTCACGAGTTCACGCGCACCTCTATCCTGCAGAGCTCCACAGCAACGGACGCAAGGGAACGAACGACGCTTCGGTACTGACACGCAACCTTCCATCAGAAACAAAACGGCAGGCAACGACACAGAGCGCGAAAAGACAGCGGGACCATTTCTCGGATCGGGCGATTATCTCGGAGACATCATCAGCGGGGATCGTCTCCATTTCCGGCGGGCAGACAGAGCGACGTGACAAAGAAGGAATGTGCTTCGACTAGCCGAAAGGACGTTATGGAGAAAACGCGAAGTAAGCGACAGCGACACGATATATGTATAGCCAGCGCAGTTACAAACGCGCGGAGATACAAGTTCCTGAACTTCTTTCGGTACGCTCGAAATCAGAGCTAGAGAGGTTTGCTATATATCAAAGTGAATTTTTTTCAGTCCAAGCGCTTTCTCTAAAAAACGTGTAATCACGATCACACACCGTGCACATAAGTTCCTAAATCTCATCATTGGGACTTTCGTTGCACCGACTCCAAATTGCTGGCGCCGGAAAAATGTTCTCGACAAAAACTGCAAATTCAAAGCTGCATATCTGTCAAATGATCCTAAACTGTAAAAATAAATTGCTTTGCAGTGGTCATGACGTAAGTCGCAGTTGAATAAAATATGCGGAAAAACAAGCAAGTAAGAAGAGCGTAAGAAGACCTGAACGAGTTTCCTAAATGTAACACTGATCTCGCCCGCTCCTCGTTTGACTGTTTCCATGACAACTATACAGCCTTACGAAGATGTTCTATTTAGTTATGCGATAAGGAGGAAGGTTTCCAAAGCTTGACGTCAGCGTCCGAGTCATTTCATAAGCCTCTATGAAGACAGACTCAGGACAGAAAGAAAAATTCCTGCAACGGCGGCGGCGACTCTGTGGAGTCTGCTACTATAGATAGATATAGATAGAACGGAGTGAACGAAATCGGAATAGTAAGATTAGCGCTTGCATAAAGTGACACACTTAGGTGAAACATTCTGCCTTGCATGTAGTCTCTTTTTTCCCCAGTATGTCGCCAGCCTGTCAATCTCTTTTCATGTACGGATGCAAATAGCGTCTAAAGACAGAGAGGCGTCAACAAGCGCCTCTCGATCTTCCAAGACAAATCGCATCTGAAGCTAACGTTTCAAAATGGATTACGGAGCGCCGCTGACTCAAAGCGGGAACCGTCGCGCGCGTGCTCGCGCACTGTTCCACCAAATTCCGTAAACCGGGGCATCGAGGTCACGTTTGCCCGAGCTGGATCAGGCGAAAGCTTCCTGTCAATACTAACGTCATGCAGTAGAAATAAAATGTAATTCATTAAAACGAACCAAAGAAACCAAAGTGCATGCTTTGAAGATATGTATCGTTTACTGAAAACAGCTCCCAGGACAAACAAAAAAATAAAAAAGTTGACTAAGAGATTAATGTACGTTCTTTACTGCTCGACAAATGAATCGGCTGGACACGCTATAGGACTGGCAACACTGCCCGAAAAAGAGCAGCTGGGCGATTTCCCTCGCGCCTGCTTCAGCACGCAGTGCATGACCGCTGCAAGCCGACGTCGCTGTTGCATTACATATCTCTATAGTATACTTTGCAGCGCTTTGCAAGAAAACAATAAAGCAAAGGGGAAGGAAGGGAGAGCTGAATAAAAGTATGTTCAATTGCGGATATGAGATCGACGATCGACATGTGGCGTCGAATTTTCCTAGATGTCGCTGTGGGAGGCTGGATCTCGCATGCCTTAATGGATGGGGGCAGGGCTTCCTCGCGATTTCAAGAGCAAAATTGAATAGGCACTCACTAGTGTCAAGTTACGCACGCAATATGGCGATAAAGGCGCGCGTCACCTCACGCGCGGTATAACGAGCAGCAACAATAAACGCAAGGAAAAAAAAGACGACGAAGAGGAGACAGATTGAGAAAGAGACGGCAGGCGGAATGCGAGAATGATTGCTCAAATCTTTCTTTCGTAAGATAATACCGACGCAAGTATGCAGGCGAAAGTGTTTTGCGTGAGTGTGCGTGTGTACTCGCGTGCGTGTGCGCGTGTCACGAAATGTCACCAAAGAGACTGGCGGAGGTGGGGGTGGGGGGGGGGGGGGGGGGGGCGAGGGGGAATGAATGGCCGACCCGACCCAGAACATCAAGCGCAAGCGAGATAGACACCGATGCCCTCCATCTTGACAGTGACGCCGACACCCAACTCCCAGTGAGAGATTCGTGGATTCTTTACCGAGGAAGGTCAGCGCTCTCCCCAACGGCTTGCATCGAATACGCGAGGTTGGAACTACTGCAGAACGTGAATGGAAGGGCCACACATGATTGCAAACGACGACCTACAGCGCAATATCGTCGCATGAAAACAATGAATCAGACATCACCCGCGACTGTCTCATGTTTCATGCGAGTGCGCATTTTCCTCAACTCCCCGCGAACTGCAAACGCGGTGCAATAAGTTGGCGCGGAGAACGAGAAAAAGAGCTGCGGGCTTCCATCAGAAAAGAGAGTCAGCGTGCGTGCGGTACAGAGCGCGGCTTTCATAAAGGGCCGCGGCGCAAAGTCAGCGGTAGGCTAGAAATCCTCTCGAATGCGATGACTCAAGCAGTGAATCTAGCTGTATAGCGACGGAATAAAAACAAACAAAAAAAAAATGACAGGGCCAAAGTGAAAAAACCCACTCGTCAAGCGCACTCACGCGCTCGGTTCAACCAATCAACGACCCAGATGCGTCGAGCACAAAACAGAATGAAAGATGAAGAATACGAATCATATCAAGCCAAGAAACGAATGCCCAGCAGATACCAAGACGGCGAGGGTTTCACAACGAAACTCGACCCCGAGACAAGCACGTCTATCACTCGTGTGACTTTTCCGACTGTTCTGCGCTGTCAACACTGGCTTCTACGAAGACGGCTGCAGAAATCAAGGCTAAGGTTTTTTTCCCGATAGATAACATGCATTTCTTCACCCAAGAATGCATGCGTGCCCTAGCTCTTTGAAGGAGTTCGTAGCTTCCACTAGCCATACCACGACCCCGTCAAAAGCGGACGTATACATGGCGAAACAGCACCTGCTTCGTCATATTCGTTTTCTCTCACGGGAATTTTCAGCAGGCAACTGCGGCTCCATTACAAATGGCGTACTTCGCTTCGCGCACTGAATATGTCTTTCGCATTTACGCGCTCCTTTGGCTTTCTAAGAAATCAGCGGAGTGCAGTGGACCCAGAAGTAACCTTCACAAAACAAGGAAAACAAAACTGAGCACATCTTTTAAAATTATATTACAAGACAAGCACAATACAAGGCATACTGGGCGCGCACACTTGAAACCCTGCACTCTTCTCAAACACTCTGCGCGTATGGTTGAGCCCCTAGTCTCCCTATCAATAGGCATTCCTGAATTCAGCCCGAGGAAAACAAATCTTTCCGTTTTCGAATCTAATAGTCCCGCTGCCTAAGATCCTGCAAAACAGGCCCGTCTAGCTGCATAAAAAAAAAAAAAAAAAAAAAAAAAAAAACAATCTAAGTGCTGTCTTTCATAACAGCCGGAGCGAATAGAGCGAATAAAATAAAAACGACGCAATAGATACATCCGGCACAGCCTGCGGTACTTCGACAGGGATGTCCAGAGCAATGCATTTCGTCAGTCAACCGCAGCTGTATACCTCCGACGAGTTGCGAAGGGATATCACTGGTTTCAGATATTTGCAGTGCATTTTTGCGCGCGGCCGACGCGTGTGCTCGTTTTTTTTTTCTTTTTTCGTTGGGTTTATTTCCCAACCAAACTTCGCGATTACACATAAAAAACAAATGTGCCGGAAATTACAGGCGTTCACAAAGTCAGCGAAAAAATCATGGTGAACTGAACGTATACACATGGCAACAATTTTCATCGAGCTGGTGGACTGGTCTTTGTAACCTTAAGGGTTAGACTTTCCGGTTTAAACTAAAAAAAAAGAGAACAATAAAAATACGCCGAATTGCATTTTCAATATTCGGCTTTAAGCGTGCTGCAACCAAAAACGCCCAACGAAAAGACTAATTCCTACTGCCGTGACACACGCAAGTACGCGGAAATGATCATATGCATTTGAACCTTGAGAGTATAGTTTTCCCAGACAGCTGCACATAAATAATAAAACACCGCGCTACGTTAATTTACGGCTAACATTTGTGACTAACGAATCTGAAAGAGCGAACCCTTAATGGCGCACGACATCACAGCAGGAAATGTCGCCACGTGTACGGAAATAATTTACAACTGCTACCGACGCACCACGCATTATTCATTTCCGTCGTTCTGATAACTCGGAAAATAGCACCGCACTTTAAATTTGACGAAGCGCTATAAATTTCCGTATTCTTAAATCAAGTATTCTTAACCTCATCCCATGGATGAGGTTAAGAAGTTCGCAGGGGTCAAGTTGATGCAGCTAGCACACAACCGGGTTAAGTGGAGAAATATGGGAAAGGCCTTCGCCCTGCAGTGGGTATAGTCAGGCTGATGATGATGATGATGATGATGATGATGATGAAATCAAGTATTTATTTCGCTAGCTCTATTTTATTATTTTTCGTCTATCGACGCAGCTCGCTCGTAAACGTGTTTCAGAGACGCTATGCTAATGCAACGTCCCCAACTTTCAAGGCTCTGATGCCACGACTCATCAAGCGCACGACGCATCGAGCGTATCTGACGCTCGCGCGGTAGACGGTATGCGGTAAGTGGTAGCGGTAAAAGTATGGCCGCGTACGTGCCTCGCGCCTAGGTTTCGATATCGCGGCAGCTTCGCCGACCACTGCGCGAGAGCACGATATATCGGCCAAATGTTTTTCTTTATTGTCTGCCAATGAAAGTAGAGGAAAACCGCAACCAAGTCGGCATCGCCGCAGCCGATAACACAGTGTGTTAAACTGCCATTCTCTCGCGTTGTGCACTCACTGCGTGTCATCGCCTTCAGCGACTTCTAACAGGCAGCAATGGACCCAGTTCACCACTGCTATCGCATTTCCCTAAGAGGCGTTAAACGGTCACAAAATTTTATAGTGCGCTACCACTACGATACGCAGCCAGCTATTCTGCCGACCTCTCGCCTCAAGACCGACCCTGAAGCGGTATCCTGGAGCCAAAAGCAAAGCAAAACGCGACTCGCTAGCTCAAATACTACGCATTTGGCTAACAGTTAAATCGGCTGTAACCTTTCATCTTTTTTTTTTTTTCAACACCGCCACCGAAGCTGCCATATCTCTCGCTTCCCCATGTGAGATGCGATGATACCATTCTGGAGAAACCAAGCAACGCGCTACAACTTCTACAACCTTGGATATCGTCGATAGGCATTGTAGCTGTATAGCACGCCATCTGCTAAGTCAGTCTCATCACTGAGTCGCGGACGAAACCCTGGGAGTCTCCGGACTCTATACTACCAAGCACGCCACGCTATCGGAGCCACCGAACTTTCTCGAAGGCCACAACTTCGCCCAAATAAAAGTTTGTATTTCAGTGCATCTGCTTTTTTTTTTTTCCCCCTTTTTTTTTTCAATGGACCTTTTTCAATTAGCGCTACTGCGCATGCGCGAAGCTTCCTCGGCCGCCATTTTCGTCGGGATTCAACGCAAAAATAGCTTTGCTGCACGTGCTTTTCCAGGAAACGATCGCTTCATCGACGCGACGAACTGGTGCACAATGATTGCGTGCAGTGCTAGCATCTGCTAGGCCTTCAGAATGGACGCATATTATTCTTGCCTAGCCAGCTTGCTCAACAGAGAAGATATGGCCAAGTTCGCCAGCTTCCTGTTGCCATTGTTGTTTAATAATAAGGGGGGGGGGGGGGTCAAGGTATGCCCACAGATGACTCACGCGTCTCTGCACAGGCTCGGCGAGAACAGCACTGCACTCAACTACTGCTTGGAAAATAAACCGATCCCGCTACCAGGAACGAAATTCTGCATAAATTATCGGTAACCCGCCTCGTCAATCGTACTTCACCCGGCGGCCGCCAGGAGGGTGCCTTACTGGAAAAAGGTATGCGGAGTTTTCCTTCGGTAAACTATACAGAAAAAGTGAACGAACTACGAGTAATTTTAACGTCGTAGTTATGCAGATCTGCCACGCTTCATTGTTCACCCGGATCATTATCTGCTCTTCAGAGTCGGCAAAGCCGACATGCTACGCGCGTGGACACTGCCTCCGCGTCAGTGACCTGCCGCGTGGCCTGCGCTGCCCGCCATTAAGCGCGCGCGCGTGGCAAAGACACTCCGCACCGCACGACCGGGCGGTGCGACATTGCACATCCGCGTTCCCACGCGGAACAATGCAGACGCCGTCGTCCGTGCCGGACGCCGAAAGGGAGACCCGTACAAGCTGGTCGTGTCAGCCGGATATGAAGCCCGCACAGCGCAAGTGCGCGCACGGCACATGACCGTTCGCCTCTTGTGACGACGAGCGCTCATATAACAGCATTCCACTTCTCGCGAGTTTATGTACGGCCGTTGCACAACGACTCGTGGAAGGAAGCGTGTCCACCCAGAACGCGACAACCGTGTTGGAAAGCGGACAGAGGTGCTTCCAAACAGGAGGCGCAAAGAGCGAACATTACCGGACGTCAAGAAAGGGCGACGCTGCGGAACACGCACGTCCTGGTGACGCTTGCCAAGGTTATGGTGTGACTCAGGGTCCGTGCGCCGATAATTGATGCTAGAAGGCGATGGGCTTGCACCACGGCGTCACGGAAGCGTGAGTTGCGCCGTGGAACGGATAAGGATGCATTCCAGGAATCAAAGGTCGAAAGCTAAGGAATAATAATATGCACACGTCATGAAGTGACACGAGAGCGTGAATCACTGAAGGCGTATACACTGCTTGCACAGAGGGCAAACGCCAAGGAGAGCTGGTTAGATAGGCTCACCGTTGCGAATTTCAAACAGCGCACGTCCTTTCCAGAATGCCGGGCGAGAGTCGAACTGCGGTTCGTTCCGTAAGAGAAGGCATAAAAAACGAGAGCAGCCGAACGATAGGGAGAGACTACCTCTCCGTGAAAGCGAAAAAGAAGAAAATATCCAGCACTGAATTACTTTCGCCCTTAACAGCTGAAACAGTGCGCACGCGATCCAGAGACGACTGTGCATATCGGCTTATGTACGTGCGCGGGAACGAATGCGCAGACTGCCATTCAGAGTGGCACGAAACTTTTCCAAGCTGAGAAAAAGAGGGAAAATTGCAGATTTCGAGCGGGAGGAAAAAATGTAGGAAGAAAAAAAAAGTGCGGCTTTACGATGGCGCGGAGCGGCGAGAGCGCACCGTCAGCCTGTTTTCGAATCGATCTGTACTTTACAACGAACGGTGAAGTGGGTGATGGTGCAGATGGTGGGAGACGGGGGAAGGTCCTTTTCTCCCGAAGAGCGGGAAAAAAGGGAATGGCGGGAGGAGGGCGGAAGATCTGCAGCCACTTACCCTATAGAGTGCACGCGGATGGAGAACCAGGATAGTCGTTTTTGCAAGTTGAAGAAAAAAAGCAAAGAGAACGCCAGGCGAGAATCTGGGTGGCGAGCGAAGGAGACGACCTCGAATCGCGCGAATGACGACGAGCGAAACGACGCCAGAAACAACGAGACGCACAGAGTTGCAGACGTGAAAATAAAGTAACAAACACAATCGATAAATAAAAGCTTCATCAGCGGAGCGTTCGCTATATATCCAGTGCTACGTACAGCGGCTCCCTTATGAATCCCCACACGTATAAAGTGTACGCTCCTTAGCTCTTTATACCGAAAAGAAAGCCGCCGGAAGGGCCGGAACATCCAGAATCGGATTTCGATTGTTCTAGATGCTACATCGATGATCGGGACGGAGAAAGGCAGAAAGCAGCAGAAACAACGGCGGCAAGAACAACCGGGCGGAAGGTGTACACACATACACAGATGGGGTGGAGGGTTCTCTCTTGCACGGTCACAGCAGTGCGAACGTGCAAGACAAAAGTGGCAGCAGTTTTCATGGAAAACAGAGCGCGTCCGAGTCCCGGGAGAACGGACGGGGGACGACTGCGTGCATCCGAAAAAGTGGCGCGCGCGTACAACGGGATGCTCGCTGCGCAGCCAGAGCGGATGCATGCCGATAGCAGCTTACCAGCAAAGTAACCCAAAGGCGTACTGCACATGCAACGTTTGCCATAACCACGGAGATAGAAGGCTTTGAAATAACGCAACACGTCTCTTCCCCGTTAAGTGCGCTATAGGGTTGTCTTGTATATCAGTTGGTGATCCATACTTTAAGAAATGCTTCGGCGCGGCAGACAAGAAGTATGCTCGTATACATGCAAACGAACGTCTGCCACGTTAACGGTGCTACGCATACTAGCCTGCCAGCACGTTTGCTGCGAACGTGTCTGATTAACCTTCTCGGAAGAACTCAAGCCAAAGAAAAATGGCTCGCTCATCGGCGTCACCGTAAATACCTGCGACGCAGAGCTCGACAATACTTTCGGTGTGCTACGAACAAACAAGGACCGTGCAAGAAAGAAAAACACGGACTCCATCACTCCAAGTTGGTATACTTGCGTAGCAAAATAGCGAGAACATATGTGCACATCTTTACGGAGCACGTCCGGTCTGTAAAAGCATTCTTTCCCGGTACGTTTTCGCATACATAGGGAAAGGCGGTATAACGGCCATCGGCGTGACGTGAAAATGAAGCCTTTCCTCGACGATGCCAACAACTGACACAACACGCGCTCATTTGTGCCCGAGTCCCAACGGTGCCCTTCGATGCCATCGGGTGCGCGCGCATCACGAGGAGTGGAACAACGCATTTTCAAGGATGAGGGAGAAGTGGCGAAGGAAAAAAAAAAAGGACAGGAATTGCTAGGAAACGCGAAAAACCGGTGCCGGTCGCACTATCTATGCAAAGCAGCAGGGGAGGGGAGGAGGCTGAGGCTGGTACAGTATAAAGGCACGTGCAAACATCGCACCGGGCAAAGGCGAAACGTGGGAGCTCGATGACAGACCGTAAAAGGAAGGCGAGGTGGGGATGAAACGGCTTTGCTTTGTTAACATATTTAAACGTCCCGGAACCAGCGCCATTACCGACAGGACAAGGTGGATAATGAAAGGATGCGGCGGGCGTGCGTTTGCATTACCCAGAAACGCGGCTCAATGCGTTTGAAGACGAGAGACTGATTTGTCGGGTTTAACGTCCCAAAGCGACTCGGGCTATGAATGTCGCAGTATAGTGGAGGGCTCCGGAAATTTCGACCGCCTGGGGTTCTTTAACGTGCACTGACATCGCACAGCACACACGGGCGCCTTGCTTTTGACCTCCATCTAAAAGCGGCTGCCGCAGCCGGGATTCGGTCCCGCCTCCTTGGGCACTATAGGGTGCCTCGATGCCTTTTTCGCACCCTATTGTGCACAGTAGTCGAGCGCCCTAACTACGACGGGGTAAGATGAAAGACTCGCTCAGATACGTATAGATACATACTACCCGACCCCGAGCAGAAAATCTACTCGAGGCTTTGTAAGGCGAACGTCATGGGCGCCACCACGATGCTTGGTAGGCACCAATAATCACGAATTCCGCGGCTGCACACGAGCGAAGTCAAAGACTTGGGGCCTTTTTTGCGTTTTGTCAAACCTTCGGTAGAAACACGTAGGAAACACGATGCGCCTTCACTGGCAGTGTACTGAGCTGCATGCGAAGCGCCGTAATACAAAGCATTCCCATATGGTGCACCTTGCGAGGCTCCCCTGTCTAATGCGCCCGCTCAGAGCTCAATATGCGCGGCGCCAAATGCGGAGTAGCGTGGGTCAATATGGGCTCTTGGCTTTGTGCACATTATTCCCCACGCAGCCGGCACGCAACGGGAAGGGCGTATGTAAACGTCAAAATATCGGAGCACCGTGCGCGAGCTCTCTTTCCCTGCATATGCGAATGAGATTCCGGTGCACCCGAAGCTGGGACGTAAGTGTCTCGTCTCGCAGCAGAATGTCCGGGTCGCTGCTGACATGCTCGTGAGACGTTACTGGCTCGCACGACGACAGCGACGCGTCAGATTTCTAGAACAGAGCGGTGGAGGCGGTGCCACAAAAGTAAGGTTGCTTGTCCGTCGGCAAATTCGTGGAACAGAAGCGGTTGCTCGGTTGTCAGAAAGAGACCTCTGTAGGGCACGGAAGTGAGGGAGAGAGGGCGGGGAAATGGCTGAGGTCTGATAAAGATAGATTTCGACAGGACAAAAGTGCCACGTGCTCAGGGCAAGTAGAGCTGAACAAAGAATGAAAAAAAAAAAAAAAAATGACGTGGGAGACATTTGCGTTTAAGGGTAGGACGCAATAACGTTATACAAAGCGGTGTGGTAGCGGGTATACAAAGCTACCACACTATCCAGCAGAACTTTTTGCTGGGCTAGTTGGTTCATTGTGACTTGAGTGAAACAGCGCGAAGAGAAGCCCGAAGGCGAAGCGAAGAAGGGACAGGAAAGAGCGCTCTTTCCTGTCCCTTCTTCGCTTCGCCTTCGGGCTTCTTTCGCGCTGTTTCACTCAAGTCACACTATCCAGCTGCCGGTCATAGGCGACCATAGGCGACCATATCCGACATGTAAAGCCCCGCTTTAACTGAGCCCTATCAACGTGCCTGCGTGACCAATGAGTAGAGTGCCAGACTCTGCATCCGAGCACTAGTAGGAAAATTGGTTTTTATATCAACCTTCCAACTCAAACGAGCAACCCCAGCTGAAAGGTCCTCCCAGCGTTCTGATATCGTGCGTTCTCATTAAGTAGCACAAAGCACCGAAGAATCAACGCTCGGCCAATTCAGCTGCCACCTCGATCACCTGTCAGGACCATGATCTCGATTTTTCGCTTACAACACCGAAATAACCAGTCCTTTAACACAAGAAGAAAATGTCGCCACACAGGCAATTGAAAACGGCATATATAAGCGCGTACCTGCAGGTTCTAAACGGTGTCCAATCATATCGATAAAAAAGATGTACGTAAATCGTATCACGTAGCGAAGCAGAAAAACCGCTTCCTTCCATTACACAGAATTAAGGGCGCCTGACTAAGCGGTAAGTTACGTAAGCAAGGAAGAAATGAAGGTTGCAAAGGGGGTATATAAAACCTGCCTGGTGACAAAAAGCTTAGGGACATAAGAATATAAACCACCCTCCAGCGAACAAAAAGAAAATAAATAAAAATGCTACTTTTTCGGACATCTTATTCCTTGCCCCCACGTAATTACTCCGCCTCACTTTCCAACGGTAATCCGCCGGCAATCTTTTCTCCAGGGTAACAAATGCGCGCGAAACACGGTGCGGGGGTTTAAACAGAAACGTAAATCTCGCGGGAGAAGGGAGGGGGACAAAACAACGAAAACGAGCGCGCGGGGCCGCATGTAAGCAGGCACTCGGGAAAACAGCACCGCGCGGAGGCTGCGGGGCCACATGCGGTGAGAAATTGCTTTAAAGTGCGAGGAAAAAATAAACACTAGAAACATGGTCAAACTAAAGCCTGAAAAAAAGAAATATAAAAGTAGAAGAAAGTGAGATATTGAAGCACGCTCGACCCTGAAAAAAAAAAAAATTAAAGGCTGCCACGGCGGATAATCTGTGAAATCCGCGCTGAGAGAGGGGAAAAAAATTCAAAGGAAACGTAATCGTAGAATTCACATAACTTAAAACGGGGCGCAGAATTCGAAACCAGTGTGCAGCGCGCACAAGGCCTCCCGCGGACAGCCTTTTGGAAACGAACTTCTTTTGTACGAAGAGGACAGGCAAGCACACCAAGAATTCGCAGCAAAGGACACACCTTCGCGCGTAAAGACGCTGAGAGACAGGCAGAAGTCTGAGCAAACAGAGGCGTTGGCTGTTGGAGATCAGTCAGCTGCACGAAACGGACTTATCACAAAAAAAAGAAAAAAAAAATGGATAGCCTTTACCGAAGCACTCTAACACCTGCTTCACTTAGAAAAGAAAGGTGCTGCCGGGCTCGTCCATTTACTCGGCCTGCAGACTCAGACTATGGCTAGTGAGTAAGGATAGTTCTATAAAATGAATTCCATAAGGAAGCGAAACCAGCTGCAGTATTCCAAATTTTTGTAATTATGCTAACGCTCGTGTAAAAAAAAAAAAAAATGAAAATCCACGCAAAGTAAAACAAAGTAGTCTCCAAGAAGCTCACCTGTTTCCGTACCAAACTTGTAAAAGAACGGAGATTGCTGCCATTTGGTATAAATTCCTCTAAACGAGGGAGGTACGAAAAAAGATAATTTTATTGGTGCGTATCGGACGTGTCCTTCTCTCGTAAATAGAACGCGGCCGCAGCCAGCTTCACCCTAAGAGCAGCAAATTTCCACGAGACATGAAAAACGAAAGACAGTCTGGCACGTGCAGTTTCGTAAAAAAAGCAAGCCGTCTGGAGAGCATCGTCAACTCACACCCGTACCAACAGTCCCGTCAAAGTAGT
The DNA here is from genome assembly GCF_055883805.1 of Amblyomma maculatum. NCBI lineage: Eukaryota > Metazoa > Arthropoda > Arachnida > Ixodida > Ixodidae > Amblyomma > Amblyomma maculatum. Next base: position 54,403,498 of record NC_139345.1, on the reverse strand, counting down.
CTAGACTCTAGAGAACGTAAAAATCGAATTCTCGCACCCGGGAGCAAAGACGGGCGACTTCGAAGCCACCAAGGCGCAAGTTGCACCCTTGCAGCGCGCGCACAAGACCAATCCAAGTTCATTCTTTCGAAGCAATTCCTCGATCGGAAAGAACCGTGTCAAAAGAGACCCGTCGCGCGGACACACAAAGCAGCGTCCGTGACGTATTGACGTCAGAGGAGGAACTGGCTCCGAAGAGCCCACAAACAGCCTCCGGGCTCCGGTGGGCAGAGCGCGGGTTCGATTAAGCCCGTCGCCGACGACATTCGCTCGAGAGGAGGACGGTAGCCCACAGTCTGCCACAAAAGGAATGCGTCGGGCCAGCAGCGCCCACGTGCTGTGTGTGCGTGCGCGCACACAAAAACGCACACGCGTACGGCTGGCTATACGAAGTGCCGCCGCTTCTCCGGACCCAATATTGACCCGTGCTGCCTCTCCTTTCGGAAGCCCAGGAGCAGCCCGCGGGGCACGCTGGCGTTGTCATCATCGGCCAGCTGCCGCGCAGTCACCACGCCGCTGTTGTTCGTTCGGGGACCCCCGCAGGCGTCGGGGTAAACACGGCACGTGTGTTCGGCAAGCCGGGCGGCGCCCCAACAGATCAACACACGCCGGACCAGAAGGCAGCGCCAACAGCGAGGGCAGCTAGGCGCCGGCTCTCGTCTATGAAAATTCAAACAACGTAGCCAATAGCATATGGCAAGAGCTGCGGACGAATTATATACACTGTCGCGCTTTTGCGTACCAGGTTTGGGAACGGGACGAGCTGGTAAGGCGCTCAGCCGCAGGTGTCCACGCAGAAGTTAGCAGTCGCTGAAAGATTACGAAACTCGTTCATTGAGTCCGACAACTTCGCGCGAAAACACTGTATTGCCTCGTCGTAAACAACTTCTTCAGGATGTCGCACTGGCACTCAATTATTGCAAGAAAACAATTTTCGCACTTGGATCGATTTGTCAAACAGTCGTCGACATCATCGCGGAACTTCTTGTTTCGTGCCTCAATAAATCGACAGATCTGAACAGTTACTTTTTAGAAATAACTTTATATAATAAATCCAGAAAGACGATGAAGCGAATGAGACAACCCGTTGTTTAATCTGTTTGTTGTACGCAAAGCAGACTTTTTTTTTTTACTAAAGTTTTCAAGACGTACTTCTATCCTTTGCGGAGGCAGCCTCGGCAGCAAGTACATTTGCGCAAGCGTATGAGAAAAGCTGTCTACCCTATAATAGGTAGAGTAACAATAGAACGATTTTTCATTCCGCTGAAGAAATACAATAACATGTAGCTGGCGCACCGTGGGAGGCCCAGCGTACCGTTAATTCATATAGAATTTCGTTCAAACCGCTTTTGAACCGCTCCTCACTAACGTCAATAGAACCAAGGACAATTCATCAGCAATGCTGCGACCCGAGACGGCTTAATAAAAAAGCGGTAACAAAAGGTCGCACAATGAGCAAGTCCCCAGCTTTCGATTAATCACCGCGAGTCTCTTTCGAAAATCGACAGTAGAGTTACAAGCACTTATAAGCCAGAGACTTTCGCGCATTTTTCAGCTCTACGCATTCCCCAAATCGAGGCCGCATGGCTACACCAAGCCTGTGGGTTTTGAACTGAACCGGCACGAAAGCCATCAGGTAAGAATGAACGAAAATAACGTACAAAACTAATCAGCGAACACTAACATCTTTCGTGCGGCGCGCAGTATTCGGTGCGGAGCGGAGTATTGAGCATTCCTTCCTAAAAGGGGTAAGGCCCGGGTATGTGTACGGAGAAGGAGGAAAGAGAGACCTTAAGGACAAGTCGGCGCGCTTCTCGGCGTTCCCAGATTATGAAAGATGCGCGGGTAGCGGGACAAGTTCGCTCACGAATGCGCCGGTACAACGCATCCCAAAGCGACGAGACGAGAACGAAGGCAAAGCGACCGCGCGAGAGACCGGGAAATACCGCGAAAGCGAAGAACGCGCGTCGTTATAACTTTCCGCGCGCGCGTGCATACCGTGGCCGGGGCAACGAGCCTCCGCCCACAGGCTTCCACGCGTATATGTGCGCGTAACATTACGCAGGCGCGTTTGTCGCCCACGGTATGCCGGCACACAAGGCTGCACGCACTTCGTTGACGAGCGTCGTGCCAAACAGCGCCCATTGCATAAGAAACTAACTTCGGGCCTAGCAATATATAGGAACAAGTTCGCACGAGAACTAGCGGAAATGTATTCGATGAGATGCTCCTGGGATGATCACACCGTACATAGCACGGAACGCAGGCATGTATAGGGATATGTTTTTTAAGGAACAGTGAGGGTGAACAGAACTTAAGCGGCCAAACTGTTGTGCCTGCTCGGAATCGCAAACAAGCGAGTTAGTAGTCTTAATTGGAGGTTACAGCGTCTGAGCAGTAGGCCGCAGGGAATGTGGTAACTTTACCAATGTCACGTGATGAATGACGTCACAAGTGCGATTTAACCTGAGACCAAGAAGAAAAGGCCACGTTAGACGGCGCGTAAAGGACACCTTCACACGATCACGTTGAGGCTCAGCCACACTGGATCTTGACCCGGCACGGAAGCAATTTGTACAAATGTTCCTTACTCCTATTCCTCCTCCCTTCTCAACGGCAGTCGCCTTGGTGTCAGATGTAGGCTGTGAAGGGCCGCTATATATATATATATATATATATATATATATAGTTCCGAGCGTGTAAGTAAGAGCTCTGTACAAAGGTAAGCGCCGTCGAGTGCCTCCCCCGGAAAAAGACGTTCGCTAATGCTAAACACCGGAACAGCCTACATTTCATGTTTAGTCAATTCGCCGTTACAGACGCTGCTACCGAACAAGGCTCTGAACTCGATCAACTCAAAAGAAAAATTACGAGAGACTTTAGCGGATAAAGTAGTGAAAGGCGAAAGCCTGAGTGCCGCATTCTCTACGCAACTGGCACTAACTGGTAATTGATCAATTAGGTATTATTTAGGTGATGAATGAATTACTTAATTATTCATCGCTTAGTAATTAATCAATTAATAATTAACTGATAATTGATGGGCATATGGCTATATAAAGCATGCATTCGCGCATACTGTGGTGGTGCTCTGTGATTGGTCGATACCTCTATGACGTCATCCCGCCTCGGCCAATCAGAGCCACCGCAAAAGCGAGACACATGTTGTCCACGACAGCATGAGCCATTAAAGGTTTCCGCCTTAATATGTTTGCAATAATGATCTCCGCGAGACATGTAGCACAGGAGTTGTATATGTCGCGTGCAAGCTGACGAGAGGACATGGCGTAGATCAAGTCTTACAGCGCTTTAGTGCATGCTGCGTTCTTTTACGAATGGGAATAGCATTAGAGGTGCGTTAGTAATGCACGGTTCCTGCGTTGTTGCGACACCGGATGAACGAACGCCGACGCTTGGCCAAATCATCGCCGCTTCGCAGAACCGCTAACCCGACTGCTGACTTTCCTCCGACGCGTTTCTCACGAGCATCATCTTTACTATTTCTTCTTCCTTTGATGGCTTAGGAACTCGGGAACGGTGTTAGCGTTGACAGGGGCCGTGCGTATAAGTATACGGTCAGGCTAGACAAGCCTGATAACGGCTGATGCCCAGTGCAAACAATGGGACGGTTCACCATCGCTGTTCACTAGAGCGAAGGAGAAGGGGAACAGAAAAAGAAAATGTCGGCGCTCCGTCTTAGAAGTAATGCGAGCAAACAACACAGCGATGCGAGTCCTTTAGCTGATAGACTTGGGTTACACGCCCGACGCCACATAAATGTGCAGAGAGATCCCTCCGGTCGACAAGTTACGTCATTATAAAGAGGACCCGCGTGACAAAGGAACAGTTACGTATACACGTACCTGCCATGTCGGCGGGCCAGGACACAGAAAGGTCAAATCGATACGGCTTAGCGTATCCTGCACGCGCGCCACCGACCGAGCTTTCGCAACGCTGACGGGTGTCGAGATTGGCCCGCTAGCGTCGCCGTACTTATATATTTCCGAAATTTCAAAGGTCTCACCCAGCAACGCAATTACGGAATCTGAAAATATGACAGATCCGGCGAAAACGCGTCCATGCAGCTTCTTTTTAGTTTTTCGAGTAGCCCCGTTATTGTCTCACTATGCGACATACCGAGCACCGTCCGCTTGCAGGCGAGGTCAAAGACCTAACTCTAAAAAAGTTTTCTAAGTCTTTGTTTACTTTCTTTTTTAATTTCCCCAAAGGTGGAAAACACGTCAATCAAATTTCCTACCAGATATTTTGAATGACGTCACCTCGCCACGCGATCCAACAATTGGGGTAAAAGAGTTGTTTGGGTATCTACTAAGCACCGTGGAGCCGGGTACGTTGTGGTAAGGCCTTCAACAAAGCGTCGACACGAGTCGAATTTGGGCTAATCCGAAGCTGGTCGCAGTTCGGTTATGTCCATATGAAGCTACGCGACAGCCTTGCGGGAAAGCGCTGCCAAAAATTTGTATACGTGCACTGGAACCCCAACTTGGGAAAATATTTAGAAGCAAGCACCCAGCAGTGACTTTCTGTCGTTAACATATAAGTTCAGGTTTTTCAACGTTTGAATCGTTAGTGCTATACAAAATGAGACCACCTATGTCTCTCCTTTACGCGAATTTATTGACTATTTCAGTACTATAGGATTTCATCACGAACTTTTGAAATCGTAGCTGGAGTCATGTTGAACTATGATATGAACGCAACGCTTTGCGTCGGTTGTGCTATGTGCAGTGTGCCACCGTTTTTTTTTTTCTATTTTTACTCCTGAAAATACTTTCGAGCATATTTTTGGTGTAGAAATATAAAATTCCTTACCGTTATTCCAGACTTACAAGGAAAACGTGTTTAACGAAACTGCGCGTTGTTTCTTTTAAGGTATAGTATATTCCCGAAAAAGAGAAAGATTACGAGAAACGTTTTTTATCATTTTGAGTTCCTTGAATACATGTGCACATCAAATTATATCAATTTCAACACTCTCCTACCTATAATAAAACTCATTCTTCCGCATTCTTCCGAGTCCTCGGAGGCATTAAGCAACGCCGAATTGGACGCAACTAGGTTACGCGGGCCCTTCCATCGATCAGGCTGAAAGACGTAACGGGAAGCGAGTTTATTGCGTCCCAAGTCTTTTCGCCAGCGGCCATCACGGCCGGCTGAAGATTATGCTCAGGAAAGACGGAGACAGCTGCCACAAAGGTTAACAAGAACGGCTGCGCGCCTGCTGTCCACTGAAGCCTACAATGCCCCGAGACAGCAGAATTGTTCAGCTTAACGCGTGCACAAGGCCAAAACAACGCTTAAGCACCAACACCGTAGCCAAACATCTCCGGCAGAGCGTTACTTTTTCTTTCCAGTTTAGAGCTTTCGCTGAGGCGCTAGCTTTTACTTTTCCTTGGGCTACGGACAGTAAACCTTCCTCGAGAAACGCCGTCCCCGCAGCGGCGCAGGTTGTTTGTCTAGACTTCGGCACTTTGCGCGCGGCTGTCGCCTTTCTGCGGTTCTTCCGAAGCTGTCACAGCGCGGTTTGCCAAAGCCCCTCGATGACGCCCAGAGAAGAGGCCGCGCATGAACAAGAAGCGCGCCGCAAACAGAAAGTGACAGCGGATGACGTGCGCGCTCGAAGGAAGATTGAGCTTGGCCCGACGACGACAGCCACGGTGGCGAGTTAACCACGCTCCGACAGGCAGAAGCCCCGGACGCTCCGCTTGCGTATTTTTTTTTCTCCCTCTTCTTCCTTCAGCCCTGTTTGCGAATTGCTTCGAGGCCTGTGGTTGTGCGGACTCATCGAGGCAAAAGTGAGTTTTATTTTGTATATAACAACCTCACTCCGAAGACAACCAGGTCAGGCCCACTGCCCTCAGCAAGCAGCTCTCCTCTGATCGGCGGAATATAAAACTTCCTCGCCCAGCTGCAATCATTCGCCTCCACAGAACCCGGCATGTGGCACGTGACCAGACCTCAAGGCATGCGACCAAACAGCGGCAAACCAGGCCACTGATGGCTCGACACATATCGGGGGCAATGCAGAGCCTGGCGCTCCGCATGCGATCAGCCTGATAATCGCCCGCTGCATTTACGCGAACGCTATTATCGGTGCTATAATAGTAGGGTCTCCAATTAAATGATCTTGATTAAACAGCTTGCTCACTGCACATCCATCCTGAACGTACACGATGGAAAGTCCAGGAATTTCGGGGTACGTAGAAAGACTCGTCACCCCCTGTTAGCGCTGTAACTCTGTTAACAGCAAGTACCTAGCCTCGCCTTTAAATCGACTTCGCAGTTGGAGAGTTTCACTCGTTAGTATCGTCGCGCCCACTAACGCCAGGAGTCAATAGGTGATCCCGACCAGGGGTTTTCTTCGTATGACGCTGATATACACCGATTGGATGGTTCGATTTATATCGTCTCATTATTAAGGCGGAAGCCTTTAATGACTCATACTGTCGTGGACAAAGTGTGCTTTTGCGGCGGCTGTCGCGAGGCGTTTCTTGGCGCGCGTTTAAGTGTGGATTACAGATGGCAGGAACGCTAGACAAGATGAGACTTGGATGGATGGACTAAACTTTAATGTCCAACAGATAAGGTGATCTACCCACCCCCCGACACGCAGGTCAAGGGGCGGGTGCCGCCGCCTCAGAGGAAGGCCGGGAGGTCTTGGGTCCCAGCAGCCTCTTCAGCCAGTTGGACGAGCTGGAGCTCAGGGTCCGAGCTGCACAGCAGGGTCTCCCAGGTGTCTCTACAGCCTATATTGTTCGTCCTCCTGGGAGAATACGGGCATTCCCATATTATGTGGTCGAGGGTCCCTCTCGCCCCACAAAGATTGCACTTATCACTCCTAGCCTCAGGGAACATGTGGTTCGCCATAACCGGGTGCGGATATGTATAAGTTTGCAGTCGCCTCCACGCCACTGCTTGTCTGCTGTTTAATTTCGGGTCTGGTGGGGGTACCAGTCTACGATCCAATCTGTAGTGCTGCGTGATCTCCCCATATTTTAGCAAGCGCTCTCCGCTTCCTCGGTCATCAAGTGGCCCTGTAGCGGCTCGGCGGTAGAGATCTCGAGCCAGCTTGTGGGCCGCCTCGTTGCCGGGGACGGCTTCGTGCGCAGGAGTCCAAATTATTTGAATTTTCCTATCCAACTTTTTCTGGCCTAGGATTCTGGCTGCTAAGGGCGAGATCCTGCCCTTGCTAAAATTTTGTATGGCAGTTTTGCTGTCACTTATGACAAACTTCGCTTCCGTTCCGACGCAAGCTAACGCGATCGCAGTTTCCTCGGCTATTTCTATGCTCCGCCCGCGCAAAGTGGCAGCTGTCACGGGATTGCCCCGGCCGCTGACGACCGTTGCTACCGTGAAACTGCCACCACCTCCCGCCGCGTCTACATAGGCCACTTCATGTTCCGAAATTTCTCCGAATCTAATTTCTAATGCTTCGGCTCGTTTTTTCCTCCTGCCTTTGTTATATTCCGGGTGCATGTTTTTTGGCAGCGGGGGAATCACCAAATTTTGTCTGACTTCTCCAGACTTCTTAGGCTTTCGCCTTTCAATACTTTAGTCGCTAAAGTACCTCTTAATTTTTTTGCAAGCAAAGAGAGAGAGAGAACCGCAGATAACCTGGCATTGACCCATGGAATCAGCTCTGCGGTGGGGTGTGCGGCAGTGCTGGCCGCTACAGGGGCCCCGGGAGCAAGGAAAGCTGACCTGATTACGGCCTCGTAGTGGGAGTAGCCTTGCATGAGGATGACAGAAAGGTCCGGAAGCTTACATGTGTACTCCCCACGTAAACGCGCTCACAGTAATACGCATGGCTACGTATTGCAAAAGTCAGCGACTTCTAAACAACTTTGTCTCGCGCATAGCAAACAGGCCCGCAGCACGAACGCAGGCACATCAAAGGAGAGCACAAAAGGAAGCCTTCAAGCTCCCGCAGCTGTCGGTCGGCTCGGGCAGTCTTTTCCATTTCCGAAAAACAGCGCACACACCGGTGTTACAACGACAGGTCCGCAGCGGAAGAGGTAGCGTCAGCGACGCACAACAGGTATAATTTGTCCGGCCAGCGAGACAACCCGGCGCTCTGACAGGCCGGTCACGGTCCAGCGCACGGCCCGAAAAAGGCAGGGGAGGGGGACGGGGTAGCACCCCGACCGCGGTCTCTCGCGCCAGCGGTTGCCGAAAACCACGTCCGAGAGGAGGACCGCGGTCTCACATCCGAACCGCTCGATTCCTCGGCGGCATCGGCTCTGTCAAAGCGCTCCCCTTTCCTTTCCTGTCATCGACCACCGAACTCGGAGAGGGAGCTTTAATTATGGTAAACGTGTTCACTGCAGCCGGAAAACGAACTCAAGTCGGATTGGAGACCCAGCGAAGACGAGCCGAAATTGAGCGCAGATTAACTGACAGAGAGATGGGGAAAAAAAATGTTTCATATGGTGGAGGGGAGTGGGGTAATGCAAGATTCTCACATGCTAAACAAATCATGAACGTACTTTCCAAAGGTTAGTATTGAGTGGTGAGTTCGGCTTGCTGAAATACGTTCATTCTGAGCGTCCATAATGCACATGGTGTCGAAACAAGAGAAGTGCACAACGCTCCTTTTTTACCCGTACGTGCTGTAACCCCTTCATCAGTAAAAGGCACGAAGACCAAACCTTGTGATTACTTAGCGTTTCAGCAAAAGCAAGAGCAGAATGAAAAGCAGCGATTCTGATACCAACACAACTGTGTGAGCAAGTTCGTGAAAAGGAAATCTAACGGAATCAGCTAAAGGCATCCGACAGACCAGTCTCACCCATTTTTTCTCGTGAGCCCACTCTTTGGAAAGCAAGCTTTTCTGATATAAAAAAAAAAAAAAGCAAGAAGAGGACGCTTAAGCTTGATAGCGTTATGCCCTGTTCGCATCTGCGTTCAGCCTCACAACGACATACTCTCACGACATGCCACATGTTCTCTTTTTTTTTTTTTTTTTTTTGTATTTAGTGCAGAAATTTCACTCCTGCCTTGATTTTAACCGCCATTCAGATAGCCTCCCTTTGGTTATGTCTTCCACATTTCTTCCCGCTTAAAGTCTGTAGTCTATTTGTCTCTGATGCCCTTAAACCCCAATAATTTGAAGACGCTTGGAATCGGGCGGAGGCTCGCGCCTTCTGTTCCGGCAGCGCCGTACGATCGAAGGAATTTTACAGTGAGCGCCGCATCGCAGGTAAGCGAAGCGCAAATGTTCTTTGGTGTTTGCTATTACTTCCGTAATTAGTTTCTAATGACACTCCCAGATATTAGCTGACAGTCATAAGGCAGTGCGTACATTAGGTCCACCCTTTATACGGAGAGAGAAGCAGTGCTGTTCTGTGGCTGAGTGGCTGCGTGCTCGCCTCGCACTGCGAAGGAAGTGTTCGACACCGCGGGTGTCCGCAAAACATTTATTGTTCATTTACTTTCTTCCGATTTTTCACGTTACAACTACAACGTCGGCACCAGTTTATTTTTTAATTTTTTATTTTGCGACACGGGGCCCGTAATGCTATTGCATTAGAAGAAAATCTCGTCGTTTGAGTCGCAATAACCACCAGACGAGCACTCACGAACGGTTTATTCTCACTTTCAAAGAAACCAGGCAAACAAAAGGGTCTGGTTGCAAGGAAGCCCCAGGGACAGAGACCAAAGTCGTGCAAAATGTCGACGACCAAGCGGGCCGCACCTGGCTCTTGGGCCGAATGTTATAGAGATACCTTTCTTTGGGAGTGCGACGGTTGGTACAGTTTCGATTATCGTCGCGCCAGCTTCAGTTTTTAGGCTTTCCGTTCAGTACCCCCCGTTTGAGCACGAATGCAGATGAGCGATGCAGCGGCGCGTACCCGTCGCAGCCCCCTGCACGAAATCGTCCCAGCCGAGGCTCGTTCCACTACCGTCAGACCTCACAATAGGACGCGTTAGTGCCGCATTGCGTAACACTAAGTCCAGACCCCCCTCCCCTTTAGAAAGAGAAAAGAAAGCTACGCGAATAAATTGAACACGACAGCGGCAGAGCAGAAGCGGTCGTTATTAGAGCGTGCCGCGGCCGGCACCCCAAATGGAAGTGACCCCCGGCCCGAGCGAGCTGGGGTCGGTGCATTAAAGAGCCTTGATCGCGCACGTGAGTCGGTTGGCTCATTAGAAAAAGATCGGCCTACCCTCACCCTTCATATCGCAGAGGCTGCCGACGGCAGCTGGCTTGCTGCACGTGCTCGTCCCCGCACCCCTATCTCGGCGAGGACATAGCGAGGAGGAGGAAGAGGAGTGTTCCGCAGACTAACGCTGGTCCCGACAACCTCTCATTTCCTGCCGGGCTATCAGAGAGACGCGGACGGCGGATCGGAGCTGTGGTCAGGGTCAGGTCACGCACGAGTGTGACGACAACGCCTTGATTCACCGAGTGCGGAACCCGAACGGTGAAGGGGTGGTGCCCGAGAGAAGTTCGATGCTAGAACGAACCCGCACTGTGCACTCGGGCGTTCACCGGTTTGGGAAGGGGGATTATATATAGTGCGCCGTTGGGAGCGGGGGTTACGTAACTGATGGGGAACGCTAGCTCGCTAGGAACGGGTCATCAAATGACCTAGAAAAGGGGAACAAATAACCTAATATGAGCCAGAGGCAAGCAGAATGCGACGACGAGTGATTGAAATTTCAAAACTGGTGCGTGTCACGAAAAAACGGAAAACAAATACACGTCAAGCAGCTACGCGACATATACCAGGTGCTTGCAAGGAAGCAGAGGGCCGTATTTCATAAGTACTGCGGTACGCTGCAAGCTTGGCAGTTTTCTTGCTTGGTACCGGGGGAAGAAACGATCGAGCTTGGACCGGAACAAACGAACAGCCGAGTGAAAGAGCGTCCATGCGAAGTATATAGTACACGTATACAGCTCACGATGTCAGAAAAGCCGAGATACACGCAGATAGGCGCAGAGTTACGTGGACGAACCATTTTTGCGCATCAAAGAAAAAGAAAAAAAATTAACAGCCCACTACTTCCTCCTGGCTCCCAGATACGGAACCTAAGCGACTTTCGAGGTGTGACGCCAGAGCACGCTACACGACCGCCGCGCGGTAGTCGCTTGCGGTATTCCTACTAATGCATTTGCTCTCTGAACTATGGGCGCAGCTTCCTGCGTGGCGAGCGACACGTGTCCTGAAAGCTTACACGGAGCTGCAAGCGGCGGAGTACAATGCTGGCACGCATTGAATACAGGACGCACGACGGTAGAAATTACTGTGATACAAAGGGTGGAAGCTACGCGTAATACATCGCGCTCTTAAAATACCCAGGTTGCACAAAACAGGTTACACCGCTATTTCGGAATAATCAGCGCACCGAATTCACGAGTGCGCGGGGAACAGGCGCATCACCGTCGCATGTACTGAAACGAGCTTCCCGAGGGAAGGCGAATCCGGAAATCCCCTTGCAGGCTTAGCACAATGGGTGCATAGTCATTAAAATGCTACGGGCTTGCGAGACGAAACTGCATGGCGGCTACAATCCACGCACTGGCCTTCCGCGAATGCACTGAGTAACCGAAGCACAGGCTTCCAGCCAGGCGTCTTGCTACACCCGGCAAAGGCAAGGTTGTTATATGCGCATATAATATTCCAGTAGTGCCTCAGTAATTTGGAATGATACGCTTCGCGGTCTGTAGGAAGAGGGTCTCTGCCAGCGATACACAATAATATTGTATTCAGCTACTGCCGGTGGGCACAAGTTATCCTGAAGGCACTGCGAGCAAGACGCAAGAGCTTAGAGCCGCCGTAGGTGAGAAACAATGGTCCTCGAGAAGCTATTGCGGCTCTAGGATTGGCCATGATACTGCACATGCGGCAGCAAGCAACGATACAAATAGCTACGCCTGTAGACGAACTAAAACGGTCTCGTCAGCCGTGCTATACAGGCGTCCGCTGTCCAAAAGAAAGTGTCACCAAGAGGGCCACGATTGCCGTTACACGACAGATGCACGCACTAATAGAAGGCAGCTCCGGCTGTCGAGGCGTTCGGCTTCGTGCTGTAGGGTCCACGCGTGAGGACGAAACAGAAGGGTGCTATTGTTTCGCCTCTAGGACCCGGGCGGCGGCTTCCGAAAGGTGGAGCCTTAAAAGGGACCCCACGCGACAAAAGGCCGCCAACGGCATACAGACGTCGCCAAAGCACTCGGGAGACTGGCAACGCGGGAAAGTTATAATAAAAACGCGTGCGCGCCATTCGCGGCGATGGCGACGAAGGCGCCTTCCGAGAGAGGGAACGCCTCCAGACGGCAGCACTGGTCTTCCTTGGAGTCCGCGGGGCGTTCATCTCCACACGCTATTTATGCGTATCAAAAGAAGGTCATCGCGCCGCCGACTGCTGGCGCAGAGCACCCAAGCGGTAGCCACCATCAGTGCCAGCAAAGCCACCGCGCCGTTTCGCCGTGCGCGCCGCAGTCACGGTCCAGATGCGCGGCTCCACAGCACTCCCGCCCACCGTGCTACGGGTGTCGCCAACCGCGGAGCTTCTTCGGCCAGTACGTGCGACACTGTATATAGAGCGCGAGGAAATGCAGTTTCTACGACGCACAGAGGTCGCTGTGCACTGCCACGAGAAAAGACGAATAGACACAGAGGGAAGAAGCGAGAGCTCAATAACGGTTGCAAAAAAGCAGTTCCTCCCCATTTGCGAACTTGACGAGGCGGCGATTAAAATTAATCGCACGATGCAACGACCAGCTACGTTGAACGATCACGCGTGCTCCTGACGAGAGTTTGCGCGAGACGCTTTTTAATTGGGACCGGCGCAGAGACGGGAAGACGGAACGAGTGTGCCTGCTATCTTGCTGCAGCGGCAAGTTTTCCGAGCAGGACAACTCAACGCTTTCCGGGGTATAGAGTCACACGACCTTTGCTTCTATAGGTATACCTTAGTGCGCCGTTTACCACGCTTGCCTTCAGTTACAACCAGATTTTATATTCCAGTAGAAAACAACGAAAAGAAATTAGGCTACTCATCAGCTACCCCTCGTGCACTAAAACGCCAATAAGGCAAGCGCGAATGTCTGCCGGGCACTTGCAGTCTTTCAGTCGTACAGCTATAGGATATTGTCACGTAGTGGTGACAATGCTGTAGACGACAAAAAGGCAGTTGCAGGACTAGAATCGACTCTTTATTGGGCAGCCGTGCTCAGCAGTCGTCGCGGGCTGCGAATGGCCGTTTCACTCGTCAGCGCTCAATTTAAAGGCGGAGAAGAAACATCTAGATAAAACTGCAAACGGCTCCTAGCAACTTGGAACACTGTAGAAACACATGCGCGTGGTATAGAATCCTTCGAGGCACATTTCGAAGCATCTTCTGCAACAAAGGAAATCATAAAGCCGCGCCTCGCGACACCAAATATGAACAAACAAAAAGAGTAGAATCGAGCCGTGCGCTACGATCACAGGATAAGGCTGCGTTCAGGCGACAAAACAGATTTGAAGGGTTCGCGGCAATATTAAACTGATGTCAACTAGTTATGTCGGGCATTACGGTGCATGAACGGAACCAGCCATGCGGGTCCCGCCTGGAAAGAAGGCGTTGAACGTTCAAAACATTTGTGCAATTTAAAACGTCTACATTATTTACGACAATTAAGGAGCTAGCGAGGCACTTACAAGTGCATCTCGAAGTAACCTGAGAAAATGAGAAGAGAGGGAGAGAGTGGGAGGAACGTTTATACATCCCTAGTAATGTTAAGTACATCTACGAACGACAATGTACAGGGTACGAAATTGGGCTACTTCATGTAAATTGATGAACACGTGATATAAATTCATGACGGCCTTAATTCGCAGATGACTGCACTTAAGAACAAGAAACACAACCTACTCTTCCGAGGTTAGAAGCTATTATCGCATAGAGAGCAATTTCACGTGCAAACAAGAAGCGATGTCCAGAGCTCGCGCGCCGGTATCATCGGAGGAAACACCGATTCAGGACCGTAATACGTGCCCGCATATCGTTCCGTTTTCGATAAGCAACGTTCTGAAGTGAAGAGCGAACAGTGCATAACTATGCACTGCAGAACGCAGTTCCGTCAAGATATATCGCCACGTTCAAATCGCAAAACAACCTATTTTATATGCGAGCCAGTAGAATGGTGCGAAAAAAAAAAAAAAATAGAGCCATACCTTCCTTTGTTCGAAACGAACACGAGAAGTATCTAGTGCGCATAGAGAGGTCCATACAAAATGCATGAGAATGGGTTTTCGAGCGCAGAAAGAAAAAGATGAAACGGAATATCGTCGCAAGGCGCGCGACGAATCTAAAGAGACGGAAGCGTGCCAGCAACAAAGACGCGCTGCGGTATGTGCACGCTGTGCGATGTTGCAACAATTGCGCTCTTCCACGCATGTGCTCTCAGACAAAAAGTAAATAAATAATAATAAATAAAAATAAAATAAAAAGAAAACAATGAGCTACGAGTTAGTTGATTCAATTGTCGCGGGGAAGAGGAGCGCCTCCCTCTATCTGGTGGCGAGAGGAAACCGTGAGCACTTGCATAATGCAGAATCACCATGCGACTGTGGAGACGAGACGCGATGAAAGGAAACTAAATAGGAGACATAAAAAAAAAAAAAGACAGAAAGCGGGAGAGAAACAAGAAGGCGCCAACCGTGGCGCGGCTTTTAACTTGCCCACAAAGGATGTTTGGAGAAGAACGTAGACCCCGCCCCAGGCGCCGGTGTTAAAAAACTTACAGACCGTATACTCCAAAATTGAACGAGGAAGGCTTGGCTTTCATGGAAGTAACGGCAGTGCACGACTGCTCTCTCGCTGATGCAATTCGAGGTTCCAAAGAAAAGAAGAAAAATAAAGAAAACGTAGGCAGGCAGAGCCTGTTCAGAAGACTGGTGGTGACTGGACGAGTGCGTCTGCGATCCGGCGCCTACTGTACCCAGTCTTTGAACGCACTCGTACAGCTCAGTGGAAGCCGAAACAAAGACGACACTACAGCGCTGCAAGAGGACTGTTTGGTTTGGTTTGTGGGGTTTAACGTCCCAAAGTAACTCAGGCTATGAGAGACGCCGTAGTGGAGGACTCCGGAAATTTCGACCACCTGGGGTTCTTGTTGTTGTGGATGAGCTGACCATTCACGGCTATGAAGTGATGGAAGCAGTGTTCAACTAAAATCAGGCAGCAATGAGTGCGCCAGGTGGCGCGAGGATGACCGTTTCGAAGAGTTCGACTTAGCCTCTAATTCAGGAGTAAATTGCTTTGTAAGATTGTCAATGATGGTTATTCTTCGCGCGCAGTAACCGGACAAAGTGAATGGCAAACAAATGAGCAACACGCCTTAAATTCAGCAAATTCGTCCCACTCACAGACTGTCAGTGAGACGAATCGGTGCAACTCTGGAGCATCTCCGAGGAGCCCGCCACTGCTACTCAAAACCTCAGCCCCGCCGAGGTGGCGCAGTGGTTACGGCGCTCGACTACTGTTCCCAAGGGCGCGGGATCGAATCCCGGCCTCAGAGGCCGCTTTTCGATGGAGGCGAAAAGCAAGCCGCCCGTGTGCTGTGCGATGTCAGTGCACGTTAAAGAACCCCAGGTGGTCGAAATTTCCGGAGCCCTCCACTACGGCGTCTCTCATAGCCTGAGTCGCTTTGGGACGTTAAACCCCATAAACCAAACCAAACCAATCAAAACCTCACTTACAACGTAGCGGTGAACAGCTGAAGCGTTGGACAGCCTTACAAAGCATCAGATCACAAAAGCCTTCTCATTTTAAATAATCCACGCCGCCCAACACCGACCTGCCCCCGGTGCCGGTATATAGAGCAACACTTCACATAGCAAGGGGCTGCTAACCGCAGGAACCCTGAACTATTCTGGCCATCAAGCTTTCCAAGACCTCCACTGAACAGTAAACGTTTTCTATTCATTCATTGCGCAAGTCTCATCACTGTCCGTGTAATGCATCAGCCGTGAAAGCCCGGGTACTCGGTACGCAACAGTCGGTAAACCGCGTGAGTGCGCGCGGCTACCAACGCAGTCTTCGTTCGCATACAAACAGGAGACAAAACTTCCAGCAAACGGTTCGAAGCAAAACAGGCAGCTCTCGTTTTCGTTCACACATGCAACGTCTTTTCCAAAACAGCAGACGCGTCTGGAAGCTGGATTCAGCAGCAGCAGCAGCAGCGGAGGCATGAAGCGCACATCTTGAATTTCAAAATACGGGAGAAAATAGAATCAGCTCCTATCACGTGCACAGCGCCTGCTCTGTCCCCACGATCGAGCATGCCCGCGGTTTGAAACGACTGCAATAACAAGAGGAATAAAGCGCTGCCCTGCTGCACAAGCGTCCTAGAGACACCCTTTCCCTCTCTCTCTCTTTTTTTTTGTTCACACGCACTCGCACAGCAGGCGGCTCCTCCTCTGCCGGTCGCGCTACTGGACACCATCCACGTCGCGTCCAAAAATAAAACAAAAATAAAAAGCCGACGCACAGGAGGGCCTGTCTGCGCTCCCCACTCGTCGGGACGCGCCGGACACCTGAACTGTCGCGCCTGCGGACACAGACTGGCGCCTACAAAGGGACCAACAGACGCAACGAGACATTCGAGCCGAGACATGCGGGCGTCGGGCTGCTTTCGGCGGTGCTCAGAAGCTTCTGGGAGTAGAGCACCGCGTTGGTCTCGTCAAAGCGCATAGCAACCGTGGTTCGCCGTACGTGTGGGACATATTTCGGTTGCTCTTAATTCGTCGCAACTCACGCCCCGCTGAAGCGACGCTGCAACGGCTTCAGACGCGATTAACATAATAGACACCAACGCCTAGTTACGCTGCATAAGCAGTCGCGACTAAAGACAGGTGCCGAAAAGAAAAGAAGAATAAAGAGAGACGGACAGGCATAATCATTTCGTCTCGCTCGCCCGCCCCACTGATACGCGTGCTGCAAAGACCTACGCACACACGCCCAGACGAGAGAAGGAGAGCCAGGGACGTCCACGCATACGGGGTTGTTCAAGACGAGCCCACGACGACGATGCTGGGCGTTTGCCGGAAGAGCCGCCGGGTGAGAGAACACGGACGTGCAAGGTCGCGCGCTCGCCTCGCTAATAAATAGGTCGTCCGCACTGCACGAACCACTCCTGCGGCCGCGGCTACACATAACGGCCACAAACCGAGACGCGGCCACCGAAGCCGCACCAAAGAACACCAGAAGGCCGCCCGCAGCGAGCCACCGTGGGAACCGATTGCGAGCCGCCGCAGCTACAGCGGCCGTTCCGGACGGGAGTGCGGCGGCGGAGGACGGACACGGCAGGGTCCGCAATGCACTGTATATTCGCCGATCGTGTATGCGGCGCGAGACGTGGAAACAAAGCGCCTTGCCGAGTTCCAACGCGAAACAATTATAGTGCTAATTTGCAAAGGATATGCGGGCACCTATAGCGTAAGGTCGGCTGCCATCTCTTACGGCAAACCCGCTGGGGAGCCGAGAAGGTAACCTCAGGTAACGCATCGCGCGCCGTGCGAGAGGGCTACACAATCGAGCAGTCTGCCTTCCTCGCCAGACGAAGTACTCGGGAGGAAAAAAAAACCAACAAAAGTCACTCAATTATGCATGCCATCTCTCCAGTCGGCGTTATGCGGGCTGAGAGACATGCAGAGGGAGCTAAGGGCTTAAAAAACGGCTAGCATGACATGTTCTGGAAGGACCGATTAGTCGCAAAAACAAAAGAAACAAAAAATAACACCACGTGAAAGGCCAGTAAGGAGGAGTAAAGTGATCGCGTTTCTACCGTGGCCGACATGCGCGTAGGAGCAGAACAACCACGCACTGTGCGCCACCCTGAATGGCTCGGGTCGCCCTTACTTTTCATAGTGCTGCAAACACCTTATGAAACGGAGTGTAGAGAGGTTGCACAAGAAGTTACGAAAGGCGAAACCCAAATCGGATGGTGGGTAGCGCAGACTTCAGCATCGTCTGGGAAATATGAGGTCAACGAAGTTCATAATCGATCCGTGGGCGAGCCAGGGAAGGCCGCTGTACACAGCTCATTTACCGCGCCTAACGTAACGCGTGGCTTTACACGCGAAATCGTGCCATTATACAAGCATCTATTTTTCTCGGCCCATCACGTCCCACCTATTTTCCTCCTTGGCTAGTCGGGTTTTCCCGATCGGGCAGCGCACAGCTAGCGTGGCCCTGTCACGATCACGCTCGGCGAGACCGGAGTCACATCCAGTGATATATCACGCTACGGGGATGCATACGCATTTGCAGGCGTAGAAGACGGCGTTGCACAGATCAGGCAACACCTTCCAGAGAGAGCGTTGGCTCAGGCCTTTCTCCATCGTGGAAATCAGGTACAATCATGCGATAGGCAACCAGACACGCCCGCGATTTTCAGCGTGTATGCACGCACGTCGAGATGCAATCGACTGCGCGTTTAGTCACTACGTAGACATTACCCAGAAAAGCCGCAAAGCCGACCGAACGTAGGCGGATAACGAAATATCGCGTGACGACTACGTACTTTGTCGGAGCTGTAATCAGATGGACTTTCGCTTCTTCCGAGAGTTTATGTTGTTGAGAAAGAGCACTAGAACTACTCATGAGTCATTCATCTCAGTTTTCGCACCAGTATACTCTCTTCCCCTCAACTGTTCCCTTCGGTACCACACCGTTTAGCTTCACCTTCAAATCGGCCGATTTCCACACCGCGACACTACGGTTGTGGGGGCGAGGTCGTATACTCTTTGATCTTAATTTAACCTGTCTGCGCCCCGCATCATCGTCTCCCTAGGTTAAACAGTTTCCGCTAACTGCATGGTAGTTTATCAGCGCACTGCTACGACAACTGCCTCTTTGAAGCCGCCTTAAAGTGTAGCCGGCGGTCGCTAACAATCGGTAACTTTAACTTTCTTCCTCCCTTGACGCAGTTGCCTAAGTTTGACTAAGTCTGATTGGCGATCCTTGACGAGATCCTTGAGCGAGAAAGAACATTCGATGCCCTAAATACAAAAATAAAACGATGCCAGTATCCGAGAGAAGGTCTTTAACAATCTCGACTTAGGTGCTCGGCTTACCCAGAGAAATAAAAGCGCTTGAAAATGTGTCACCTGATCGTTTTGGGTTCGAATTTAAGGCAAAACGCCCATTCGTGTAAGAAGATTCAATCAAACTGGATAGCGAAGCGACGAACAGAGTGTTGTTCGCGAGAACAGGTGGCTTTCGATGGTGACGCTGGTATATAGTTACACGACTCACGTTCTCCTGTCGTATTCTGATTGTGGCATGATTAAAGATCCACAGTTACAAAGAGTTCTGTAGAGTGCCCAGCTTAAAAAAATTGGCAAATAACGCGGTTTTCATAAATTCTGCGACTCGAAACCCCGTATATCTTCTCACGATCGATCGCAGTGCACGAGACTGAGGATAACAAATAAGGAAGCCTCCCTGCACCTGCAACTACTGGTTCAGCCTTGCACTCGCCAGAAAACTTCGCGCCGCCAACTCAATATTTTGTGCGCCTGCCACGTTCCTCATTGCAAATCTCTACAGAGCCTCTGCGTGCACCTGTATCTTGATCTTCCGCCATCTAGACCAACCAACATGCGTTCTTTCCCCAGCTTTGCGGTGAAATATCGCCCCATAACTTGAATGCGAAGGAATAGCCCACCATCAGGCGCACTGAAGCAAGAATCACGATCGAAAGGCGCCAAGGTGAAAAGCGCCGAAGTGGAACGCTGCACGTTTCCCCTTCTCAGACAGTACAGTGAAGGCAGCTCGCAAAGTGCAGAAAACCAGCCCACCATCCATCCCGCCGTGAAGTAAGGGAGATAGGGAGCCGAAAGAAAGAAACGCTCACACGAGGCGCGCAAGAACCTCTCGAGAATACCTAGAGAGACCGCCGGAATGGAGCACATCAACCAACCACAAACCGTTGGCCAACCAGCCAAGCGGAGAAAGTGGGAGCCGGTTCTTGTTTGTGTATAACGAAACAAACGTGAGACGCGGAAAGGAGCCACCATAGATGACGACGATGCTGGTCGGGTGAAAGGACATCACAGAAGCAGTGGACTGTGCAGTCAGCACACAAATCTCGATCCCGCAACGTTTGCGCGAGGCTAAGATGGCTAAGGCGAGGAAGAGGAGCCCGGTGGCTGAAAGCAGCGGTGCAACCTCATCTTCCGCTCGATCGGACTGAGCCTCGGGAAACATGCAATATCGCTGCAGTGGCAAAGGTTGACGGGTGAGGAGGAGAAAGGGAAAGGGGACACAGTGCGGCACGATATGCGGGAAGAGGTAGCTTGTCACACGCCGACGACCGGACGCGGCAATATCGGCTACCCAGCGCCGTTTGGATCAATAGGATAAGTTGCAGCCTTCGTCTATGTGTCTGCATATATGAGGGTTTTGCAATGATCGGCGATTGAAGCAGTCAAGCTAGGCGGAGCATTTCGACGAGGTTCATTGGGGCCTATCTTTTCGATGGATATTATGTCAACGGGGCATTTTAAATTGAAATAAGTGTGTAACAGCGCACCCTATTGTAGATGATTCGCAAGGTGACCAAGATAGCCCAAGATGTGTTCGCAATTGCGGCAATAATTAAGTGGCTCGCATAAAGCAACAAATGTTATACTGTGTTCACGTCAATTATCTGTGGAATGCTTACTCCTGAAATGGACTTCACTGTCAAGCATCCCTTCCACCATTACATGTGGTACAAAGAGGTCAGTGTGCCTGCAAAAACGTTCAGCGAGGCAATGGAAAAGAATGCGGTGACACACATCCACAGCCGGAAAGGCAGATATGTCAAGAACAGTAAAAGGAATCCCCGACACTAGAGAAGCGTCAGTTATCTGGCCTTGCCTTGCTCGCCGTATGACCCAATGACGTAAATGGGCACTGCAATGAATGCGAAACCAGCGGCAATGTTTGCATGCCACTTCTAGACGTATACCTGTTGCCTTCGATAAAGGCGGACGGGCATGCACGTGGGAAGACGTACTTTCTATTTAACGTTCATTAGTGCCATATTATATATATATATATATATATATATATATATATATATATATATAATCATAATCACGGGAAGAACTCGTGGAAACGCGCTTGTGTAAAACATGAAATAACTCGGCAAACAAGATAGGCTGAGGCGATAAGCACCTATAGCAAGCGTATACGGCAAGAGCTGACGACGCTGAGCTCTGCTAGTCGGCATAAGTTGCAGCCTTCGTCTTGAGCTGCGGCCATCCGCTATCGGTAGCCATACAGCCTTCGAGCTGTTGACAACTTCAGCACCTGAGATCAGCAACTCATTCGATGTCGCATTTCTGATAAATGCATACCCTACTTGAGCACTGCGTGGACAGTACATTCCGCTCAAGAGGTGAAGTTTCGAAGGTGACATTACATGGTGAAAGCATGCACCCACCTTCCCCTCTCCGTCTTTTTTTTTTTTTTTTGTACACGAGTGATGAGCATTTAAATTATCGTCTCGTTAGATTAACCCTGTGCTTCTTTCCTTCAGTTCGACTCGCACTTTCAGGCAAGTGCTGTCCTCTGGACGTTTTCTTCAGAGTACGACAACAGAATAAGGTCCCAAACCGAGGTCGGCTAGCAAGCAACTTGAGGCATTCTCATGACATCCTTCAACTGTCAGGGTTGTTCAATACACGCATACCGTGGAAAAATAAAAAAATAAAAAAAAAAAAACGCCACTTGAAGCTTCGTAAAGCTGACCCACAATCTCTGCCTGACAGCCACCCAAAAATGGCTGCGGGCCATGACGGAATTTCCATGAAGGGGCTTAGCGATCAATGGTTAATGAGCGCCGAAGAAATTTGCGAGGAGGGAACGGAATCGAAGTGCACGGTGACAGGCGCTCTATCGATATATGGAAAGCTTTTAAGCGCATGGAAGAAAGTGTATAGGATTTTCGTCCCAGAGAAACAACAGCAGAAGAAAGAGAGGCGGGATTAGCTTTCATTATTCGGCGCGAGTTCACGATTGAAGCCCACTGGCATCCCCCCCCCCCCCCCCCCCCGAAAAAAAAATAAAAGGAAAAAACAGTCCACTTGCCCCAGGCCGGAAGAGGGCAGACACAACCCAAGGACGCCGACGCATGTTCATCATGGGTCAACGCGATTACACGCACACATCGCCTTGCGGAACGTAAATGCCGCTGCGTCTGTTCAAACAACAAACGGCGAGGACTGGAACCCCGCGCGTACATACTTAATGCGAGGCGAGCCAAGCGGACGGGCGGCTGCGCAAATCTTCGGATTGGGAACTCGGCGTATTTACTAGCGGGAGGCTGTTACCATTAGGCCTGACTGGGAAAGCGAAAAAGCAAAGCAAAAAGCGGGAAACTCACCAGCGGTTTGTGTAGCGCCGCCAAATGCAAAGAGAAAGAGCGAGACAACGACGACGAGAAACACACGCCCTCAAAATCTCGTATGCGGCTGAGCCCTTAATTACGCGTACGCAGGCACGACAGGGCCCGTTAAAACTCGGTTCGCAATATAGAAAGCTTCGGACAGCTAAATAAATACACGGGCAGCACGGCGCTGAGCCTGGTGCCGACGCCTGCGCACCCCGATGCCTCGAATCTGCGTGTGTCAACGCGCTCTATAGCCTTCAGCAGATGCACGCAAATGGAGACTTACTCGTGCACAAGTGGCCGCCCTTTTATTGATGTTCAAGCGCAAAAAGAAACATGAGAATATTAGTCGAGCTCTGCGCACTATGGTAATGAGGTTGGGAGCCAGCTTACGCCAACGCTCGTCCGCATGCAGTTAGTGTACAATTAATGCAAAATGTAAAAAATGTAAAATGAAATGGCATCCAAGAACCGCGGCAAATGAGGCCTCCGGAAAGAACATTGTGCTTACACTAACGGACAACCTCAGAGTTATAATCCCAGAGTTCAAGCTCCAGACTGACTGATCAGAAAAGCGTACCCGTTCGCCATGCACTCGAGTAAGAACGCCCACAGCGGCAGCTAGATGTCTCCAGGTGTTTGTTGGGCGCCCCACGGGCACGGACCTTGCATAAGCGAATCTCGGAGATACGTATTCGCAGCAGTGTGAAAGCGAGCACGACACAGCCGATAAGGAAACGCACTGCGCGGCAAGGGATATGTATGCAAGCACGTGCCTCACCTCGTCGCTGGCACCTCGCGTCTATTTACATTGGGAACAGCCAAGAATACTCTTGCATCGAGTTTGCTGGCGCGACGCGCGTGCAATCGGCGCTCTGGCACTTGCCAAGGTAGACTGTATACGGACTGTGAAACCTTTCACTTTCTACGCCCCTAAGCCGTCGGCATCGGACTCTTTAATGCCCACAGCATTTGTGACGTTTAAAAGAACAAAAAAAAAAAAAAAAAAAAACAGGATTCTTTTTCTTTCCTCAAGAAATTGCGCGAAGCAGGATGGAATTCGCTTAAATTGATTTGTGATCACCACGGAGAACTAGCGAAAATTCTACCAATACCTTCTGTTCGTTCGTTCATTCATTCATGCATTCAATAAAAAAAAAAAAATGTCGGAAGATATCCCTAATGAACGGCCAACCCTGAAGAGAGAACAACTTAGAGGTGGACCAACGAGAGCAAACACTACATGCGCTCCTACACGTCCCGACAAAAGAGGGTGCGTTCGGAGGAAAGCGGATTGGCAACTGCATTCTTGCAGCTGCAGCACTGGCATTAATCGCATACTGTGCACCGCACGAAGCGACACTTTCGAGTGGCTGGCAGGCACTTCGAAAAACGTGCGTGTGCGTGCGTGCGCGCATGCGCACGCCATCGTTACGTAACGAAAAAAAAAAAAAGATTAAACCAAGGATTGAAAGCGGACAAAGCGAAGAAGAGGCGAACGCGTGGCAGCGAGCAGGACAAGAAGGCGTCTTCGTCGAGTACGACTCCGACGACACTCGTAGGCACGTACACAGCTGCCAGACAGTACGCGGCGCGTGCCTGAAGGACTCAGTTCCGAAAGAAGCAAGAAAAGAAAACGAAGTGGCCGAAAGGAGAGAGCGCACGCGATGCTCACAGGGCTCGCCTATTCACGAAGAGCGCGTCGGGACGAACGAATCGGGCATGCAAAAATAACGAGTGAAAGAGGAGACAGGTCCTAACGGGATGGCTGCGCTAACGCAGCTGGGTTCTTTTGGAGCATGCACGCAGAAACCGGTCCTTCGAGTAGCACGGCGGCTCTGGAACGGAGCGGGGGAGAGCAAACAGTGAAGCCAGAAAAAAAGAAAGGACAGGGGCACACACCCGCACATGTGCATGCACGCGCACACAGTTGCCGACTGGGAAGCGAAGCGACAGTAAGAACGAAGTCCGTTATACGAGACAAAAGAGGATAGTCGTGGAAGATGGTAGCGCTCTTCACCCCTTTGTCATCAGATTTGAAGAACGCATAGGTTCTGCGTGATAACGCCAGCAGCAAAGCTGGTTGGCGGGCATGCAGTCGCCGAAGAAGAGGCTAATACGCCACGGCATGGTGTAACGGCCGCCACCTGGGGCGTGAGATGCTTACACATAAAGCGGCACGGTCCGTCGCTGCTTGCCAAAACCGGATCGGAGGACCCCCAAGTACCGCGCGCGTCACAACCAAAGAGACGGGTGAGGAGCAACAAAAGCGCGCCCAGACGGCTGCAAAGCAGAAAGCGCGCACACTGAATCGCATAACACGAAAAGCACCAAGAAAGGGGGCAAAAGTGTGAGCTCCGGGTCGCGTGCGAGCGAGCCATTGAAACGGCTCGAAAACGACGCGCGCGATCGAAGAAGCGTCGTAGTCGTCGAGCAGTGCGAAAAAGGACGGTGCGGAAGAAGTGCCGACCGTTCTTCGCAGCTACCCGCTCGACGGGGTCGAGAGGAGGGGTCACGAGCACGCGGAGCAGCGGCGGCTGACCCAGCGGTCAGGGGGACATTTCTCAACGCCGCAGGAGAAGATGGACCGTGCAGAGTCGCGCATTTCCTCATCGATGGAGCCGCCGGCGGCCAAACTGCGCTCGTGCATCGCTACCAGAACTTCACCACGGAGGAAAAACAAATAAAAAAACAAAAACAGATAAATATAGAAGGCCGAAAAAAAATTATTTGTGCCCCGAGTAGCGCACTATACAAGTCAAGCATGAAAAACGAGCTGTACTCCGTAGCACATGCTTTTTTGCAGCACTACGAAAGGTTAGGGCAACCAAAGCCAATCGGACAGTGCCTGTCACACACGGCTGTTCTCCCACGCTGCTCCACTAGCCGACGGCGGCACAAGTGAGTAGCGCAATCATGCTGCGAGTGTCATCATGACTGGCCCAGAGCGAGCGATATAGGAACAATGCGCACCGTGAGATTCAATCCAGCATAGGAAAGATACGTGGAACTATGCTGGCGTTCAGAGTCGCGTCGTACCAAAATGGGTGCGTCATGGAGAAATCAGACTTATGTCGCCACGCCCAGAGTCGGGACGACCGGAGCAAAGCGTATACGCATATATTCTGACGAGTGAAGCAGCACGACTTACAAAACGAATATCGCATTCACCGCGAAAAAAACAAAAAAAAGCCAATCAACATTGTAAACACCCAAGGAACAACTAATTCTATCATTGACGCAATGCTCCCGGGCCGCATATTCTTTGACATGCATACTCCCGCTGCGTACGCTTTCTCCTTTCCTTTTGTACTCACCTGTCCTAGTTCACTGTATTATACTAACCGACAAACACGTCCCCCCAATCACTGCTCGCCAGTCAAATCACTGCCAGTCAACCCAACAAATGCAATGAGCTTCCGCGGTTACGTATATGCGTTTCGAGAAGGCGAGAAATTCAAGTAGTTGACCTGCCGACCCGTTGAACAGTCGTCGGTCGTATGCCAGCAAGACGGCCATCCCCGGAGACAGTCCCACCTTTCCTCCTCGAGCTCGAGGCAAACGTCATCCCAAAGTTTCCCGCAGGCAAAGCTCTCCAGAGATGACGTTCGTCACGGAGTATGGTTCAGCCATCAAGGAAGCGATTGTTCGGTGAGGCGCCGCCGCTGTGCCAACCAACTCTTACGCAACGCGACAGCTACGCAACCAACACAAAAAATGTTATGTATCTAGACAACGTGAGGAAGAGAGAGAGAGAGAAAGAGAGAGAGAGAGAGAGAGAGAGAGAGAGAGAGAGAGAGAGAGAGAAATAGCGAGGGAGGGGGGGGGGGGAGGATAAACGACGGCTGGCGACAATGAGCTATTGGGAAGATAATGGAGGGAGCCAGCGCAGCGAAGAAATCGAAGGTAAATGGCACATCATATGCTACATACCAACAGCAATTTGCGATAGCATGCAACGAGACTACCAATTCGGAGAGCGCACGAATCAGGTGCTGCATTCGCAGCTTAAACAAGGAAAAAAAAAAGTATATTTCGAGGAAAAGAAAATCTACGGTGACGAAAAAAGCCAGCGAATTAATAATGTGTATGCGCTTGTAAAACTTCCGACTGCAGTTGCGTTATGGGCGAGTAGCCTCACCTGCGGAGATAAGAAGAGAGAGACAAAAAAAATGTCCCCTAGAATCGTTCAGAAGTCACGGGAAGCCACCGGAATTCCTAATGTTGTTCCTGACGCTATGTTGTTCACACTTGCACATGTTCGAGCTTAGCACATGTACAGTTTACGCCACAGCGATTAAATGTACTGAACATGATTCTGCGTGCTCCGCCAGTGGCCGTGGATTAAAGAAGGCTATTATAAACGCCGGCCTAAAGCGAGTCTACAGATCCACCGATTAAATATGCTTTTTATGTGTGAGCAACATTCCGATTTGACCAAGAACACTTTGTGATAAAAAAAAATAAAGAAACGAAGAAAGTGGATAAACGCCACTTTTTTGAGTCAGCCCACTGTATGCTTGTTCGCACAATCAAATACGAAACTTCAAGAACAAGGAGTCCAATGACAGAGCCCTATTTGAGACAAACAAATAGAAGCCGTGAATAGGAAGCCGTGCATAGCAGCCGGCCCAATCAAGCCCACTGTTCAGTCTAGTTACGATTGCCGTCACAAGTTCGACTATTCTACAGCGAAATAAGAATCTATCCGTTTAATTAGAATTTCGCTGGGTATACTATTTTGTGCGCAACCAAGACTGTCATGACGCCCATATACTGGACTGCACCTAGACGAAAATAAAAAAAAAAAAGAAAAACGAAGAGCCAAGGTCATAATCTGTCTAAATGCTTGATATGAACAAGCTGCGGCCCAACAAGATCTACTCCAAGGAAAAGAAAATAAAAAAAAAAATATTAGAAAAGCCCTGGCGAACGTATTTATACACCTGATGACCTGGACAAGCTTTCACAAGCAAAGTGGCTTGTTGGTTGGACATTACGTTACAAGCAGCCCATCCAGATTGGTGCCACGGAAACTCTACGCAAAGTGCAGCTTTGAAAAAACATGCAGAGCGCGTATAAAGTGCCTCATGCGCATGCATGCAACAAGGCATGCTTGTTGCTGTCGGAGTATCGGGAAACCGCATTTGCACGTTTTGTGAAGTCGCTCATTGGAGCTACGACAACTGCTATTCTTCGCCCACCCGCAGCGCTCTTTACGGCCAACCATTCCGAAATATGCAGCTTCCACCACACCGGATGCGAAAAACACACACCGCGAAGCGAACATACACGGGCTTTCGGCGAGCGCAGAGATGCAGGATACTCGAAAAGGGGTTATCGAATTCCGTCGCAACAAGCTTTTTTCCACTGACGCCCAAATTCAGTGTGTTCCGCGAAACGCGCGGAGAAACGTGTCGGCTCGGCTTACGGGCGGAAAGCACTTTCTCCCGCCGAGTGAAGCAAAATGAAATGGTAAGTGCAAGTGAGCACAATGTTGCCTCGACCAAACACTGCTGAGCTCCCACCAAGGAACGTTTCTAAGCGTGAAAGTGCCGTCGAGAAAAAAAAAAAAAAAAAGAAAATGACGCCGGAAACGACGACAGCGCCTGCATACGACAGAGCAGAGAAGGCGGGAAAGAGGGCCAGAAAAAGAGAAACAAAAAAATAAAAAAGGGGGGTGAGGGGGAGGGGGATGTGTTCCTTATATACATTGTGTTCCTTATATACAGTTCGCACAACAGCGGCCTATATACCACGTGGGCTAAACAGAGTGCTATAACCCTTAGTAAAATCAACGATGAGTGCAGAGAAATTACGCACCGTTTTCCATAGTACACTTAAGAACTGGGTCCTGAAGACCGAGGTTTTGATATGCGCACGAAGGAACAAATTTAAAGTAAAATAACAGATGCGTTGAGCCCGAAGTCACAAACGTTGACGAGGTGACGAGCGAAGGTCCGTACCATTATTTCCCTACAACGTGTCGTTGAAGCGTGAATGCAGGTTTCGAAGACGACGTTCCACTGTGTCTCCCCATAGGAAGAGTAACGATGCGTTACACGTCTCGACTGAGCATCTCCCTACAACTGACATCGCACCAAAAAAAACTTCACGTTGTGCAACAATGCCTATCACAATTCTTGTCATATGAGGGGCTGCGGATCCCCTTGAATTTTACAAATTGAATCTTAATCCCCTCTTCATATACCTAGAGGCAAGCACAGCGTTAACCCCTTCCAGTATACTATTCACATACTGTTGCGCTGTGATGAAAGCATGTACGGTTCATCAACGGCAGCAATCGTTCAATGGACCCGCCACTGCCTTTCCTGCTTTCTCTTCAGATATGCTGCACATATATGAAAAGAAAGCGGAAGGGGGGGGGGGGGGGGTTCTACGTGTAAACCCCCAAGGGTTAAACAAAAAAGTCAACCAAGAGCTCTCGCGATTTCAATTCAAATGTTTTCCCTGACGGCAGGTATTCAGGGAGGAAAAAAAGAACGGGAGAAACGTACTCAGCTGGGTTGAATAACTTACATACCTCCAAAAGGAGCATTCAAATGCGTCGCAACTATTTTCCTTGTAAAGATAATGCGGTCTCGGATAAGAAGGGAACAGGTATGCAGAGTATCAGAGGTGAAATTCTAGTCAGTAATTAAAAAAAAAAAAAAAAGAAAGAAAATTTCACAAGCATGCATGCACGCACGCAAAAAAGAAAAGAAAAATGCGAATTAAGCAAACGGCGAGATGGCATTCAATTCGCGTCTGAATACACGTGGTGAACAGAGCCTCTTTGCTATGATCAACATGCGACTCAGATTCCGTAAAATTCCTTACCATGAAGTAATTTCGGAGGAACAACTCGGCGCTATAGCACCCTAAAGTTATTCCGTGCTTCGGGCGTCTCTCTCTCATGCACGCGAGTGTACCGCGATAGACTATAGTTTTGCCTGGCTGCATAAAGCGCACCCAAGCAAAAAAATGCGGGATACATCGCGAATAGCAAGGCACACGAGCCGAAAATGTCGCAAGGTGCATCATCCATCAACGAACAAACAGCCTGTCGGGAGACGGAGCGCTTTTACAAAAGCCTCGCAGCGGGAACTTCCAAGACGAAGAAATGGAGCGAGATGTCTTCTACTATGGCCAGGCATGGATTAACGCAGAAGGGGCAAAATCCCATCATGCTTACAGTGTGTAAACGACGTTAGCTACACTGAACTCTAAAGTACAAAAATTCAGGAAAAGGCAATAAAACCAGATGGAGCGTTGGCAGGGAAGACTGATGTAGGCTACTTCAGAGGCTCTTCCACGGTCTCTTTGTTATCGCAATGACATCACTTTATCTTCCGCTGGGATTTTTAAACGCACAGAGGGATTTTTAAGCACACAGATTAATTTTTATACACACACAAACAGAGAGAGAGGGAAAGAGTTCAGCGTAAATGCGACTGCATTAACGGATAAATAAATGACTTCAGTGTGCTGTGCGATGTCAGTGCACGTTAAAGAACCCCAGGTGGTCAAAATTTCCGGAGCCCTCCCCTACGGCGTCTCTCATAGCCTGAGTCGCTTTGGGACGTTAAACCCCACAAACAAACAAAACCACAAAGGAAAAAAAAACGGAGTAGAACCACACTGCAACGGCGTACACAAAACCACGTCGTGCAACAAGTTCAACACAATTAGACCGCTACGCGCTTCCAACCCCCTATCAACAAGAAAAAGAAAGCGAACGGAGAGAAAACTTGGCGGGGCCCAGTGAAGACGGCTAAAAAAGCAGCATAAACAAGCAGTGAAGAGGGCCAGTGACATGCTTCGCCCGTCACGTCACTTTGAGTGTCGCCCGCGCGACGCGGAGCCTCTTGAAAGCCCGCCGTGCGCGCAAGTGTCGACGAGGGAGGACGGTTTCGCGCCGGAAACGGCGAAGGAGTGGCAGCACGCGGTGCCATTTACGGCGGGATGCGAGCCGCGACGTGATGGTGGCATTCAACGGCAGCATCGGTGCGCAAATTCAAAGGCACGCGAATGCGCAGGCGCTTGAATTGGATCCGGCCTAGTGCGCAAGAACGTCCGACGCTCTTTGAGAGAGACATGACAGCGGCTCGCGATCGCGTCCGGATGCGCACGTTTCACCGGTCGCCATATTTCAATCGCGGCCGTGAACGCATGCTGACCGGTCCGTGTTGGGGCACGTTCCGCCAAGCGTGGAGAACCGAACAAACGCTAGGCGCGGAAGTGGCTTATTTCATCGGCAGCAATGATGTTTTTTTTTTCTTTTTTTTTTTTTTTTTTAACACACGCATTATCAGTGGCCAATAAGTAAACGGACGTTAAAGCGCTCCTTCGCGAAGGAGCTATGTCAATTGCCGTCCGGTGGTTTGGGTAACTTCCACGGCGGGAAAATCGAATTACACTAAAGGTTGAGATAAAACAAATACCCAACGTTCACATCGTTGTTCAGGCAGCCGACATTGTTCTTACGATAGATTGGTCAGTGACCTTTCTAATTAATGCTTGGAATCGGATTTTCCGTGAAAGCCATGGTATTAAACAAGTAAATTAACGATCTTGCTAGCGGGCTTTAAAGCACAAGGGATCGGCGCCGCAGCCGCCGCCTCTTTCTGCAGGCTAACATCCCCGCGAGGTCTATCAGTCACTGAGGTGCTGGCCGGATCGGTCATTGCGCACTATACAGCAAAAACGCTGCAACGACGTTCTATGCATTCATCCGGGGACCTTCGTCAATTCTCATGCACTGTCACTGGAGAGGAGACAACTTTCGGAGACATACGGGAAAAAAAAAAAAAAGTATTCAGCCTCGCAAATCTCCAGTGCTTCAAGGAGAACAGAACGAAGGAAACGAAGCAAGCGGCATGCACAACGCTGGCGCAACCGAAGACCTGGCGTCGGCAGTCGACCGCAGCGAGACATGCGTCTCCGCGTGTCAGCTGTACAGCGCAGGACAAGGTCGAACCCGTTCTCCGCGATCGTCTCCGGAATGACAATCACCGCGGGGTGTCCCCAGCGGACGCAACCGACTACGCGGGATATCGACGACGAGGCCGCTGAGGACGCGGGCAGGAAGCTTTTCCTCGCTGATGACGAGTGATGCCAGCCGCGACGCGCAAGGCCGCCGGCTACCGATGTTGGAAGGTGTCCACGTGGTCAACGGCGTCGATGGGCTCGAACGCGTCGCACATTCAGACGAAAGGGGGAAAGTACGTGCACAGCCTTTGTCAAAAAGTACCCTTTCCTTCGGATCATCAGCGCGGCTCGCGATGCAACGTCAGCGTTCCAAATAACACGGAGGCAAAATGTACTCTCATACTCATACCTCACAATGTTAACAGATGCGCCGAAGGAGTAATTCGACCAATCGATGCTGACGAGAGATTGGGCTTGGAATGCGCGGTTTAGAGAAAAAAAAAAAAAAGAAAACAACAAAGTATATAGTTAAAAAGGAATAGTTTGCACGAATAATGCAGTTAAACGAGAAAAAAGGCAAACGTGCTAATGCAAGAACGTATGAAGGCGCTTGCTGCATCGCGATTTGCATAAGGACCTGGCGATGTGCGAGTTGCCAGTGACGGCTAATAAGCGAACCAGAAGAACGGATGGGAACAAGAGTGTTCAAGTGTTCACGTCATTTTCTTTTTTTTGCCGTTGCTAGAGTACTGGATGTTACCTCCAAGGCTGTGAATCAACCAGCTTAGCAAATGTCATTCTGTACACACGCAACCGGTGGTCTTACTTCTGCACGTTTTCTACGTTCGTTATTTCTCTTCGTCAACACGCTTCACCTTAACAGTAAGACCGAGGCAGTATTCGAACCTTGCCGTACTTTAGCGCGTCTCATGCCTCTTGTGGATGCAATACGCATGTAAAAACGAACATAAAAAATTGCACTGGGACATGAGGTTAGAATAAAAGGTTCTGATCTCCTACGCGAGACGCCCCGGGCTTTTCATATGGCTTTGTCCGTGCTTTGGAGGCGAGCCTACAAAGTTTCATAATTGACGGAAGCAAACTGTGCACATGAATGGAGCAACTTTACACCGACGCCAAAACCGCGCAGGTGTTGATGCAGGTTTCGAAAGAATCTCACGCT
The DNA here is from genome assembly GCF_055883805.1 of Amblyomma maculatum. Taxonomy (NCBI): domain Eukaryota; kingdom Metazoa; phylum Arthropoda; class Arachnida; order Ixodida; family Ixodidae; genus Amblyomma; species Amblyomma maculatum. The sequence continues at coordinate 54,370,949 of NC_139345.1, read as the reverse complement.
TATATGCGAGCGTATGGAGAACAAACAGGAGCCGAAAAGACCGCGCAGGTGTGGGGAGGGGGGCGCGGCCAGCAGATCGCGCCTCCAGTCAGGAGCACCAGGCCCTAAAGTGACACAGCATTCCATTGAGGATTACTAGGAGGACATGGAGGATATATAATATACATAATGATAACAAACTGCACAACTTAAACGAGCCTTCGGCTCGCAACATGAGCCGTAGCAGCGCCGGAGAGATGCCCTCCAGGGAAGAAAAAAAAAAAAAAAAAAGGAAACGACGCAGCTGGCGGCGGCTCGCTAGCGGAGGTCGGAGCGATTTTTTTTTTTTTTTTTTCCCTTGCTAAATACGGGTCGCACAGCTGACACGCGGTGCTGTGCGCTGCGTATCATGTGCGAGCTAAAATGCTGCAGGGTTTCCAAGCTGCACGATAACGGAAAACACCTGAAACAAAAACACACGGACGCTGTAATCCTGTGGGTGAAACTTCGAATATTTATTTCAGAACTTGCGAGCCATACCACGGTGCAGTCTAGGCAGGCGGATTGTATACAGGAAGGCGAACATTATGTAAGTGATAAAGCATGATGATCATACACGTTTAACTAACAACAATTAGCGACTATTTCTTTTATTTTAAGGTATTTTAAGGGGAAATATTTTATTACAAAATTGGTGGCCGTCAGCACCGAAGGTGAGTCCAGTTTTGTATTTATTCGGCAGCTTAGTTCAAAATACTGTATAGGCGAGAGCCAGAAATAGGCATTCAAAAGCTCACTGAATGGGCTTTCCCGCACTGCACATTTATAAAATGGCCTCGCTGCCCGTGGCACTATCGCTAAAATAGTCAACTTCTGCCTCATAAAACATAAACGCCGTCTGTTTTAGAACGACAAATATGCGCGCGACGCCGTATTAGAAATAAGCACTGCGAGATGGGCATCTCAACGAGCTTTGAAATGCGAATTTTTGACTGCGACCACAGTGCCGGTTAAGGTCATTTAAGAACGGGGGTCATTTTTTACGTTGATGATCAGCCTTCAATTTCGCGATATCTCATTGCCCATTAAAAATAAATAAAAAGAAAATTATTTCGCATTCTATAGTTAATGAATCGTCCAATAATTTAGCTATACTACATACATGATGCTCGCCTTCCTGTAAAACTCGCCTAATCAAACCACGCGGACGGATCTCTCAGTTTTCAAAGTAAAAAATCTGCAAGCGTTAAAAAAAAAAAAAGAAGAACAAAGAATGGGACGCTGAGGCTTCGCCTTAGCAGACGCGACAGCGCTTTTAACATCTCTTTATTCCGCAAATTTTCGGCATTGCGACATTGGCACACATTTTGGCATAGTTCAATAAGTCTTACGTTGGTTTGATGTTTGGAGAAAGTGAAGGCGCAGTTATCTGTCGCATATTCCTTGGCGGACACCTGAACTTACAATTAGCGGCGTACATTTGGAGGACCGTATGTCATAGGTTCGAATTCCTATCGCAGAATTAACCCGCAACTTGAATAGCCGTGAATGCTAAAAGGAAAGCCAAATGCTGCACAAAGAACGGTTGTGTCACACGTTCGATAAGAAATCACGTGCACAATTTTTCCGAAGCGTTTTTCTCAAAACTAGGGCACGGTGACTGCAACGGGCTTTTCGACCGAACGAGCTGTATATGTACACGCTCTCGCGTAAAATTACCCCGTATACTCGCAGTTAAGATAGGTAGATAGATGGGTTTATGACTATAGTAAACTTTGAAACAGCGCTAACACACACACAACCACACAATAAAACGTTCAGCGTGACAACAAGAGGTGAATTTAAGATGACATTAACCGAACGTATAGCAAGCCTCTTTCTCGCCAATGTTGGAGAGACTTCAAATATATATATATATATATATATATATATATATAGCCACCCAGGCGGCAACGCTTTTTCCAGGCCCACACGGTAATCCTCAGCACGATGGGAAACACCCTTGCACCGGGCAACTCGCGCGCAAGGCGGCGCGAGACAAATATACAGCAAGTCAACGAAAACAAGCAAGCGCTTTGTTAATCTCCACACGTGGCTGCCGTTGGCATATAAATACACTCCTTCCAACAAATCTAGCTAGCTACGAGCTCCTAGAACTACGATATGGAGCACTCGTACATGTTGGACACTTGTCACGGCTCTAATTCCTTTCAATGACTGGCAAGGATCTGAAAAACGCCTTAAGCTTCTCACAAATTGGTGACCCTCCAGATCGGCGTTACACAGGCTCAAAATCAGGCGTACTATATGCGCAGGATGAGCCAAAGAAAGAAATGCCAGCCGGTAGGATTTACGTGGAAGTTCTCGAGTGTCGAAAGCGAAGAATTGGAGAGATCGCGGATAACCGTCGCTCCTTTTAGCAACCGAGATTTCGCGCAGTGAACGTATGCGTAAGAAGCGTAAGATAAACTAAACGAGAAGGTAAGCCACAGCGGAGGATGAAAGAAGCGCCAAATTGGATTGGCGCCCTCTTTCGTCGCGTCTTTTCAAAGTGCCGCTCCTGACGAATCGCTCCGTGAACGCAGTACGCGATGCGCGCATCTTGCATGCGTCGAAAAAAGCACGAGGCGTTGCGACATGCTCCGTACAGCAGTGTGCAGCATCCGCGTACGCAGGATAAGGAAGGGTGGAGCAGCCGCCTAGCGAAGGAAAGCCGGCCTATCCTTCGGACAGCAGCCGCAGCCAAGGTCGAGAGACGACGCCCGCACGCGCGGGAACACGCACGCACATCTCACGAAGCCAGGGCAGGAGGGAGGGAAACAGCGATACACAAACACGGCGAACAAGGCGGCGAAAAGAGCGCCAGGGTCAACTGCCAAGTGGTCTGGCAACGCGACGAGATTCAAAAGGGGGCACAGGTATACACGCGCGTGAAAGCCATTTGTTGCTGGCTACGCGGCGAAACAATGAATGCACCCGGTTTTCGATTAATGCCCGCGCATTAATTCTACGAAATAACTCGGTGCCAAAGAAATCTATAAAGAACATGCATGTGTAAGTGACGAGCTGTGCGTCCTTCACCTACGCGGCCCAGGCAGAAGCCCCGTGATGAAAAATTGTTCGAAGGACGGTTCCGGCTCTTCTGTCGGCAACTGCTGAGCTAGCGATAGCACGCAAGCATGACCGCACCGAAAAGAGGAGATATGGAACCAAAGCCAACCGTTCCCGTAGTTCCTGGCTCTAAAGTAGGTCAATTCACAGTGCGCGCTGATTAGACGTTAACGACGGCCGAGCCGCCTGCCGACAGTTATCAGCGAAGACACGGACATAAAGATCCAACGATAGAGGAACAGTGGTGGCGCGGCGGCGTTTCAGTCCTCGCAAAACCAACAAAAGGAACGCAATCGGAGAATCTGAAAGACAGAGTGAAAGCAAGATCATACTCGCGCTCGGACCTGTGAGCTAAAGCAGCTAAAACGAGGGTGTTCGACGTAACAATGACCGCATATGAAGCTCTACAGATTCCTTTTGAGACGTACATGTGACCCGCATCGGCGACTTCCCGCCGTCGGCGACGACGACGTGAAAACCACGTCACAAGCACGAAAGCGGTTGCATCGACAAAGGGCGGCACCTCGTATATCTGGGCCAAGTTCTTCGCACGCGACAACGCATGCATGCGCGCAGCATGTACCGGAGGCCGGAAGCGCCGGTGCAGTTCAAAGAACCGCGCCTTACGTCAGCCGCCGGTGTCCTCGTCACGCACAACGGGGGATACGCAGTTGTACGCCACGTATCACGCAGACACCCATCCGAACACGCGAACAGTGCGTGAGCGCAACACAGGCGGGTTGCCACGCCGCTCAAGCGTTTACGGTCGTATAGGCTCCCAAAGCATCGCTGGGCGGCGCTGCGGCTCCTGATAGGCAGCGCCATCTGTGGCAGAAAAATACACAGTGGGGCGCCGCCGGCTTGGCTCGCTGCCTTCGCGGCAAGCGCCGCGCGCTCTCTCTCGCACGAGCACGCGCCCTGACGCACCCCCGCAGGCGCATCGCGACATGCCGCCTGCATTCCGTCTTGATTATTGGACAACCTGCCGCGTATTTCCATGGAGGAAGCGTAATTATAGGCGAGAAAATTTTTATTCACGTTTGTACTGCACAGCAGACGACAGACGGCGATGAGTAAATACTGATTGTGAATGCGTTCCCCACGTTAGCGAAAACGTAGGAAGTGTATTTCGAGGTAAGTCTCCTATGTAATTATATTATTGTATATAATATGTTTAAAAACTGCAAAAGTATTATTAGTACTCTAAAATAAAGCGGCTCGCTCGTTGATCATCGTTTTGGCCTGTAGCATATGAGATATGTATACGGTTTTGTTTTTATTATAACGACGTTACTAACGCAAATTTTGCAGTAGAAGAATAAGTTATAGTCCGAAGGAGGTGTTTCTTCAAAGGCACGAACGCTAGCAGTCTCAAAAGCATATGTGGGCTCCACGCGCTGCACGCGACATAACCGGCTCGCTGGCTCGGAAGGCAGAGGAAATCCAAGCTTGTACTACAATCGTGTTTTATTTCGGTTCTTATTAAATGGTGGTGCTTCATTTCTATTTGGATTGCATTAACGACACCTGTGACGCGAATAGGGTGCTCCGCGCGAGTATTGTCAATCGAGCCATAACTAGGATCGCTTTTGTTTTGCACTTCCGACATATTTTCGTTATGAATAATAATAATGTTGGTTCATTTATTGGCTAATTTGCGGAAATCTGTAAAAGAGTCTCAGCTCAGCAAGGCATGTCCCCCCCCCCCCCCCCCCCCTTTTTTTTAAGAAAAAAAAAGGTCTCGTTCCTAGATATTTTCTTGGTCTTAGGGTACATTCACACAACATTGTCGATTGTGGACGTCGCTCGCTGGATATCTGTTGATTTGGTTGCTTTCAGAGCACTCGCAAAGCAGGGAGAGAGCACAGAAAATCGGCAAAGCAAGACACGCGGTTAGCGAAGAGCTGGATATTCCTCCACCCCCTTCGCTTTGTATGCATGGTGTTAAACCACTGTACTCTTTCGATGCCTCTCCAAGCCGTCTTTGTCAACTGTCGACATTTCTGAGTTTATGGAGAAGGAGGAAATTAGCTCTTTTCGTTTCCACAAAGAACGCGACACTTCTTAGAACGCTGTCACGCGGTGGAAAACAGGTCTTGTGGAAACGCTTCCAAATGAATCTGCAAAGTTTCACATATGAGCCTCGTCTTTTGGCGCTTCGCCTACTATTGTGGCTGTCCATGACACAATGCTACTTAGTACATCCGTTTCGCATCAGCGGAAGCGTTTTTGTATCGCCAAATAACCGCCAGGCGCAACGCGATCGCCGCGCGTGTACAGGGAGCTAGCGGAGCGTCTGCTCCGGCGACGTCCCATCGTTTCACATTTCGCCACCATGCCAGGAATACGGCGCTGCCATCGAGCGGCGAAACTTGAGCTTGGGTTCCCTATACTACCTCTCATGTAGCCGTAGAGGAGCGTCTTGGCGGCGCCGCGGGATCGCGCGACGCTTCGGCGAAAAAGAAGCCCCCAGTCCTTGGGCACGACGCTGAACTAATAGTGTGCCGCATTTTGTTTCCTTTTCTCGGACTCTGCGTGCGTGCAAAAGCAAGGCCAAATCGGATAGCAAGCTATGAACACGCGACAATAGTTTCGCAATAAGAAAACTTCTATGACACAGCTACGCATATGCCGATCGCTTGTGCCTATGCGCGTTTTATAGTAAATCCCATATTCTAGCATGCGGAGTGACTAAAGCCCTTCACGAGGAAAAAAAAAAAAAGTAAGATGTTGGATGTGTATCTGACAGGTAGTATATGGGACGAGACACGAATGTGAAACCCGCGGAGACACTTTACAACGACTTCGCTGAGAAACGCAGGCGCCATGGACATTTTGAACTCATGCCAGTTATACACAGTTAATTCGACGAAGCTTAATTAACCTTGATGCAAAGTCGCAAATGCTTGGTTTTTGATAGATTTTTAGGGTTTAACGTCCCAAAGCGACTCAGGTCATGCCATGTGCTCTCATGACGTCACACAAAGCGTCGACCAATCGTGCAGTGCTGCCCATACCACGTCACCTGACAACTACTACCTGCCAGTGGCATGCTCCTGAAGAGCACATGACGAAGCGCGAAATGCGGGAGTGCGGGGTTTAGAGCCAACGCACTGACACGTTCGTGTGCTTCGCGATGTCATGAAGTCTAGCGGGCTTTAAAATAATTCGGAGCCCCGTACTGCGGCGTCTTTCATCGGGAAGTTAAGCTGCACACACAACAAACATTTTATGTACAACCGTTAAGCAAAAGCAAGTGCACCGCAAGGTGGTGCCCCCTTCCAGTGCGATATAGTGGGAGGCGGAAGGGGGGGGGGGGGGGAAATCTTAGTTTGAAGCGAAAGCTTCACTACCTGTGTCAGACCGCAGCTTCGCGTGGCTCCACATAGCCTAGTTCTGTCCATGCCATGACGTCACAGAAAAAGCCAGCTGCGCAGCCCCCTCGCCAAGCTCTGCCAGCGTTGCCTAGCAACGAGGTGTGAGACTACTACTCATTAAAAAAAACAACAAAAGAAGTTAGTCTCCACCGGGGAACCTCCATCCCTTGGATCTCCAGCCGAACGCTTTACCGCTGTGCCACCGTTGTGTGCCACGCCCCGGATTATTTTTCTTTCTTTATTGCCTGGCTTTGGCACGCCCCCGATCATGAAACGCTCTTCATAATTCCGCTTGTCTACCGTGAGGATGATAGCGGGATTCCGCGAGTGACAAATACTGCGATTGGCGCGCAATTTGAAAGTACCAAAGACTAAAATGGATAAACAAGTGAATTAAGCAACTAGAAGCAACCAACAGCAGCATCCCTGTTTTCGCATTACTCCAATGCAGATTTTGCGGTGCTCTAATTTTTTGCTTACGATAGCACAATGACTGCTCCCGAAGCCCACTTTTCTCCCCGGCATTGGAGTTAGCTCAATGAGGTACACGCGCGGCACGGCCTCGCCCGACGAGTGGTTGCAGCGGCAGCAGTAACATCGCACGTGTTGACTACCGCTAGCTCGCGGCGACCAAGCAGAGAGTGTGCGACGATGCGACAGTGTCGCATTCAGTCACGCAAGTCGCTGCCGTCGCACGCCGATAAAGAACGGCCGCCGGCTCGCGTTACGCGCATCGCGTCCCACGCACACACGCCAGCGTCGCATGACAGCGCCACTGTCGCCCTCCTCCAAGGCGCGTGACTGCAACCTGATCGGTTCACACGTCGACTCTCACAACGATATCCGACCAAAGCCGCAGCGAGGCGACCGCGGTGGCATATATGACGAGTTAAAAAAACGTACGCACATGAAAGACGCGAAGACTTTCCTGCTAGGAAACATCATCCTCCGACGCGCGGTCCAAGTCTTGGAAAACTCTGAGAAGCAATATTTAGCACGTGATTAGCGAGACTGTTCGCCTTCTAGAGTCCTTGTGGACTGACGCGCAATGGAATCACCAACTAACCACGCTTTCTGCTTTACCGCTGTCTCCCGCCGCGTCAGACGTCGAGCTGTTTCCTGCGCTTCATACGCGTGCGCTCGTGATTGAAGTGTGCTAAGGCTGTGCGCCCCAATGCGTACGGCGTCACAAAGGAGCGACCAGTCATTTCACTTCGCGCTGAATCCACTCCAAGCGTGCGCAGAGCAGGATTTAGTGTGACTGGAAAGAAAAAGCGAATCCATGTCGACAGTCAAAGGCAGAATCGGACTGAATAGGGAGTATCCAATTCATCAATTTATCCGCGTGCCGCACCGTTAAAATTATATATATATATATATATATATATATATATATATATATATATATATATATATATATATATATATATATATATATATATATATATATATATATATATATATATATATATAGGTTGGTTTGTGGGGTTTAACGTCCCAAAGCAACTCAGGCTATGAGAGACGCCGTAGTGGAGGACTCCGGAAATTTCGACCACCCGGGGTTCTTTAAGTGCACTGACATCGCACAGCACACGGACGCCTTGCTTTTCGCCTCCATCGAAAAGCTGCCGCCGAGGCCGGGATTATATATATATATATATATATATATATATATATATATATATATATATATATATATATATATATATATATATATATATATATATATATATATATTCTATCTGCATATGCATACCGAAGTATGCTCTATCTTGGGGGTCTCCTTCCTAACCGCAAAAAAAATCGTTACTCAAGCGTCGAGCGAGAAGGAACAAATGCGAGGAAAAAACAAAACTACAGTGGTTTTCTTCGCACAGCAAAATCGATTCATCAATGGGAAGGCTACCTAGCAGAAACCGAACTCGTCGTTTAGTATCTGCTTCGGGTATTAAATCACTGGCGATCAATGCGATTGACGCGGAGGAGAATGTGTTCACATGTGGGCTCCCATTTCGTGAGCGTATATCGACTCGTGGCACCCCATTTGCGTAGCCAGGCAAACTAGCTCATATGATGATGGTGATGACCATCGTGGCTATCCCTTTGTAAGGTGGGGGAGGGGAGGGGGGTGATGTGCCCTAGCCGTTTACATCGAATTGAACAGGCAGACTCTATACACAGCTGTGCCAACACCACCTAGAAGACTGTTAACCCACTAGCCGCCGCACTAGAGGCCGACAGTTTCCCACGCGAGGAGAAAGGCTGCTTGTCGTACGTGTTCTCCAATTCTCAAAACATAATTTGGGATATCGTTCAATTCGTTGAAATGTGACGTCGAATAGGATCAAGCGTTCGGTCAAGTACCACCAAGTGTAGATTTCAAAGCGGACACCAAGCTGTTCAAACTTAAAACTAGCACGTGCAAGCGGCCGCGTGCTCCTGCGCATGTGTAAAAGCTAATGAAGACGACGATTTCTAAAGCATACACAAGAGGGATATAGACCTGATTCAAGGACACAACAGCAACAATATATATATTGTTGCTGTTGTGTCCTTGACCTGGATCCCGGCCCACTCAGGTTATTCCGGAGATATAGCTGCTCACAACAACGTACGTGGTTTCGTCAGCTCCGTCGAGCAGAGGGTATATCGGGCCTGCAGATGTAGCAAACGAGGATCTGATCTCTTTTATGACATCAGGCAGTTTCATGACATCGGCGAGGCTAGCATACCGCCACCGCACACATCCCTCAACAAAAATCAAGAAATGATCGGGCGCAGACTCCAGACCTAAACGTGCAGCCCTGTCCGCTCAGGTAAGTGCGTATACATTCCCCGATCAAATCCGTCCTCACAAGCTCTGCTGGTACTATAGCTACTCCATAGATCATATTATGGGACTGCCAAGAGCATCCCCTTCTTTGAGATCTCGTTGCTTTTCCCTCATTCGAAGCGTGGGAAGATATGCGCTGCCCAGCTCGGATCCGACCATGCAAGTGAAGGCTACCACCGAGCGAGCGAAGAGGTCGCTGTCAGCCATCAAATGACCGTCATCTGGCACAACCGAGTATACACACTAATCCCTTTTTGGCGGGGAATAAAATACTTCACTCACTCAGTCCGAAGCACGACGCGAGAGGCTGGTAGTTTGACACGCGGCGAGAAAAGGCGCAGCGAACGACCCTGTGATCTAAAGCAGCCGCTGGTGTCAGGCTCGAATCGCCCGCGAGGCCACAAGCATGGCAAGTTTTTTCCCGAGTCATGGTCCGACAGACGTATACAGAACGCCGGGTTTTGGGTTCACATAACCGTTCTGTTGCGAACACATTAACAATAGCCGGTCAACCACGAATGGTCTCCGTTGAGCTCCCAACTTAAGAACTGCGTTTTCTGCGCCCACGGGAGCGTGGGCAGAGCAACGCCAAACAACGAGTATTCGCGAGGCCATTCCCCAAGTACTAGCGGGAAGCGTATGCAAAACTAACGGTGAAGCTTCTCACACTGACCAGGAAAGGGTAGCGGCATCCGGATTCCCGACAAGGGAGGAAACGTGCAGGTGCGAGGGAGGTGCCTTCAGACCGCGCTTTATAAGCCACCTGACAATAGCTCTTCTATCCCTTCCCTGAGAAAGACGCTGCAGACCTGCGGATCCGTACGGACAAAAACAACGAAGGCGTGAAACTACCTAAGCGATCAAGTCACTCCCAACTTTTCACTCGGACCGAGCAGTTTTTGTCGTCTTCCGGCTCGAAGGAGGAGCCCATCACCCGCAAGCAGCAATACTTCCGAGTCCATGGAAGAACCACCAAGAAGAAAGCACATATAGCCGTGTTTACATGAAAGCGACAGTAGCGCATCGCATCGCATTTCGTAGCGCCTCACGGTAATGTGATGCGACAGCGTTTACATGTAGGGCATCATCTCTACCGCGGTGGTGGCGGCGCGTGGTGTCGCATATCGAAAGCATTAATGGCACCTTTTCAAATTCATTTAATATTTATTTTATACATACCAGAATAAAAGGGAAGCTGTTATAAATACCAAACCAGCGTATGAACCGAAATTAAATACTTATGCTTTGTTTATCCAACCCGAAGGTATTTGAATATCCCGCGCTTTCAGTTCATGGCGCCCAACAACGCTTACTGAGCTTATCACCTGCCCGATTCCAGAAGCTATCTTAAACTTTGAGGCGTTTTGCCGCCAGAATTGCGTGGTGCGGGAATCTTCAGACAAATAAATAAAAAGCTTCGCTCACCCCTCGTTTGCAGCGAACGCGAGACACAGCGGAGCGGCAACGACGAATTGGTGGCGAGGCGAGCGGCCGCCGCTTCGCCGGACGCCGCCATCTTTTCCGTAATGCGATGCGACCGGGTCTACACGCACGGAGAAAGTCGACTTACCCCTCTCAATCCAGCCTTGTCTGGCGCATTAATGCGATGCGCTAGCTGTCGCATTCTTATAAACACGGCTTATGTAACGTGCTGTACAGCCTTGTTCCTAACACAGAATGCGTTCTCCATTACAGCCGCTCCCAACCAGAGCTCCGCGGCTCTTTCGCCGAGCTAGGTTTGCAAGGGGCATGCAAAACCGGGGGCGGGCGGGAAGGTATACGCAAAGAAAGAACAGCCGCCACGGATCATTAGCGCCAGGGAGAAGTCCGCCCGGCGACACAGACTAGAGTCTCTATAGCTCTGCCCTGCGGCGGTCGTTGGTCGTAAGAGGCGAAGGGAGGGCATATTTATATATGCACGCTTGCTCTCTCGCGACGCGTGCACGCCACGTTCCTCGTGGTGACGCATCGCAGGGCAGCGCGAGTCTTCATCGGTTGATCGCAACCCCATACTACGCCCCCCCCTTCCCCATCTGCTCCACCACCGCCGAAAATAGCCATCTCGACGCAGTGAAGGCCGCTATCGCACCATGCCGCCGCGACGGAGGGGGACAACACAACACGCCATGCAGGAAGCCCGGAGTGACATATCTGCGCACTGAGCCCGTAGGAGGTCTTCATCATCTTGGGGCCAGAAGAGCCGGAGACCTCCCGTGTCTCCCGCGCATGGCCGCCACCGTCGGGGACGAAGAAATTCTTATCGCGGAGGAAATGACCTCGCTGAGATACAGCGAACGTTTTGTATCTGTCTTGTTGTCCCGGGGACGGCATTATGCAGTGGCAGGGAACCAGACGCGGATGAAAAGAGTCGGAAGAGTGTCGAGTTGCAACCGTTGCGATCTGGGCTGAAGATATGGACGGGAAGACCGCTTTCTCCTAGTCCATCACCGGGTCTACTCACGACACGAAGAGAACGGCCCCAACCTTTCAAGACTCCGAATTCCTCGCGTCAGACTCGACCACGTCTGTCCCCAACTTCCCGCCCTGCCAAAGAAGCTGGAAGAAGACACCGAGAGCGCTGCCAACAAAATGGGAAAATGGACGCCAGTATACAAGCAGAGAGATCAGCGCCAGCATTCCAGCTCCCCGCGCAGTCTACGTATACAGGTTCCGCATGCTAACGGGCCGAATGAAATGAAAGTATACCGTCAGCATCCGCGGTGAATTAATCGCCTCTCAACGCTCAGCACGAGTAAGCAGCGGCGGTCGTTCAACTACTTCTTAGGCATTCCCATATCGATGCCAAGGAATGCCAATAAAGAGGGTACGTCTTTCGACATACCTCGTTCACCTCTGACCGAGGTCTTGCGCACGAATGAGTCGCGCTCAGAGCGCAGCACGGTCAGTTTTCACCGCATTGACGCCGTCCTAGCTCGGACTAGGTTTGATTAGAAGAGGGCGAGATATCCGTAAACGCAAAAGCCGCGCGAAGCACTAGTCGAGAAATCGCAAGGAAAGCGATGCAGCGAGAGTCGCGCACAAACACACTGCGACGAACAAGCGAATGCACCGGGAAGAGTCCGCGCTGTTGGAAGCTCGGCTTCGAGCAGCTGCCTGTTACAGGTACACATGTTGTAGGCGGCTCCGAAACACTGCAGTTCAGTGCCTTTTTTTTTTTTTTTTGATAAGGCCGTGCTTTTGACGCTCGATAAATGCTTCTGTGCGACGTATATACTGAAAAGGTATAGAAGCGACCATAAAAAGAAAGCACAGAAGCGCGAACGGTGCACGAGAACAAAAAGAACGGTCTTGAAAAAAAGTTCATTTCAACCGTTTCCGACGGACGAGCGCAGAACGGCGCCCCGGGCTACGGACGCCTCTTGAAACGAGAGCGGAACAATTTCGAGAGCAGTTGAGCTGATAACCTTCACCGGGGGACTCCCGTTTCCTGCAGTCCCTGGCGGGCAAACGTTGGACGCGTCGACAGGCAGGACACAAAAATAAAAGGGGAAAAGAAAAAATTCTGTGAAGCGAAGCAGCACAGGAGAGGAGAGGAAAGACGGGACAAAGTTTGGAAACGATAGGACGAGCCGAGCACATCGTGGATAAATACACAGGGCGAAGCCGAACGACCGGCGAACCCCCCCCCCCCCCCCCCCCTTTTTTTTTCCTTTAATGTTTACTGCAACACTGCGACGCCATTCAGGCAAAGGACGATCGCTAACCCAAAAGTCGGCGGCACAGCTTCAGCAGACAATGGACGAAACGCCTCCTGAGACGAACTAGCGTATCGGAGAGGACGAGCAGCAACAGGCGGAGGCTGCTCGACACAGCACGGTCAGGTGAACGAAAAACGTGCCGCCTAGATCCTTGACACACTTCCTGGCCTGCCATCTCCCACGCTTTGCGGTGAGGGTGCATGAAGCTCGTGCTGTAGAAGAGGCCCAAGACGAAGGAAACAACGCGGACAAATCGGCTTCTTCCGGAGGGCGCGCACGGAAGAAGAGAAAAGTTGCCAGAGTGAGGGGAGAGTTGCGGCGGTGGCGGCTGGTCGGTACGTGTGTCTCTGTGTGTGTGTATAAATAACAGCGGCCGCGGCAGCGAACGAAGGCCGCCGAGGGGACCATGGGCTCGGCAGAAGCTGAAGAGAAGGGACCGAGTGTCGTATAGGAACGCGCCCACAAGAGAGAATTCGCTTCATTAAAGAACAGCGTGTGCCTTCAATGGCTTCGTGAAATAAGGCGAGCTGGTCACCTGGTTGAAACAATGAAGGAAGGGAATAAAAGAGGAATGAGGTTGGTATTACCCCCGCACTTCGTAAGTGGGGAGGGTCGCAGCTTGGACTCTCCAGGAGAGCAAGGAGAGACCGGAATGCAGCCAATAATTTCTTTTTTTTACTTTTTCGTCATAGCAGCGTATTGATTTTGTTTGCAAATTACAGAAACGCAACCCCGAACATGGACTCTTTTGCTCCCTGTGCAGCGCGTGTTAACGCGGAGCTAACCAAACAAGCGCAAGCTCCACACGCCAAAGCGCGCGCGAATGCAAGCTCATTTTGTCAGGGAAGAAAAACGGGGGGAAGAGACGAGGACACGGAACAAAGAAGAAAGTGCGCGTCAAAGGAGGGAACGAGGAAAGTGACGATAAGAGGAGAAATGATCACGCAGGCGGCCAGGAGCACGACATCCATAAATGAGCCCCCGACGATATTACCAGCGCGGCCAGTCGGCCGACGCCGCCATTTTGTTGTTTTGGCTGGTTGCACCGTATCGCGGACCTCTCCGACCGCGGCGAAGCCAAGAAGGAAGGAGGATCGGAGAAGCAAAGACGACAGAACGCAGAGCGCCGGCAAGGAGATTGTGTCGCTTAGAGAGAAACAAAACTTTTCAACAGCCAAGCAGAAGATCATATACAATGGGTTTTCCGGCATCCGGCGTAAACAAGATGAAAAATTCAATGGAGCGCGCGCGCCAGTGGCACAAGACAGCGTGTCAGAAGACAAAAACAGATCGCCGAATGGTCTCGGAGCCTCGTGAAAAGCCTTAAAACTGTCTAGTGCTGCCAGAACCGCGCAACATCTCAAGAGTGCACTCCCGAGTTCCGACGTATAATCTGAGCCGAGCGCGCGAGGTGACCGGCTCATTGAACAAGTATCAGTGCCGGTGCCGAGGAATGTCGGCCAGAGTTAACCGAAGAAACTAGGCCGAGTGTGTCAAACTTACGTTCGTCTGCAGCCCTCATTCGTACACAACGATGGTCAGTCTCAGGGCAGAAAAGAAATCTTGCCATATGAGCAAGATGTACTGAATGTATAACATTTTTACGTACGTAAGAACGTCCCCAGTACTTCAACGAATGTTTAGTTGCCAAGACAATTAAAAGAAAATAAGAATGTAACATGCTTTAAAGCCGATTGTGCAAGCAGAATGCTGCAACCCGCAGCAAAGCGAACAGCAAGAATGAGGAAAATTCAGGTTGCCCTGCTAACCTTCCAGACGCTACAGGATGCAAGACCTAATCGCCGTGGAAGCGCCGTAACCACCGTAATGGACGAGGGGTTACTGGTAACAGAAAGCGAATATTACTCCTAACTAGCTCATTTGCAACTACGCGCACTCCGACCGCCCAGATATGCCTCGACCACCCAGATACGCATTCCTTGACATACATATCTTTCTTTCACGCTCACTCGGACCTGGTAACCCGTCCTAAACCTCAGCGACAGAACTTGTAAGCGCTCGGCTATCTTACAGCTGTTCTACTGACCGACTCGAAGGGGAGCTCGCCGGTAACGCGTCGGGTACGCCGGATTAATTATTTCCGGTCCCGCCGTTGAACTAGCTCACTAGCACTGCGCACACGTGGGCCCTAATTGCGCGACACTGCGCAACAACGCCGAACAGCACAGCTGTAGCCACCGAGCGGCCCCCGCGAGCATGTATACAAGACACTGTTAGCTCAACGCAAAAAAAGCGTGACGCTGCAAAAAAAAAATAATAATAATAATAATAACAATAAAATAAAAGGAGGGGGAGGGGATCACGCGTTAAAACCACTGCTCGCGCGCGCCATGCAGCTCCCGAGTTGCGCCCACAGGCACTCACGCGCAAAGGCTCAGCGAGATTTTTTTTTTTAATATATATTTTAGCGAAATAAAGAAAAGCGGAAGTTTCGTTTTAGTGACCCCTATGAAGCGTGAACGAAGCCCACGACGATCCAACCACGTGGAAGCGTGGAGGTCGCAAAGAAGGCGGGGGAAAGGGGGGGGGGGGGGCGCACAGAAACCCCCCTCCTTTTTTTTTTTTTTTATTCTTTTATTCCACCCGCGCAGCGGCAGCGGCAGATTCCTCTTCCGGGTTGTTTTATTTTGCTGCTTCTGCAGGCAACAACCACTGTGCGAGGAAGGGTTACGTGGCAGACTTGTCACAGAGCTTAATCGCGTCCGTGCTTTACGAGCGGAGCAGCGGGAACAGGTTTGCGAAGCCGAGTGCCTCCCTCGCCTGTTCTCTTTCCCCGCCAACCTCACCCGGGTCTTCCAGCTTCCCACGCATCAAATAATACTCAAGCAGCATCTCTCTCTCCATCACCTCTGGGCGTCAGTTCATCGGGTCATTACGTGCGCCGCCAGTCTGCACACAGTGCACAGAATGCGTGTCTGCCGCTTCTCTAGTGACATCGGAAGAAAGGCGACTGAATAACTCAAGCGCACCGACGCGCTCTTTCCCGTCATCACGCGCCCCGTTCGCAGTCCTGCGCTACACACAAGCGTGAAAGAAATCAAGAGATGCACGAGTCACGAAGCAAATAACCTCGCGCGCCCCTTTTCTCCAGATTCAATGCAACGAACCAACAACCCGACGATGCGCTGTTTACCGAACATACGCGCGATGGGTATGCTTTATCTCTAGTCTCTACAATCTGGTGCTGACGCTGCCAGCAAGCTTAGAAGAATTTGCCCAGGCATTCGGCAGTGTTATCTCGTATTTATGACAATGAGCGGATGCCCCTTGTCAGACAAGGCTAAGAAGACACAACATTTTTTACTTCTGACATATTCGCCAGCGTAATGCCCTACACTCGCACAGAACATTGACTTCGCAGTGCAGTCGTTACAGGGTAGGTATGCCGCTGAAAAGCTGAGGGCCTGCATCGCAATCAACGCCAGTATCGGCCCCGCTACTCGCTCATACGAGTACAATACTCTGTCCCGCCTTGCATCCTTCGCGAGACCAAAAGCAAGCACCTGCCTAAGCAGTGCCCCATTTGGCACCAAAGGACTAACGACACGAATCCGTTTTTATTATTTTTTTGTCTACGAATAAAATTTATTGAAAGAAACAAGCCCTACAACGGAACCATCCCTAAACGAAAGGTTGCCCATGCATACCGTATTTACCAGTAAATAACGCAAGAACGAGTATAACATGAGGTAAAGTTTGAGCCTACAAGAAAAAACATTACGATTATAACGAGAGCTAAAGATTACAACGCGAAATCGCGACTTCGGCCACGCGATGATGTAATCTAACACAACATGAAGCATCACGCAGGCATAATGCATCCGACGTCGTTGCGGTTGTGAAGCCTGCATGCTGCGCCTTCGTCAGTTGCTGAACAGTGCCACCTTCGGACCTTTCATCGCCACCTTTTTTTCTTTACCTCTCCTCATTTTACGGCCACGAGATTGCTGAAAAGTTAGTTTCCCCTCGCAACTTGCGAGCCTGGTGGTGGAGCTATCCTAGCGAGCAGAGAAAAAAAGAATTCGCGTTATATTCGGACCTTGGTTCTGAATCACATTGCTGAGGACAAAATCAGTGCGATTTCTAGAAAAAATAAAATGGCGTTATAATCATGTAAATAGGGTAAATCCTCCCTTGAACCATACGCGGTCAAGGCAACGCTCGTCAACGCCAACTGTTAACATAGTGATAAATCGCCTCGCACCGGCGGTCCCTAATCCACAAAGTTGCCCAGCAAGCTACGTCTGACACGACGAACAAAATAAAAAAATCTCCGGCTCGGCCGTCAATTACCGCTCGCCTAAAGGATACTACAAATTGCGTCCTCCAGTACAGCATGCTAACTGCGCACAAGAAAAAAAAAAAAAAAAAAAACACGAAGAATTGCGGCCGACCTATGCCCGGACTCTTAAAGAAGGTCTGCGAGTTGCGCACGCATGAGCGAAAAATCCGGTCCGCGAGCGCGCAACCGTAAGACAAGAAAAAAAAATTAAGAACGAGACGAACTCAAGCGAGAGCCGCACTGCTGGCGCGAGGGTGCGTCTGCACGTGTATTACATGTGGAACGCAAATCGCGCGACGCCCGAACTTGCTACGCGATTAAAAGGGAATCAAAGACCACGCCACCATCTCTGCAACACGTAATAGTACATGGCAGAAGAGTAGCAACTCCGGAGAGCATCACGAATAATAAAGAAAATATAAGAGAAATTGCGGCGTATAAAGTGACCCGACCCGTGCAAAAGGAAGGTAAACGACAAAGCTTGCCAGAGCGACAACAGCAGCGGAGAGAGAGAGAGAGCGGCCGCCTCCGAAACGACTGGGCGAGTATCAAGGGCGCACGAATCCATCGGAGGAAGGTTAATGGCCGTCACCGTTTTTCCCCGAATCGAACGCCGCCCGGCCTGCTTGCAGCAGGAGCTAGCCAGAACGAGTGGGGCGGCGGCGCCGCAGGAAGCCAGAATGCGCGCGAGGCGAAACATCTGCACGGAGCGTCGTAAACGTCGACGTCGCCCGAGCACACGCTGCTGGCTCGTCACTGTGCGGAACTGCTCGGCGAGCGCGTATAAACGGAGTATCTCTCTTTTGCACACGAACGAAGCATACTGCTCAGAAAGCGCATCAGTGCGTGCGTCTGCCGTCAAAGTGATTTGTACTTGCCGCCTCGCGATGATTAGGTATTCACTTGCTTTGCGACGAGAGGATGCGGAAGAAAGGTATTCATCCAAATATGTTCGTTTTCTGATTCTTTTTTTTCTGTTTGAGCTCATGACCAAAATTTGGTACAGCGTACATGAAGTCTGACAGAAATAAACAAAAACAGAAACCCTACGATGTGGCCATACAGATGCAAAAGAAAAAGAAAAAAGAAACGAAATTGGAATAAAATCGCGGCCATGAATCCAGGAGTCAGGCGTGTGAGCTGTCCCTTCACCCAGTAGCAGTTTTAACAACTAACGGTCTGCGAGCGTCATTTGAACGGAGAATTGACAGATGCGCACGGGCAAGCTGGTCTGCTCACACGGCCCCTTGTCGTGCATTGACTAAACGGAATGTCCACGACTAAGATGGTGCACGAGGGAGGCTGGGCCGAAAGGCGCTGTTCGTCCACTGAATTCCGGTCTCCCACAGCTTGACAGAGTCGTAAATTTCTTTGTCGAAGACATGCCTGCTCCTCGATGTAAAGCCATCTCCAACCGAGCAGCTACGGTTTTGCAACTATGATCTTTGCGTGAGGGCGAATGCACACACGCTGAATTTTCGACGAACTGAACACTTTTCGCAGTGTTAATTTATACTGCAGCGGCGGCGTAGCTTGATTATGCAAGTTAATATGTGTCGCAAAGAGCTCGACGCATTTTTGTTTGTTTGAAACAAATTTTTGATACACATGCATTATACCCCTTGACATATAAATAATAATAATTATGTGGGACACTTAGCTTCATCTTTAAGGATATGACGCGATAGAGTAGGCTGCCAGGCAGCCCGCATATAAAGCCCCGCTTTAACCAAGCCGTATGAACGTGCCTGCGTGTCCTAGAGCGCCATGCTCTGGATTTTTCGCTCACAACGTCAACGCCGGCCGCCAACGGAATTTCGGTTAACGGGTCATTCAACGCTATCGCGTTAATATAACGTATGCCGATGGAGGAGCTGCGGTGTCCGAAGCAAGGGTACCGGCCCGATGCAGACCGGCGCTGAAGGGCATCGGCGGGGGGTGGCAGACCGTACGTGTATGCACTGGCGAGTGCGTGTGAAGTAGCCGTAAAGGCGCGAGGCGCGAAATCCCAAGACACTTCAGCGGGGCTTGCGGCCACTTGACAGGCGAGCGTCGCGCGGAGCTCGCAGATAGCGACACCCTCCACCGGAAACGGGCGTTTCAACCGACCGTCTCATTTTACAGCCGCGCACCACAGCCGCGCAGCGAGTTTTGGCCGCTTGCCGACCGGCTTCAACCGCAGCCGAACCAGCAACAAACAAAAAATAACAGAGTATATACAACCCCGCTCAACATAAGCTGCAACATTATAGTGACTGAACTGCGAAAACGGCAGTGAACAAAACAAACAGCCGCCGCCGCCGCAGTGGAATGCTGTGTATTTTCGACAAGCGAATGCAAGGAGACACATACTACTTGGAATGGAAGCAAGACAGTTGTGTAGCATTAATGAGCGTCACAGTGCATTTTCAGAACGACTGCGGGTCTCGTCTCACATTGCTGCAGTGAGTTAAAAGTGTTACTGCGCTTTACGGATAGGTTCCGGATATAGGAGGAAGTAGTCGATACTTTTCACTGTGGCTGGACTAAGCTATGAATCAGTACTCTTTGTCCACAAAAAGTTTTAGGTGCAGATAGCGAACATGTGGCTTTAGAAGCTCTGCAGCGCACTGTAAATCAGGTGTCCACGAAACAGAACAGACCTGTACTCGACTCAGTCGACGACGTGGCGGTAGGCGATTACAAAGTTAGCCGCTACTCTTAAGCCAGCAAATGAAAACAAAATTACTCCTCAGCGTTCTTTCAAAGCCACACTGCAAGCTGACGAGTTCTAACAGCTGAGAGCGGGGATACGACGTCAACGTTAGCAACGAGGTAAGAAGGGGCGCCGCTTCATATGCCGAAGGTCGGAGGGAACCCTTCTCGAGGAAAAGCGCGAAGGAAGGGAGGGAGCAAAATTCGATAAACACGCATGAGAGCAGCCCGCATCCCTGCCGACGTCGGTCAATGCGTGGATTCGTGCACGCGGGAGCACCCGTTGATACGCGACGGGTTGACGTCAGCGAGCACGGTTGCTTTTCGAAAGGCATCTTTTGCGACGCCTGCAAGAGGTCCCGACGACCACGTGTACGCTACCGCCGAACGAGATACGGACGTAGGATGCGTCTCAAAGATGGACGTTACTATACATAGTAATATGCATCGAGTTTTCGTGTGCATGCATTCATTTCCCTCACTGAGCACAGTGCTCCTCCCCTGCAGCAAAACTTTCACATAGCGTCAAATGTTGAAGCTACATGATTGAGGAAACAGACCCCTCGTTATGAACAGGAGCCACACAATGGGACAGCCGTATTCGTTCACCTGGTACAGAGATGGTATAAAATGAATCGGCTCTGATTGCGCTGCTTCTACAATGTGTGCTAACGATTCTGAAACTACCACACGATAAACTGCAAACTAACTAACGATAAGTTGCAAAAATAAACTGCGCGCCGTTCGGTTCATTCATCACGACCCAATAAAGAACAAAAAAGTATCAGGGGCTGTATTTCGTCAGACCCAGAGAGAGAGCGACAACACCGTGCGTAAAGGGTACTTTACCGTGCGAAATCGGTTTGAATTATCCGCGCCAGGGTGGACTGTGACGTCATGACACGGCGGGAAAGCAAATAGGATCCAAGGTGTGTGGCGCTTTCGCAATAAAAATTCCAGGCCAGCAAGATGCGCAAGTGGCGGTAAGAAATTTCGTGAAAGATTCGTTGGAGACACTTAAGTAGATCTCTCTTAAGTGCGGTAAGGCCTTTCCTGCGACTCGTTGTGCCAATTTGCCGCTTTTTCTCTGCCTTTTTTTTTTCTCTCTTTTGTTCCCTTTTCTCTCTTTACATTCTTTTTTTAGCGTTTTCTACTTTTGACGAAGCCTAACGTACAAGCTTTGCAACGTTTTTTCACAATTTCGACGTCCGTGGCTGTTTGGACGTCTGCACACTATATCGAAGTCCGTGGCTATTTCGACGTTAGCTGGCTTTTTGGCTAATTAACAACTTCACACCAACAAAATTTCTGCGCACAAGCACAACGGTGAACCTAAAAGGCGTTCGCCTTAAAATATGCGAGACCATGCAGATGGTGACCACCCCGATTGGATATTATTAAGACATGCTCTAGTCAGCGTCAATGGACTGGTTTTATGAATGAAGCGCGACTGACGATGATGATTGCTTGAATGGCCATCCATTCTTCTGCTTCTGCAATATTGACTGCCCCCCTTCCCCTTCTCTTTACTCCGTATATGAACTAGTCTCGACTGCTGCCTTCATTATTTTATACTACTATTTAGCCCGCTCATATACATGTACATAAAAATCCAGGCCATGCTTACAGAAGTTCCGGTGTCTTCGAGTATATACCGACGCGCTACACAGGACCACCATATGATAAAGCTTTATCGACGGCTGTTTTCGACAAAACCATGATAGAGGACCGGGCAAGTCACACCGCTATCTAGCAGGTCCAGGGGCGCAAGGGGAAAAATGCATCCACCGCTTCCATACTCCCAAGACAACAAGGACGGCGGCAGCAGGGTGGCTTATCTGGGCACGGCAACACAAGCACTTCTCATCAGAGAGAGAGAGAGAGAGAAGAGGGACAGCACCGGTTAATAGTGTTCAATAAAACGTTCCTTTTCACTCACCCCATGGCCAACCTCTCTGGTTATCAGCCGTAATTTATGTCAAGCTGTCACGGTTAAATGCCAGCTAGCACATAGTTAAAAGTTGCTCTCCCATAGGTTTCATATCTATAGGGCCATTCATCGCCAAAAGTAAAAAGGAACACTTTAAGCTAATACGTGCTATCGATCTGCCAGCGCCCACACAATGCACGAGGATCGTCGTTATCGCCTTGAAGTCACCAGGTCAGGGAGGAAGTACGCGGTCAGTCGGTGGAGCACATATAAAATGACAACACTCTGTTACAGGGCCTATGGGCACGAGATACGAAGGTAATGGGTGGACAGGGTTCCTCCATATTAGAGGGCACTCTTTCACACTCAGATTTCATGTTAAAGTTATTCTCGTTTAATCCTCGGGTTTTATGTAAATGCTGTACGCAGAACAGCACAGTTACAGCGACCCTCCGCATGAGAACGGTCGTCGTGACGACGTGTGGTGCCGGAACCGAGAAAAATTTACTAAGAGCATGTATTCAAAGGCTAACTTTCCGCGCCCAGAGGAATATAACTTTTGGAGCAGTACGTGCACCTTGGCAGCCTGTAATACCAATAATTATAGTTCGTCCCCACCCCTCCGCCTGCGGACCCGGTATAACTGAGCACAGGCAGGGTCAACTTCCCCAAATTAATTTTTTTTTTTTCATTCCTACGATGGAACCGCAAAATACTTGAACCAAAGTTAATTTCCAGACAAGGAATTTGGCTACAGTAGGAGTCAAATCTTTGATTTCTTTTTGACGCACTTTCAGATCTGCGGGCAGTGAATTATAAGATCATCCAGCATGGAAACAAAGTTGAAACTCGGAATCATTCTTGGCCTACCAAGAAAGAAAAAAATAAAACAAGGGAGCGTGAGCAGTACGGAGATGAAAAAATACAATAGGATCCACATAGCTGTAAACCACGACAGGCTTTAAACAAGCTGGTCGTGCTGTAAACGCAAGGAGCCATGTTTGGCTGGCTATACATTTGAGAGCAGAGAGGACATTTCGTCGTCACTCGTCAGTGGAAAAAGAAGACACATATCTATATTTTAGTTTTACTGAGAGGCTTCTCGCAGCCCTCAGGAGGATAAAGCTTCCTAGTTCAACGCGTTGCCCAGAGACGAAGCTCTTGGTCGGATTGCACGTGGACATCATTCGCAAAGATGATGGTCTTGCTGGACACCCATTACACTGACACATGTAAGTGTTTGTAAGAAACGTATAGCCACCAATTCAGGGTTCTTCCTCAGAACTTCCATTATTAAAGAGCATTTAAACAGCCCCTCTCGCCCATGAGGGATTTTGAGAGCTAGCAACGTTGAACGTGGTCTCTATACGCGGCCCAGTAGCAAACTCGGTGGTCTGCGCACTTCAGGCGAATGTTGCACGTGTATCCCAACAAGTTCAAGCGACCAGCATCCAGGTGACAGACGCATCAGGCGACACAGCTGGCATGCTGCCTACAGTAACACAGCACGATGAAACCGAGATAGCGGTTTGGTTCAGTTTACGGGGTTTAACTTCTGAAACCACACGAGAGAAGCGGGAGAGAGCTACAAAGTGCGTGACTGCACGAATGCTAGCGGCCGTAAGTTCCCGGCATATCACCGTCGTCGCCGTTACTGCGCCGATTAGAAGTGGCGTGCGCAAACACTCGCAAGGAGGTCCTCGTGTCTTTATCGCCAAGGTGCAGCAGCCAGCAAACCCCCCCAATGGAAGAACGTAAACACTTCCAACGCCTCCCCCCCCTCCTTTTTTTTCCTTCTTCGGGCTGCTTCCCTCCCAGCGCACTCTACACTACCCAAGAGCAGTTCACAGCGGTATATGAGACTTCCACGCACTTTTGGCGCTAAAACAGAAATATTAAGTCTCTATTTAAACGTAGTCACTGGGTGGGTACACAATACAGGCCGACAGACTGATAGGACAGAGTCAAGTACCTCAAGGGACAAATGAGGTCTAATTGCACGGAATCTAATTAGTATTAAGCGTCTGCAACGGGGCGCAATGACCCCCGCACTCAAAACCGCTTTACTTAATTAGAAAAATTATCGAATTAACGTTCGCAGGCATGGTTATATAATCGGGTTTCCTGGCGCGCCAGCTGCCCGACTCACACAGGCATTTCAGATGGGGCGGGAACGCGTCGCGACTGTACATTACTTCAGAGGTCAAGAACACTTCTTGTTCTCGACAGCCGTGTCGTTGACGCCCTGTGAGTCAAGCTTAAAATGGCGGTCCATTAATTAAGACGTTATAGTAACAACTGGAGCGATCGGCACCCGAAGAACGCGTGCAAATAGAGCGGAACTCCGGTTCCGCGCTACAAATGATCTTTACAACGAAAGCATGACGCTTCTCAGTTGCGCAATAACGAAATGAGCTCTCAGGAATCAGCGTGAGAATTGCGCTGTCGTAATTGCACACTTACCGGGGTAGACAGACTCCGCCTTCACGCCCCATATCTGGAGTGTCAAGTAGATCTGCACTCACGATACAGACAGGCGCCGTTGTTCAAGCTATTGTGATCAGGCGATGAGAACGCGCACTTGCGAAAATGAATATTGACTCTTGACCCTGATTGAGCTTCGCCGAGAAATGTGGGCGCCTGGAGTGTATACTGGCCTTCACACGCGACACCTTCCAAACTACGCCCTCACAGGTTATAATACTACTACACAAGCCGACGTGTAGGTAAGTACGCACCGCCGCTTGTCACCTGCCACACGTCAGCTGTCCGATAGTACGCCTGCTCGGACTTTCGCGAAATAGAACAGCTCCGATGTTCAAAATGCATGCCAAAAATATGGATAGTATATGCATACCCTCGTCAAACGTACCCGTGATCAAATCTATAAACGCGTCTCCTCGCGCACCGACTTTCCGAATGGCGTTATTAATAATTAAGCCACATTGTGCAATTCGGTTCAAGAAGTTGCGCGTGAAAAACTCCCCTGCATGAACCGCGCCAGCCAATCCAAATGACGCTTCAGAAATTGCTAAATGGCACATTCTGATATCCCAGACTTCGGTAGCAACTAACGTTACGATGATGTACGCTCCTCAAACGTGTGACAAGCGCATTTTGTGTCGTGTAAATGTTTATTTCTGTTCCACGCCAAAAAAACTTCAGAAGGATATAAATTTAAGGGACACTTGTTAATGCGATATTGTACAGTCCTTCGCGCCGATAATTTTCTCCACAAAGGCTATGAGTAGTACAATAATTCAACTAGCTTTGAAAACTGTACCTCGAAAATTGGCTGCTGCACGTCTTGAAGACCAAGCACACCAAATGTTAGTGTTTTCTTCCAACCGGCACGTTACAGACGATAGAAGAGATGGGTCGCTGAGTGGTATTCCGCTAAACAGTTTGTAAGTGAATTTCTTCATGGATGCTGTTTCGATTCCACTATTTTAACCGTGGCTGCTACGCGCTCTCATCATGCGAGGCACAGTAAAGTGCAGTATAATCTCTAATATGTCATTCAAAGATTGGAATGGCAATGAACGCCCACGTGCACCTAAACTAACCTGACGTCAAATCCACATTCTGGCCAATGAAACCGAATCAGCATCAAGGAGAAACGTTAGTTATTTTGGCATGGGGGCGAAAAATAATAAATATAGTGCATCATTATACATAAAAAAATAAAAAAATAAAACATGAAACCAATGATGGTATTTGTGCTCCTTTCAGAATTCTGCTAGTGCAAGACAGGTTTACGTTACATGTTTTCGTTGTGTTCGAAAATGCGCAGTGCTAGTTTATGAATTGTCATCAACTCTACTCTCAGTGACTACGGAAACTCGAGGTAATCAGTGAACGTTAGCTTCGTTTGCGCTACACACACACACACACACACACACACACACACACACACACACACACACACACACACACACACACACACACACACACACACACACACACACACACACACACACACACACACAAGGTATTCAATTCATTTATTTCACTCTCAAGGTAAAATAAATTAATAAATTTACTCTATGCCGAGAAGTTGGTTGGTTGGTATGTGGGGTTTAATGTCCCAAAGCGACTCAGGCTATGGACTCCGGAAATTTCGACCACCTGGGGTTCTTACTTTTCCATTGAATAAACAGTTGTGTTACCCATGATAGCCCAATGACAATCTTCAAGCTAGCTTTCTTCTTGCGATACATAGCGCGTAATGTTCCTTTGAAGCGTGAAACATGCGCTAAGGATCAGAATCTAAACGTCCCACATGCAGCAGCTAAAAGAAGCGCACGCGACACTGTGTACCGGTCAAAGCCGCCTCAGTTACGCTGTGTGCCGGGAAAGAAAAAAAAGAAACAATAGGGAAGGAGGGAGATGAAAAACCCAATGTTCCGCAACATTCGGATTCAGGAACAGCAGCTCCGGTTAGTTTCGCTTCTACAACGCTTGCGTGACGTATCGTACACCGCGCGTAGTCTGCTACAAGAATAAATATAGTGGAGCTGACACAAAGGCCGATTACACAGCTGAAGCTTGAAAGCGCGGAGCGCGCAGAGCGAAAGCAGACGGCTTTGTTCGCCCGTGATCGATAACATCGCAGCTGCGCGTGGCGTGCTGCCTGCCGGCGAAGTTAGCCAGGAGTCCCGTAAGAAAGTTTTCTTCGGAAGTTACGCAAGTGGATGGAGTTCCCGTCCGAGCAGGAAACTAGCGCAACCCGGATCGACGTGAAAGAACATCGCTCGCGAAGTGCTCTGCAAGTTAGTGGAAACTCATCAGAAGTTAAGTGAGCAAGTGTGTGCGCGGAGAGTCCGCGAGGACGGTTACAGCCCTGCTTCGCCGCTAGTTTCTTCGTGGCACGCCGTAAAAGCCGCCGCTCAGCCATGCTCTTAGAACTGGCCCCAAAAATGCGTGACGAAAATAAGAAACTGAATGAAAAAAAGGCAGGAACAAACAATAAAAAGAAGACGTCACGCAGGGGGGCGTAAAGTACGGGGGAACCGGTTCCGAAATGAAAGACAGGAAAAAGAAATAATACCAAAAAGAGAAGCCGTAAAACACGAAGCCGATAGGCAAAGGTATGACGAAGCATGTGCTTCGTAGGGCCGCGAAATAGCTAGGTATGCACGCGTTTAGACTCATCGGAAATTTTGACAAGCGAGTAGGAAGGTAGCACAGACAGTGTAAAATCATGCTGCGCCCTTACCTGTCCCAAGTACTCGAAGCCGTGCTTGTTCGCGAGCTCCCTAGCCAGCTCGGCACCTCCTTCGACGTGAACCACAAACTGGTCGGTGTAAATGTGTGCGCTGTTCGGAGCCGCGGAGATCAGCGCGGCAACGGCGAAAAGTAGTATCCGAGTCATGTTGACGTCGCTGTGCACTGGACGCCACACACAAAGCACATGTAAACGCGGCCTGTCACTCGCGCGAACACACGTAAAGATCTCTCGCTTGCTTGACGAAGCACTGCTCTCGCCTCGGGGACTTTCTAATTTTTTCGCTGAGCGGGTGCTGATATGAAATTTGGTGCGCGGCCGAGTTTCACGTAGAATTTTGCATGCCGGTCCTTTGTGCAAGTGGTCTTGTTCCTGGGATAGGCCGTTGTCGGGGCATAGGGCGTTGCTTGCAGGACCTGCCGTTGACTGCGACGGCCGATGAGTGAGTCGCCCGCTGCCCGCTCCCGGCCGCCGACAGCCAGCGAGGAATGGGGCGCCTGGGCTCCCCCCGTTGTTGATATCGACGGTGGCGCCGCCGCTTGAGCCACGCGCGGCACTGACGCAACAACTTACGTCACCTTTTTAAAGGCTGAATCAGTTGACGAGTTATTTACCCACTATGACGTAATAAAGGCACTTTTCACGAGGTGGGTTGCTCTTGGCCGACTTCGCCTTCCTTGCGAGGAATGCACACTGCGTTTTAAAAAGAAACACTTTTAACCTAGCATAAAGAGCCAGCTGAAAGGTAGGAAAGATGCGAAAAATATATAACAAACACCGCTCATTTTTTTCGCTGCAGAGGGCCAGTTACTGCTTTTAGAAAGCAGTATCAATAGTGCGTCCAAACTAGGAAACTTAAAACCAGAAGTTTTCGCTTTCATACTGGTTTTATTAGTATTAAAAAAGCTTTGGAATAATTTGCTCATAAACCTTTTTAAGAATTATGTTTGAATTATTCTTGTTGCAAGCATATTTTACTAAAATGTAATTCCTGCGAAAAAAAATAGTTTCGGTTTGTTTTCTTGATTTCGGTATCACGATTTTTATTATTCGATCGGTATAAACATCACCACAAAGCAACATGGCGGCGCTCACGCCGGTCGCTACTCTCAATCCAAGTAAGAATTCTTAAATCGAAAGCTCTGAGGACTGAAACCGCAGATTATGTTTCAATTACACACATAATTCGAACACTGCAGCGGAGCACTTATTATACAATGTGTTACGCTGCAGCTTGTCGCGTTGGATGGTTGTCCCATGTGTGTCGCTTTCGCCCTAACCTTATGAAAACTGCGATTTGCTTGCTTTCAGGGGTCACATTACCGCTAATAACCCAAGTGAGATACCGCCGAATCAGTGGACGGAATCCTAAAGAGCCACACTTTGAAAAGAAAGCAATCCTAGAAGCATGCAAGCCAATTATACCGCGGTCCTCGAAGCCACTCTGGGAGACATGCTCCTTGGCCAATCGCATCGATATGGAAATAGAGGTTTGTTTCCTTAAATACGTCATGTTGCACATCCTTCTGCACAAGCAGTTTGGTGAGCCTTAGTTTATTTAAAACTATCGCCTCAGCAACTTATTTTATTCCTTAACTTGTTTGAGTGCTCGCCGCCAGGACTTCTTGTGCACCATCTATCTGCGTGTAGAATTTTTTATATCTCTACAACTTAAATGAAGCGAAGTTCGTGCCAATTGTTTTATGAAACATCATTGCACAGCCAGAGCGGTTGATGCGCTACACGAATCAGTGGCGGTTCTTGACTGCGCTTCAGTTGTCGAACCATGCTACGCAAGCTTATAAATGACTTAGTAGCTTTAGTTCATATTATAGCTCTTGACCTGAACCTGGGCAGTGAAAATTTACTGACTTGTTGGTTATTATATACTTTCAGCCGCACCCGTACAACAAAATCAAAGCTAATATTCTTCGCAAAGAGCTGCACGAAGCTAAACTTATTTGTTTCATGCATGAAAACCCGATTTCAATGGAGGACAGGCGGAAGATTCACAACATGTTGTTCAAGAAGGTAACTATAATTTTTATTTTGAATTTTTGGATATTTCTTTTCAAGTGCAGTCGTGTCAGCATCGCCGCCTTCTTACTCTTATGGAGTCTAGACACATAGTTATTGGTTACACATTTTAATTCTTTGTAAGATGTTTGACAAATTACACATATCACCAAATGATTTCATAATTCATAATTGTGCTGCTGCTGCTGCGGGTGATGATGAGTAACTTTGTGATAACAGTCTGCAAAGGATATGAATAGTGGTATTCCAGTGCTAGGTGTGCACATGCCCTTGAAACATTTTTGATTTTCAAAATTCCTTTATCAAGGTGCTTGAAATTCCTTGAAGAATCTTGCTTCACAAATGAAAATCAGGATTTACAGCACGAAAATTTCTTAAAACTAGCGAGTGAGAAAGAAATTTCATCTTCTCAATACCTATTGGTTAAAACTTTTTTTGATGAATGCATGTTACACGGCTGGTCATGCTTAAGTCATTGCTGCTTTTGACTGTTCCATTTCTGGCAACCTTGGTACCAGCTGATGCTGTGTTGTAGTGCTGCACTGCACTTGCGTTGATGTTTAACTGAATCCGCAGACTTCCGTTAACTTTTGCATAGTTCTCTTCATAGGGATGCAACTGTGCTGCAGTGCAAAAGAATGCCTGGAAAGTAAATTTCCGAAGTGTGTGGCTCGGTAACAGTTATTAAAAATACACATGTCGGTGGCGCCAAATGCTACAAATCTGCATCGAGTGAAATGTAAACTATGAGGCAAATGTGTTCACCTTGTTGCAGTGGGCAAATGTACTTGAAAGAAATGCACCAGAAATGCAAGAAATAAAATGTAAATGGATGCGTGCATGGTGATATGGTGTTTTGTTTTCTGCAGAAAAGAGAGTGGGGTGATACGGTTTCACTCAAATCACATTTCATTATGATCCTTAGGGCGCTTTGATATTATTGCACACGCTTCCTTTGACTGGATCAAATTGGTCGGTCAAGTGGGCGCAATATAAAAATCTGATGCGGGTGAAGAAAAATTGTGCCGTGACGGCCTTAAATTTATGGCATGTCTTCCGTCACCTACTTACAACAAACTTGAGCACAAGGCACAGTTAATTTCACGAAGAAAACAGTTTGCAGAAAAAGTGACCTCATTATCAATGAGAAAAGTCTGCATTTGTAACTGAAAGTAGCGCATGGGTAATAAAAGTTCTTAACAGCAAAAGAGTGGACCTCAATCAGTCAGAACTTAAGCAACAGTGATTGTCAAGCTTTTGTAACTTCGTTTCTGTGCAAGCAGCCTGATTATCATTAGGTCTTGTTTATTTGTGGTGTAAAATGCAGAAAGTTGTGTTGTACATTTGTTGTACAAGAGTATTAATTTGCAAAAGTCTTTGTTGATGTCATGCTCTTTTATTTTCTCCAAAACTAAATATTAACCATTAATGCTCTGATTTCATGGTGGTTGCTTTTAAATATAATTTAGGGATTTTGTCCTTTTCTCATTTGTTCTTTTATACACTCATGCAAAAAAGACTGGCTCAGAAGAGGCTGCCATAATCGAGAAAGAAGTGCGAGTTTATCGCAGAATTTTAAAAGAAGCACTATTCTAAGTAGCATGTCACACAGAGAAGCCCTGCTTAACACCGCCATACTATATGACTTGAGAGGCTCCGCAAAACTGCCAATTAAAGCATGTACAGTAGCAGCTATAGCACATGGGCTGAACTATTCAGATTAACTCCTACTCTCTTTTTGTTATTTGATTGAGTGCTAGCCACAGCTCGAGCCCAGGGTGAGAAGGCAATGTAGTTAAAAAGAAAGCAGTAAAACGAGAGAAAAAATATGACAGCAGTACTAGGAGCTATAATATCTAAGCTCCTTCACAAAATGCTTCATCAAAGAATCTAAATTAGTTCCAGAATGCCAATTCTTTCGATGTATTTATGACTTCATCAGCAACCGATACCTTCCACTATGGTGCCTTAACCAACAAAAGTTATTGAACTCTTGACTTGGAAGGCACCTGTCCCAGCACTACCATTCTGAGCTGTTCTGTATGACTGACAGCTTACTTCCACAGTTCTAGAAATTATTATTTTGAATGTATGAATTAATTGCCTGACACCACCTACCCATCACATTTCAGCATGTCTACTGATTTCGGACTTACATGACGATTTCCGTTTTCAGTTTTGTAGAACCTACTTGTTTTCTTGTTTACTTTTTGGTATTTGTGTACAGACCCGTAAGGCAGGTTGGTTTGGGCCATCGTGATACCTGTTTTGCATTTGAGAAAGCAAGAAGGCTGTTACTGTTATTATTTGTTATCATTATAGTCTTTTGCTTCTTTAATGTATCTGAGTTACACTTGACCCAACTAACTTAGTCAAGTGAGCACAAGGAGGTCCTAGCACCCATTACTGTGTCATTAGCATGTGTTGCAGTAGCACATCTTAATCAACCTAAGATGACTAATAATGCTAGGCTCGGGTCACGCAAGAATAATTTCTACAAAAGGTGTCTGTTTTCAAGATTACAAGGCTGATACATGTGCTTGTCAGCATCTGTCTTTAGATGCGTGCATGCAAAGTCTCGCTGCGAAATACCAGAAAAAAAAAAAAAAAAGTGATCGCTCTCAAACTATTGCATGCTGTTTGGCACGCTGTTCATCGCCACAGACACACTGCCCAGCATGTCACAAACAAATTTCCTCTTCTCATTTCAGAATTTTTTCTTGAAAGCGCACAACAACGAGACAGTGCGTCTTGCCATCAAAGGCACCAAGTTTGAGTCAGCACTGCCCTTCACGCAGTCTAAAAACGCGCTGATCCTCAGCCCAGAAGCAGATGTGCGGGCCTTTTTCAAGCTGACCAAGAAGACACCGCAGTTTGTGCTGCTCGGTGAGTGGCCATGACTTCTACGGTTTTATGGCGCTTACGTGTGTGCTATTTGTTGTTCCATTTGTGATTTGACCGGAAGCAAATCTCAACTTGAATTATGAAAATGTGCACCCAGAACTGTGGCATAAAGGCCTGCATTTAGTTGCACATTGTTGTGTACTCTTTGAAGGCAGTGCAGCGGGATTTTCCTGCCTATTCTTGCAGGAAGTACACCTTGTATTGGTATGTGAGCATGTAATATTACTTTGTAAGCGATCTGTCTGTATGCTTTTGAAGGGAAAATTTTTCTGGCAAGCCTTAGTGACAATGCCAACAGTTTTGTAGTTATTTATTTATTTATTTATTTATTTATACCTCAAATGCCCCTGGTAGGGTATTACATGAGGGGTGGGCTGTTACAGTTCATTGGCGAGTCTTTCAATGAATGCTTTGAAGTGTGCTGGATGAGCGTGATGAACTGCGTCGGCAGGAAGGCGATTCCAGTCCTTTGCTGTCTGGACGAAAAAAGCATTTAGATGTGCAGTGGTATTTGCGGATGGTGGGTATACTACTTTATTGTGGTTAAGTCGATGGGATACGCGGTGACAAGGCATGATGGCACAGTTTCCTAGTGATGAATGGTAAAATTTATGAAAAAGGCACAGCCGGGCTATTTTGCGGCGTGATTGGAGGGAAAGGAGATTAGATTTTGTCTTCAAATCAGTAACACTTGAGTGATATGAGTAGTCTGAATGAATGAACCTTGCTGCACGATTTTGGATGGATTCGAGGGTGAGGGAAAGGTTAGACTGGTGAGGGTCCCAAACTGCGCATGCGTATTCCAGTTTGGGACGGACGAGTGTTAAATAGGTCAGCAGTTTGACAGAAGGAGGTGAAAGTTGCAAGTTACGGCGTAAAAAACCAAGCGTGCGATTGGCGTCTTTAGCAATGTTAGAGACGTGAGTAGACCAAGTGAGGGAACGGTTAATGGTTACACCAAGATATTTATAAGAGTCAACTGCGGAAATTTTTGAGCCAAATATATAATACGAAGGTGAAGGAAAGGACTGTCTACGGTGGAATGTAATTAATGACGTCTTATTTGTGTTTAGGGACATGAGCCATTTGCTACACCAGGATTCGATGTAATTCAAGTCGTTCTGTAACAGTTTAGTATCGTTGCTGTTAGCGATAGGTCGATATATTACGCAGTCATCCGCAAATAGTCGTATGTTAGAAGCTATATCAGTAGCCAAGTCATTAATATAGATTAGGAAGAGTAATGGACCGAGTACAGTACCTTGTGGCACTCCAGAGGCGACGGAGCTTAAAGGTGAGAAAAATTCATTAGCATGTACGAACTGCTTACGGTTAGTGAGGAAGTGTTCTATCCAAGTTAGAATGAGTGGGTCAAGGTTCAAACGTGAAAGTTTAAGTAGAAGCCGTCTGTGGGGAACTTTGTCAAAAGCTTTCTCAAAATCCAAGAACAATGCGTCAACTGGTATGTTGTCATCTAGGTTAGAACTAATGTCATTAATAAATAGAGCTAACTGTGTGTCGCATGACATTCCTTTACGAAAACCGTGTTGGTTAGGGTGAAAAAAATTTACAGATATAAGAAAATTTGCGATGTGTGTGTAGATAACATGCTCCATTAACTTTGAACAAATGCTTGTGAGGGATATGGGACGATAGCTATGGCGTGAAGATGGCGAACCTTTTTTAGGAACTGGAATCACCTTGCCTACCTTCCAGTCCTGTGGCAACACTCCAGATGATAACGATTGCTGAAAGATATGAGACAGAATGATACTTGTGATATGTTTGGTGTTTTTTAGTAGTTTTGAGTTGATGCCATCAACCCCGGCCGAGGAAGAGACCTTTAAAGAATCGATTAGTTTCGCAATTCCGTTGGCATGAAAAGTTATGGGAGGCATGACAGGGTGATTGTGTCGCGGAAAATCAGGAAGTTCATCATTAGACTCGTTAGTATAAATAGATGAAAATACGGAGTTCAGAACTTCTGGTACATCTTTATCAGGAATAGGATTATTTTGGTCATCGAGCAGAGATAAGTGATTGTTACGCGATGGATGAACAATTTTCCAAAACTGTCTAGGATTTGTCCGCAGCATGTTGGGCAACGTGTTGTAATAAAAGCTTTTCTTTGTTTTGGCGGCAAGTGTCTGAAATGTTTTGTCGATGGTGTGATATTTTTCCCACGAAACTGAGGTGTTTAAGCGTTTAGCTGCTCGATAGTACCGTTTCTTTTTGTTGTTCATTCGTTTTAGGGTAGCGTTAAACCACGGCGATGTGAGTCGTTCCGTAACAGTTATAGTGGGAATGTATGTGGTGACAAGTTCATGCATTTTATTCTTGAAAAGCGACCAGTTAGTTTCGACAGAGCGAGTAGTGAAGTCTGTTAAGTACCACGTCGTAAACTCTGACAACTTATCATTTATGCATTCATAATTACCCTTATGATAGAGCGTTAGTTTCTTTTTAGCCTTTTTTGTGCAAGGTAGCTGGCATTGGAATGAAGCTTGTATTATTTTGTGATCGCTAATGCCGGGTAAGTACGTAAGGGGCGAGACGTTGTCGGGGTGGGAAGTTAGTACCAAGTCGAGTAAATTCGAAGAATGGTTATCTTCCCTAGTAGGGGCTGCAGCTTGCTGCACAAAAACGAGTTCCAGTTCATTTGGAAAGAACAGTGTATTTACTTTGCAGTGGTAGCATGCGCTGTTGAAAGCTGTCGTTGTTAATCTCAGTTAATGTTTTATATATGAAACGATGAACTCAATGAAAATACTTTGTTGACTGTTTGTTGACTTTTTTTTTCTTTGTTGTTGACTTGCCTGCCCTTGCAAAGTTTCTGAAAAAATTTATATATATCACTGTGCCAAGAGAGAGCTGCATCCGCAGCATTTAGAAACATTTATTTCATGATTTTAACATTTTTTGGCTCCAATGGCTATGTACTTAGAACCAGCACTCTAAAGAGACCACAAATGGCTCATGTTAGAAGCCTTGTAACTTCTGGTCTAAATGCAAGCATATTTATAATTTGCGTAAAGTTCACAGTAACCAAAAAAATGTGGCTTCCTTCATGAAGAAAAGCAGGTTTTCTTGGTTATGGCAAGCTTTGGATAACTACACTGCAAGGACTACAATATGCAGCTCAAAGAAACTTTGTGGGCAAAATGAAATATGCACAGTCTACAAATGCATGAAATATGCTTCCATTTTTGTCAGTTAGACCAGCAGCTATGAGACCTATAATGTGTGTTATTTCTTTTTCTTTAATTGAAGTTGTTATATCAAAGGAATAAGAAAGCTGAATGCAAGAAATGTAAGCATCGTTTCAGCAACCCTCAGAAAAACTGATGAAAACAGGCAGGAAGGTTTCACTCTGAGACTGTGAAGGTGTACGTAACATAACGTGCTGTTATTGTCTTGCAAGTGCGAAAAAGTATTAATGAAATTAAGGCAGAGCTCATCTTAAAACTGAATTTTGCATTACAAAGCAGAGGCAGATGATGATGAAGGCACGGCGAGTTGCTGTCAGCCGATGTCTCGTATGTCTGTGGTTGATGAGAATGCTTAGTGTTTTTATGACATTGTATACCTGCCAGACGCATAATATTAACTTTATCGCACTGTCACATTTATACAACTGTACTATGATGACACGTCCAAAATTCTTGTGCTGCAGTCATCAGGGGTGCAGCAAGGGGTGTTAAAGGCCAGCTGCAACGAAATTTTACTTTGGCTACAGTGCCTAGCAACGTGATCAGTGACTGTTAAAACTAACAGTAACGAGGTTTTACTATGGCTAAAAAATTCACAGCATACAAGAGACATAGATGCAAGCGTAAGAAACAAACAAGGCAGGACGAGTGTTACACTTCCAGCTGAATTTTCTTTGAAAAGGTTTGACTGGTTGGTGCACGTGTTCATGTCCCTCATAGTATGCTGATATAACATGTGCCCACTCGTGGAGGTTTCTACAAGCGGGAAACAGCTGCCAAAATTCCACAACTACAGTGCCTGGATATGTGACAATGCGGTTTTCTATGTCATTCCTGTCTCTAGTAATGGCTGCCCTTTTCCAATTTTGAAAAACGGTGATTTTTGTGACCGATTTCTGGAACACTCAAGCTACGAATGCCATGTTTTCTTTTCAGCGCTCTCTCTTGGCATATTATTAGAAAACCCTCCTTTTAAAAAGCGAAAACTTATGTTGCTATAGGCCTTTAATTGCCGACAAAAAAAAAGCAACGCAGGAAAAGTGTTGTTCTAAGTCCACTGCACCAAGCATGATGAATATACAAGCCGATTCAGACATGGTGCTTTATTTGGTGTAATACAAAACAGCAAGGAGTAAAATTACACAGTTGGCACAGTTGGCACGCTTCAGGTGGTAGCTGCATTCTTGAAACACAACTCAGTATAGCAGTCGGCTGCCTGTAGGTTTTCCGCTTATCCATTGATGGTATAACCTTGGAGCATATGAACGTGCATCACAGTGATACTCAGCGTTGGCAATGCTAATGCACTAGGACTATGCAGAACAAAGCAGACGAGGCCTTGTGTGTGTCGTGTGCAGCAGCATCCAGTCATCTGCTAGTGTCATCAGGTGACTGATGTGCCATCTAGCACCTCAGTGGAGATCAGTGTGAAAAATCAGACTTTACCGCATCACTTAGATGTGATTGCCATGTGGGTCATTCAGTAATTTAAATTCTCTTGCAGCCGTAAGTGCACACTAAGCCTAAAATGACTCACTGGTGGAAGTGGAGAATTCTTCTATTCAGCAACACACACACACACACACACACACACACACACACACACACACACACACACACACACACACACACACACACACACACACACACACACACACACACACACACACACACACACACACACACACACACACACACACACACACACACACACACACACACACACACACACACACACACACACACACACACACACACACACACACACACACACACACACACACACACACACACACACACACACACACACACACACACACACACACACACACACACACACACACACACACACACACACACACACACACACACACACACACACACACACACACACACACACACACACACACACACACACACACACACACACACACACACACACACACACACACACACACACACACACACACACACACACACACACACACACACACACACACACACACACACACACACACACACACACACACACACACACACTATGCAATGTACCGAGAACAGTTCAGGCAATCTTTTTTTCGAGAAAGGTGGTTTGAAAATGCTTCTAGAGCATCCTGCACCTTTGTTTCAGTGTAAAGATCTGTAGCCTGATAGCACATATCTAGCCCACCGAAAGCAGGCTACCCTTGAATTACTTGCATTGCACAATGACCCAGCTTTGCACATGCGACTTTGCCATTTTGCGATTGGTGTTGACGTGCGACTATGTGTTGCTGAAGTTTATACACTTCTCAGAATTGCTGTGCAAATCACCTCTCTGAACTTTCTTGCAGCTGGCATAGTGCACGGACGTTTCCTAAGCAGAGAAGAGATGCAGTGGCTGAGCACGGTGCCAAACATTGAGTACCTCCAAGGGCAGACATGTGCGATTCTTTCATCACTGGCATCGAGGACACTTCAGATCACATCTCACCACCAAAACAAGCTGTCTCTACTTTTGGCCAGCCATGCCAACCCTGCAGCTGATAGAAGTGAAAGTGCAGCCAAAAACGATGCCCCAGCAGCAGAGTCATCGTGAAGTGGCTGTTTTCTGTATAGATACAAGCAAAAATTTATCAAATGACAGAATGAATTGTCAGACCGACTTGTCTTCGCTGTTGTGTACTGCTGCGTTCCTAGTTGGCTGTTGGATTAGTAGCTGGATTTTACCAGTGCGGTCAAAGTGGTGAACTTGCTTTCAGATGCACAACCTAATTTCACGGGGCTAAAAATGTTATATGAAAACTTTAGCGACAAGCTAGACTCATGCCCTTCATAGACACATTCTTGTGGATGTTTTCTTGAGGGCAGCATTATAAGTTGCCAGAGGATATATGCAGAAACTTTTTTCTTTCACTCACGACATATTGTTACGGTACGCAGTCTCAGAGACGACGAAGATTTGCGGCACTAGTGTAGAACGACGCTGAAGCTAGGCTCTGTTTGTCCTGCGAGTGTGTCGCTAACAGCGAACTGTTGCGACTACGTCTGAGTGTGCCTTTAACATTTTGGTGGAGGTGCGGGGTACGTCACCAATACCACAATCTAGATCTCCGCAGTGGCCGCCAGCTTGGTGCTAGCACTACGCTCTCCGGCGCAACCCCCTCTATAGTGGCACAACCAGCATCCACTGTTGTCGCGGCTCAGCCTTGTGATCCGGGCACCTTTTGCGGCATTGATGATGTCGACATTGAAGACTGGCTTGCTCTGTATGAGCACGTCAGTAAGAATAACCGGTGGGATACAACCCTGATGCTTGCAAACATTTTTTTACCTGGTGGGTACAGCGGCCGTCTGGTTCGAGACGCATGAAGATCTGACATCCTGAGATGTGTACAAAGAGAAGCTCCAAGATCTCTTTGGCAAGCTGATCGAGCAGGATCGGCACTAAAAAGGACCTAGCATCGCGAGCACAGTCATTGACAAAATCATACCTGTCGTGCATACAAGGCGTCTTAGCTCTATGCCGCAAAATGGACATCGCCATGTTCGAGTCTGAAAAGGTGGGCCACATCTTAAAGGAAACCGCTGATAACGCTTTTAACCATCTCCTTTGCAAAGATTGTACGACGGTCGACTCTGTTCTCAAGGTATGTCGGCGGCTTGAGCAAGTTAAACACTGTCGTATTGGTCTGCTTTGACTGCTTGCTAAACATAGTGTCTACATCTCATGAGAGGATCTGCCAACACTGCATCAGCTGTCCCACTCTGCAAACTTGACCCGAATCGTTCGCAGAGAGTTGGAGGCTATGACCCCCGTTGCCTTCACCCCTCAGCCTGTGGACACTACTATAGCCTTGATCCAAGCTGCTGTTCGCACAGACTTCTTTCCAACCCACCGTTCCAGTGGTAGCTGCAGCAGCTTCTACTGCGCCCTTCCCGACGCGATACCGCTACCGTTACCGCAACCCGGAAGAATGGCAAACTTCGAACCTCAGATTATAGTGGCGATGTCAGCGCTGTTTACTATGAAAGAGAACCCTTACACAGGCATCCCCATGAATGTAAAAGTAAGCATAGCACTCTACACAAGCACGAGACCGGCTGCATGCACGTCTCTGCCGGTTACATATATACTGAGGTCGAACTTCAGTTTTTATTTTACAGGATAGCATAAAGATATTGTATAAAAAGAAACCTGGTATCTCTGGTACAAAAAAATTTGAGGGTTTCAACGCTTCTGGACCGAATGTGGAGTGAAAGCTTTGGCTGTAGGCGACCGAGCGTTGCATCGAACTCAGCCAGCGTTCCGTTGAACGCATCAGAGTTCACGGCGGTCTAGGCAAAGTACCTGGGCTCGAATGACCGGCGGCGGCTGCGTTTCAATGGAGGCAAAATGGAGAGGCGTCCGTGTACTGTGTGAGGTCTGTGCATGTTAAAGGTCGAAATTACTCCGTAGCCCTCCGCTACGGTAGGGTG
The DNA here is from genome assembly GCF_055883805.1 of Amblyomma maculatum. Classification (NCBI taxonomy): domain Eukaryota; kingdom Metazoa; phylum Arthropoda; class Arachnida; order Ixodida; family Ixodidae; genus Amblyomma; species Amblyomma maculatum. Next base: position 54,331,168 of record NC_139345.1, on the reverse strand, counting down.
GTTAGAAGGAGCGTAGTGTTGCTTTCGCAGCAAAATCTTGCTCAGTTGACAGCGTCACAAATACACAGCCACACAGCTTGATGCAGGAATATCAAACACTACACTGTGTGCTGAATATGACTTCATAAATGACATGTAATGTGCATTAAAATTCGCTGAATGCCTCACATGATTTAACCTTACAAAGTAGTCACTTTTGCTGAAAGAAAAACTTTATAGAAATTTTGAGGATATTGAGGCAGGATTTGAACCCATAACCCTTGGGTTGCGAGGCAGACATGCCACTAACTGGGCAACACAAGGCACGTTTGTATGGCATATGAACAAGCTAGAGTTTATATATTGTGCGATTCTTCATGTGTAGTGGTATAACAGCATTCTAATGAGTATGTGTAATTAGGGAGGACCACAGTCTGCTATCTTAAGGTGAAGCTTAACCCACTGACATCAAAAGATGGCGATTCGCCGTCCAGTGCACCACGGTCCAGTGGTAAAAGACTGTGAAAAACCACTAGCTATAACAACAAACATGTCAGCACAAAATGTTTTTTGAAATTTTTGCTTACTAGTTTTTACACCGAATAGCGATAGTTGTCTGCAAGATTCTCGAATATTTACAAGGAGAAAAGTATTTTTCAATTCCAATTTTTCCGAGTCGAACATGGCAATGCGGCAAGGCAAGTTATAGATGACCTGCAAAGCAGCGATTCTGAAACTGAATCGTCCAACAAGGATTTAGGCTCCGACACAGAGTCAAACTCATCACACGGCGCTGACAAAATCGCCTAGGATAGAAGGCTAGTAGTGGAACCAAACTGACAGTGATCAGAAAGTGGAAAAGTGGTTGTTCAATGGGAATCCGACAGCTTTGACGTCGTTCAACAGCATAATCGGCAAAGACATCTGGCAGATGATTGCTGATGAAATGAACGCATTTGCACTTCTGAAACAGGCATCAGCACCAGACTGTTCTTGGTTTCCAACAACACTAGGTGAGAGAAAGTTTTCTTCATCGCCCGTGTACTTCACAATTCAGTCCTTTCGAGCACAAAGATTAGTAATTAGCACATCGTTTCTCCCATGTTTGATGCCCAGGCAGCGTTATAAAGCCCTGTGTAAATACCCGCATTTCTGTGACAGTAGCGCATAAGCCAATGGGAATAAGCTGTGGAAACTACGCTCAAGAGTCTTGGAAGCTTTCTTCAGTGCCCATTATCTGGAAGAGTATTTGGATGAAAGTCTCATGAAAATTCGAGGCTGACTCTGCTTTCTGCACTTTAACCTACCAAAGAGAGCACGCTTTGACATAAAGTTTATAAAATCTGCAAATCGAACAGCGGATACTGCCTCAAATTTTCTATATATGCCGGAAAATCGTCAAGTCACCTGTGACAACTGGAATGTTGTGCAGTTGTGACCAAACATGCAAGCGAGTAGCTCCCAAATGGCCATACCATTTTTGTGGACAGTTGGTACAGTTTTCCTATCCTGTTCCTACGCACCAGATTCAGGATCCAGTGCTGCTGGCACAGTCATGCTGCATCGAAAAAACGTGCTGAAAGACTTTGAAACATTGAACAGCGGGGTGAGTTTTTCCCATGGAATCATGATTGCAAAATAGCAGAACAGAAAACTGGTGACAATGCTCTCCACAGTCCACACTGCTGCAGACTTCAGTGACTTGGGGTCGAAAACAAGAGATGGTTAACCGGTCCGAAAACAACTGCAATAAAGGCATGGGGGTGTTGACCGCCATGATCAGCAGCTTCATTCCCGATATGTAGACAAGCCAATGGATGCAGGACTTTGTTTTTATTACGGATTTAGCTGTTTATAACAGCTACCTATATCTTGTTGTTCCAGAAAGCGACGGGAAAAAAAATGCGCTAGGCAGATTGGAACGTGGACCTTGTCGAACAGATCGTCGAAGAAACTGCTGGGTATCACCAGCTCCATCACCAATGTGTTTAGAAGTTTATGAGGGAGATCGTTTTCCTCGCCAGATACTGCCGAATGCTGTGAAGGAAAATTCACCTCAAAGATTCGTTGTCTGAAAAGCACAGGAGAAGAGAACTGAAAGTCGTTGGGAGTGTGAAAAATGCAATGTCGCATTTCAAATGCCAGAGTTTTTAAGATTTATCACACTCGTAAGAATTTCTAATTCAAAAAGTGTGTGCATGTTTTTGGAGCAAAATAAAACCAATTTTTTAATGCTATGGCATTTCTGGTGCAAATTATGTGCAGTGACTTTAGTCGAGTCATGCACTAAAGCAAATATCGCGGATTGCAGCGCAAGGAACGCAGGTGAAGCGAATGGGTTAAATGTCTCCCAAATTTAAAAAGAAGTTTGGCAGATTTTTTTGTGTGTGTGTTTCTGAACCCAGCTGTCACTCTCCTTTTAGCGAATATTTCAATATTTTCTTGGTATGAATTCGTTTTTTTTTTGTGGAATGTATGATGTCCTTGTGCATTTGGAGTGACAGAGTTTTATGTTGTTTTTGCAGAAGCACCTCGTGCAACTGTAATTTAGATAAGAATGGTTGTACATATTTAGTGCTATCCTTACCGAATAGCTGCACAATTTCAAAGAAATTGCTGACGTTAAAGATCAGGCCACAAGGCAATGGAACTATAGGTCTAAAAACTTTGTTGTCACGTTCTGGTTGCACTCTGCGTTGAACGAGAGGAGCAAGCATCATGTTAGTGTGTTGACGGCAGAGATGAAACTTCTGCTTAACCGTACGCTTCTGTACCCTTTATTCACGGTTTTGAGCTGATGGTTGCTTGTTACAGCTCTAAAGGTTGTTCATATTCTTATTTGTAATGGAGAAACCTGTGGAGTGCTTGGCTGGAAGATGGAGCCTCTCGACCTGCAACAACCTATTTGAGTTCGCAGATCAGTGCCTTAAAACACTCAATCGCTGCACTACGTTGCAAAGACAGTGTTGCCTCACACTGCTGAACTGGTTAATTTTTCCTTGCGACCTACTGTAATTAGTAAAAGCCAGCTTTTTGCACATCCGAAATGCTTTTGTCAGTTATAACTAAATTTCAAAAAGTGAATCCGACACATTATTATCAGTGTTATTCGGCTTCATCCAAAAAGTCCAGCCCTTATGCATAGCGTTACCTCTTTTCAAGCTGTCAAGAGCAGGCTATTGGCGTTTGCAACTCAACGTTTATGACAGCAGCAGAAAGAGATTAGCAGTACTACAGTCAGTCCATCAGACTGGAAGATAGCTGTAATGCAGTAACACTGCAGATTAAACCCTAGCACAATCACAAAAACAGCTGCTTAACTCTCATCAGCATGCAGCAGCTTACAGAGCAATGTACAGGTGCAGGCAAAACGATGCAAAGTGTGCTTTACCATTTAAACTTGTTTTTTTTTTTTGCCTAACCCGAAGAGAAAATATAGAGGTTTTCTTTGGAGTTATGCATGAGCGTACCAGCAGGATTTGCTTACTTATGTTTACGAGCTGATTTTCATTTCCCAAAATATGATCAGAGTAGTGCGATTGCTGAAGCCTATTGCACATTGTTATGGCTACAACTGTAAAACAACAATAAATCTAGGACTCGAGCCAGCTCATATAAACATTCCACTGTCAATGATGGAGCTGTAAAAAAAAAAACTTTCTAGCAGGTACAAGGTGCAAGATTGCAGGAAAGAAGTACTACTTTTTGCACTGGCATGAAAACAACGCAGTTTTCATGCTGCAGTGTTCTTAAGTGAACAGTTCTCTCTGAAACCACGACAAGCGAAATTCAATGATTACATAACATAGGAGTACAGTTCCACCTCCCCATCATCTAATTACTTCAAGCAAGCTGCTTGTGTATACTGACATGTTACAAGACAGTGACCCTCATTCATAAGAGTGTCAGGGAACACTTGTGCACTGGCGTATGTGATTGAAAAGTGCAAATGAAAATAATGGGACGATGCTTAATGAAGGTACAATGAGGGAGCATGTGCCTCATAAAGGGGAGTTGCTGGTTTTGAACTCCAGTTCTGTTACTGACCGACCATTTTTTGATCTAGTACAAGAATTGTTTAGCCAAGTGTTTGGCTTTTTCAGAGGTGAAAAGGTGCCAGCCAGTCCCTATTAGGGAAGCTACTGAAAAGAAACGCATTGTTAACGATGTGAAATATCAGTCGCTGAAGGCAGCGAATCTCCTTTCCAGCCCACTCCCATGGCCCTACTATAGTAAACACAACTAAACCACATGACAATGCTGCCGCCACCATTTCCATTCAGTAGTTTTATTCATGGCACAACTTTAATTGCTAGTAATCAAAGGGACAGTCTAGTGACTTTGTCAACATCTATTTTCTTGCTTCATTGGAAAGCTCCATCACCAGATTAAGGAATACCCAGCTGTGCAGCTGAGAAACATGGCAGAACCATATAAAACTTAATTTTTCCATATGGTAGTTTCATTTTCTCAGTGGTAGTCTAGGTCTGCAAACATTGACGTTGTGGATACGACATACAGGTATAGTAACTCTGTAGCTCTATGAACACGACTGCCGCGCCACTTATGTCGCGTGCATAATTTCCCATTGACTAAGATGCACTGAATTTGTTAAAGATATAATTGTGACTACCAAAATAGCTTGAAACCGAATGAAATGCATAAATACACTAAATAATTCCGGTGACGTCTACCACAGGCACCAACAACCACTTTTGCCTATAGCATCGCTGCTGGTAGCAGCTCCGTTAAGAGTACTTCTTTGGTTCTGTGCTTTTCTGTTTTCAGCGCATTTTAAAAGCAAATCAAGTAAGATTAACTAATAAAAGTAGGTCTAATTTACTTAAGAACATAGGCTGCTTTAAGTTCATACAAATACCTGTCCATGACGCTGTGGCAAGGTCATAGAATGTAGCATGTTCACTTCTGACATTTCAAACAGACAAGATGCTAGTAGCAATGAAAGGACATGGTATGGCGCAACCACTGCTAAAGCTTGACTTCCTTCATCGACTTAAAATTTAAATTCCTTATTAAACTGGAAGTTCTTCTCTCGGTAGTGCCACCAAGTGGCAAGATCTATCAGAATGTGCCAATATTCTTATACTAGTCTCCGGCAGCAGACTGTCTCTTTAAGCACCCGGTTTCAAAATATATATAAGTTTCAAAAAGGTTCAATTCTATGCATTGGTATTGAATACACAGACAGTTTTATCTGCCCTTTGCGTCCAGCCACAAAAAGAAAGCTTTGGAATAAGCACAACCAGTTAGAAGTCACTTCCGTCCTTGTTGCTCCCCTATCACCGTGCCTTATCTTTATCTGTGAATTACCAGCATGCCTGATGCTAAGATATGAAAACTCCTCGACTTTCCGCCATTAGCCCAATACAGAGAAGAAAGCCGCACAAACAGGTCTTACTATGAAACAACTCAGTTTTCTCAACAGTTTAAACTCAGTCTTAAAATAATTTGCTCAGATAAGGTTTTTGCTGCACCTAAAGCAGCATAGATTGGAAGTTGATTGCAGCCCATTGGTTGGAGAGCTGCAAATATCCATTTATAGAATAAAATATCAACAAAATTTAACATACAATGACATATGATTTGAATTCTAAATTCTGAATATTTGCCCGCCCATAGCATATTAGGAATCTTAGGGCTAGACAGGCTGTTCCATTCAATTGTCGTTAGCTTCGTGTTGCCTCAGCTTTTTTCTTTTTTTGGTGACGGCTGGTACAGAGGCTAATGCCGTTTTTTACATGAGCAGAGATAAAGCTCCCAACAGAATAATGGACTGCAGGACTCTAAGATATCAATAAGGTATGTGCTTGCGCAAAGAGGATGGGACAAAATGAAGAAACCTATGTGACAAGTACGGAGCACTCTCTACGCGTTATATGTGTTTCTTCGTTTTGTCCAATCCTCATTAGACATCAGCCAATTCACCTAATTAACATATTGATAAAAATATAGAGCACTTTTGTGTTTCTTTGCTGTTATTAAAAGATCCAAAAAGCAAAGTGCTACTGTTCATGGGCAGGTTGGGTCACTCTAGAAGGCAGCAGTGCCACATAAACCATGCATTTCTTAGACAATTTCAGGGTTAAGATTGGTAAATCAGAGAAGTTTCTTTAGCAAAAAGCTCGGGTATCTATCTTCCTACCCACCAATCCTTTCGACTGTGGTCGTAAAGTTCTGAGGTGGCAGTGCGTTGACATTCTTATAAAGTCTTTAAATCACTTCATGAGGCAAACCATGCATTAGTACTACGACTTAGTTCACGGATACACCCCAGTGGATCACTGCACTGCAAGCACTGCACAAGGTGCCAAAAGTGATGGGCAATAACAGCCAGCATTCATAAACTATGATGGCTACACTGCATTTGCAGTGATCTGTCTACTCTCCGTTGCCTCAGCTGTTTGGAGAGGCGTTGCAGCCTGAGGGGAGGCTTTGGCTCTGATTTAACGCTTAAGAACAAGCACTTTTTCACCCAGACTATGCTGTGAATAATTTATTGCTTATTAAAATTTTGAGTGATTCAAGCACATGCAGTGAAGATGGGCGGTGGGCTGAGCCTGCATCGAAGGCAGGTCAGGAGGACGATACTTCGTCAGGAACTTTGAAGTGGAGACCGCAGAAGGCATCTTGCAGTGCTCTCTGGCATGCCAGCGATGCCAGGAAGCCACCCGCCTCCTCTGCTTCCACTGTGGCCCGGACGTGTGCTGTGTAGCCGGATGGCGAAAGAGATTCCAGGCTTGGAGCTGCTGGTCCACAAAGGTCTTGCTCGAGGGCTGTGTACTTGTACAAGGGACCCTCAACCACCTACAACAAAAGCCTTCCTCAGTACAAGGTGTGACATATAGGATATAGAAGAACGCCTGTTGAAAAATTCAACAACGGGACTTCAAATGATTTATCTACAGATCGCATGGAGTCCCACGCCAGACTCATAAAGCTTGCTCAATAAGGCAGCCTTGCTGAACATTTTAGCTGCAACTCTGTATAGACCTTAACTAGGCCCGTGGCCCTGACGACATATGAAGCAAATGTGTAGAGTAAACTATCACTACATTTAATGGCACCAAGGGAAAGAAACAAGGAGTCTAGTTCATTATCACTACATTGACCAAAAAAGTCCTGAAGCTTATGCATCGGGTTGTATTAAAAGAATAATATAAGTACATTCGTACATTGCCAGTTTGTGTTTGCCTTTGATGAGGAACCACCATTGGTACTGTCTCAATTCTAAATGCTATCAGCATTCATAATGTCATGTAACAAAAGCTGTCCATTTGGCTCAACTTAACCATGTTTGATCAGGCTGTTAACCACCAACGTTAGGTCACTGGTTAAACTATCGTGTCTAAATGAGCATGAGAAAAACATTTAGTCCACAGTTTAGAGGAATCCCCCAAGGTGGAGTGGAATTTGCAATAAGGGGGTGATTACTCTCTGGCGTCCACCTAAGCACAGCCATACAGCTAAAAAGGAAGGCTATATAGCTTTCTCATGACCTTCGTAGTTGAAGACAACTTTGTCCTGCACCGGGGTTTAAATCTGGGCCAACGCCTTTCCAGGGCAGTCGCTCTACCAAATTTGCCTATTCTCCATTGCCTCAGCTGTATTTGGAGGCACTGCAGTACAAGGAGAAAGGCTTTAGTAGGGCTTTGTAGCCATATGGCTGGGCTTAGGTGGATGCCAGTGAGTAATCACTCCGTTATTATGAGATAAACTTTTACATCGCACGAGTAGTTCATATGAGTGTCAATAGCACCATTATTTTTCCTTCCATCAGTGTCTTGTAAATACTACATGAATGCTCAGGTGAATGACCAAATGGTATATTGATTTTCAAATAGCTTCCAAAGAGCAGCCATAATATGTCCAGTAATACAGTCGAACCCGGTTATATCGAACCCGGATATATCGAATTTTGGTTATATCGAACTCACGGAATATCCCCTTGAAAATCCCATGTAAAAGTATAGGAAAGCCGCGTCATATATCGAACTCAATTTCGCTGGTCGTTCGATATATCGAACTCCGCACCACGCACTGGAAAGTGTGCCTTCCCCAAAGACGATCGCATCACCCTTGGCCGTTTGCCGCGTGACGTTTTCAAGCCACGCGCGGAAGGAATGAGAGGGGACAGTTCTGGACAGCGCCGCGCCCATTCCCCAAAGGCGCGCGCATCTGCAGTTATCGTTTCCCGCGCGTCAACACATTACGTTTGCAAGCCATGTGCGCGCGTGTGCCCATTCTTTTGCGCAGCTTTCTCCTTCAGCACGCGCTACACATGCGCCAAGCCAGCTCAGCCCGTTTTCAGACAGACGTGGGACGCTTTCTCCAGCGTGTGTGGCGAACCCTCTGCGTGCGGCGGCTGACGTGGCTATTGCGCCTGCGGACGTTAAGAAGCGGCAGCTTTCTCTCTCTCTCTCTCTCTCTCTCTCTCTCTCTCTCTCTCTCTCTCTCTCTCTCTCTTTTTTGCGAGAGTCATTCTTTCTTATCGTTGCGCTGTGCGCGCGACGTAGCGTAAGATATGGCGGCTGCGGACGTTAAGAAGCGGCAGGCTCTTTTTTTTTTTTTTTTTTTGGCGGGAGCCGTTTATCTTTGCATGTATGAATCAACGGAAGCACGCCGTCAGCTGCTGCGATCATGACGCCCGCCCCAAGCGCGGCGTGATAAATCGAACAGGCTTGTGCAATCAAGCCATCACGGGCACTCTGCCAAGTTCGCTCCCCGCCACCGGAGGAGCTATAAAAAGATAAACGCACCCTGACGTTATCGCTGCGCAACATCTTGGCACGCTGCCAAGAAATGAGCTGTGGATGCGACGACCGAAACGGGGTGACGCGCGAACGCTCGCGATTTTCTGCCGCAGCGATACAGAAACCTTGTTCTGAGCTGCCGGGGTGGCTCGAGCGGCGAGCGGGACGCAGTTCCAACAAGTTGGAAATTTTTCGCTCTGTCACTGCCGCTTGTCGCTGAGATCGCTCAATCGCTTGCATGTGAGCGAGCTGGCCTTAACGCATTTTTTTTTTTTTTTCAAATTCTCGGGTGCAAAAGTGGAGAGTAGGTTCATTATGCGAGTGGGTTGATTACGCGGCAAATACGGTATCGTTTTTTCGCATCGTAAGTGCCGTCACAAGCCAATTTCTGTATATCGAATTATCGATATATCGAACTTTTTCGCGATCCCCTTCGAGTTCGATATATCCGGGTTCGACTGTATTATCATGCTTTCAAGTTACCCTCTTTGCTTCTTCAAAGTGCCAAAATCAAAAGCTACACCAATACCCCTTTCAAACAAGCTCAAAATAAAGGCTAGGTTGCCTATAACATAATGTCACCACAAGAAGTTAACCGATTCACTGTGCTTTAGACATACAATGGCCAGTGTGCATCTTAGAACTTGCTGCCATAATTGCGCGCAAGAGATTCGTTTCTACAGCAAGCAATGTTTGAATAAACCAAGCATGCAACCAGACTACAAAAACCGACACTATCAAAATGTCAGACATTAAGTAACCTCTTGCAAATGAATCAAATTTTGGCCACCTGTCCCAAATATTCCAGATGGGATACAAGGCGAAATACACACCTCTTCCGAGAATGCATGGCATAGACCAAACGTGTCTAACAAACATTCCTGGATATATATACTGAACAGAAACTGACATGTCCTAGCCACTGCATTTGAGAGCACCCAAATAAAGTTTTGGATGCTCTTATTGATTCATTCACCTACTTGCCACCACATACAAACAGAACCCATCGCATGCATACAATATTCCACTCAACTTCTAATCCACCCTTAGCCCTGGTTTGATGTCTGTAGATACATGCTTGTATGCTCAATCAATGTCTTCCACCAACTTCTGCTAGACCCAGTGAAACTATGCTACCAGTCTACCACAGAAGTGAATGCACAAGGAACATAGGGAATGTAAAATGCATGAACACCACAGGCACAACCCGGGCAAGGCCCACTAGGAAATGTAAAATGAACACCAAAGGCGCAACCCAAGCTGGGTCAACTGTTGTTTAGCTGAAGCGGCACCGCTGCAATTTCGTTTGTGTGAATATCATAGACGAAGGGTTTACACGTAATCTGTTACTGGTGAAAAAGAGCATTGCTATGAGCGATGCATTAGGGCTTGCTCAATAATCATATGACGCAAAGCATGGCGATATACTACCTCCCACAAGTGAATGCAGTTGCTATAAAATTAAAGTCCAAACATACTTATTGTTCGCATTACAGTCATGCAGCAACAATGTAGTAGCAAAAGCAGAGCCTTAAGCTAGCACGAAGCTGACCTTGTCACGGTGAGATTGTGACTTCCACTGTCACATAAGCATTTTATTTACTTTGGTGGAGGAAGTGAGCAGGCTGTAGTGCTTCCGCAATTAGAAAAGCTTTGAGATTTTTATATTAGTCTGGCTATCTCCATTACTTTTCATCATAACCTGCCATTTGAGAAAGCTATTAAGTGAGTGCAGCACATACACTGGGCAAGCTTAGTATTGCGACTACATACTTGGGCAGAAAGGACACAGAATATGTTTGCTCGGGAGCTAAGAAGCCACCCCAAGGTGCTGTACCACAATATTAAGTCTGTGCATCTATGTCAATGTCTGGCAGTATCAGAGAGCGGTACGATGAAGAATGTGTACGACACAAAATAGTACTACATGGAGCAAAAAAAAAAAAAGAAAGAAAGAAACGGACCTTTGGTACCGGCAGGAAAGCCTCTTTGTGACGGAATTTGATCCCCGTGGAGAACTCCGCGGCAACTGGCTTGGGAGGTAGAGGTTTGGGACCAGCTACCTGACGGAGCTTATCGCCGTGGCTGGCCAGAATCTTGTTGGCCGGTAGGTCCGAGAACATGAGGTCATCAATCAGCGATTCTTTCTGCTTCAACTTTTCACGCTGAGCTGCCTTCTCCACCTCTGCCAGCTGGTCACGCCTGCGAAAAATTTTCACAGCTATCACACCTGTGCGTCTGCATTGTGAAATCACAAAACAGCTACCTAGGTTGACGGCAACACACATTAATCAAGCTGAACAGTTTCACTTGGAGCCAGCGAACTACATTCAAGGCAAGCTTGAGCTCCTCCAGTCCTATCATCAACCCTTCCTTCGTCATCCGCCGTACCATTTTTCTATGCCAAGGACTTGCAGCTGGCGCTGATGAACTCCCACTTCTACTTGAATCAGGTGATTACCAAATTTCTTTATCAGCACACCAACTGTGAGGCTGATAGACTCCCACTTCTATGTCAATCAGGTGATTACCAAATTTCTTTGTTATCAGCACACCAGCTGTGAGGCTGATAAACTCCCACTTCTATGTCAATCAGGTGATTACCAAGTTTCTTTGTTATCAGCATGCCAGCTGTGAGCTACCACCTGCTCTTCTGGCCAGACTTCAGTTGTCAACGCCGTGCCCCAGCACTTTTGTCGACTGCAAGACGGACCTTGTTGTGTATTGGTGCTTCTGCAGCATCCCTGCACTCCTGCTCTGGTTCCAAACCCTCAACGGCAAACTGTTTTACCACCCCTGGCAGTGCCAATCCTCATGGTTGCTTCAGCCTTCACTCTTCCAGCTGCTAAACATGTCTCCACTCACCCTGCCCTCCACTCAAGTTAGGCAGAAGCCATGCCTACACGCTTCGAGTCCCTGCCAACCTTTCCACCTGATAGCGTTCCATTTCACTACGCCACCCGCCCTAATGTCTTCCAGTACTCATCTTGCATCCGGGACCATTTTCAACGCCGATTCGTATCGTCAACATAATCTTGGTGTTCTGAACCCTTCTCTAACACTCTCTCGTATGTACTGGTGACCTACCATGCTGGTAACTGGTTTGTGCCTTGCCATAAGGGTGTTTTGAGTCTCACCAACATTCCTCCTGCGCAGTAGCAAGTTATTATATTGTGCGACGGTGCTTCAGCCACATTTATGAATTGGCTATGCTCACTTGGGCATTCTATACAGTGTCTTTCATGTAGCCTGAGCCGAGGATCTAAGAAAAGGAAGGTGGAAGCCACAGCTTGGTGAAGCCAATGGCACATTATCTGCTGTCATGTGGCGCTTCTCACAGCAACTGTTAATTTGACTTAATAACTACAATTGATTATGCAAAATTTCTAATATCTATAATGAGGCCAAGAGTATTTCGCTGCATTGTGAAGGGGCTTGAGAAATAACTGATCCAGTTTTTGTGGCAAAGTACTATCATGAGAAAAGGAGGGAGAACTTCATCCAAGTTGAACCCTATCACGCTGCTTGTAGGCACCGCTGGCCAATGTACTTCCGGTGTTGAGTCTGGCGCACTGTGTAGATCTCAATACAAGGACCGCATCAGCAAGTGGTTCACCCATGCAGTGCTGCACAATGTTCTTGTATATGCTCTCAAAGAGAGCACAAGTTGCACAACTGTTTTCTACGCACTGCTCGTAACATTATTTTGCAGAGCGACGGTCACATGACCAGTGATGACATCAAAGGTTCCAGATCATTGTTAAGGCACAAGCCTTTCTAAAAGGCTGATGGGCTGCATAATGGCTTGCAGGAACTGTCCATAGGAATTTTTTGCAAGGAATGTTTGCACGAACTGATAGTAAAGAAAAAGACTCCATCTCCATAGAGAATTGAACCACTATCCCTCCAATCCCCAGACGAGCGCACAAACCACTAGGCTATGCAAGGCTCGTAAGAAACAAATGGTTTTCCTTCTCTAGCGTGAGCATAATAGTAGCGATGACGACGGTGTAGTCAGTGACAATGATAATGATGATAGTAGCAATGACAATAACTGTATTTGTTGACAGTAGCGATGGTGATGATGACGATAACAGGGATGACAATGACAATGCAGTTAGTGAAAACAGTCCTGTAAAGTGACTTTTGCCATTTCAGCTCTTAAGCAGGCTTAAGCGCAGTCCTCACTGAGGTGCCACATGTGAACACTTGTTGCCATTTGCCCATACACTCTGGTACTGGCCCTGCCACTGGCGGCAAGTGGCACATGGTTTCAGCGTCGGTACATGGTGTACTCTGCATACCGCGCACTGTGTTACTGTCACCGGAGCACTGGGGACACAAATGCATACATGGGAGATTTACCAGGTGCGACAATGGCACCGAGGCACACTGTAACAGCCAATGTCTTGTGCCTTGACTGGGAGTGGAAATTTGCCCGGCTTAGTGGAAAATGCACGGCTTATATTGCCAACATCACCCCTAAACAGAGAATGATGAAGACACAAAGCCGCCTTCCGCCCAGGTGCAAGTTCCACACTAAAAAAAATCAAACAAATACGATGTGCACTTTATACTACTCACAAGCCATTCATTTGAGGCAGTGGTGTACATCAGATCATAGGGGTTTGCATCACATCACGCCTGCTGGTGCCGCTCTGCCAAGTACCACCATGCACTTCGCAACTTGTTTAATTATTGCTCCCATAACTAGAACCTTTCTAATGCATATATACTTAATACCACTTCATGTCAAAGGTCGCACAACATATACATATAAACTACCGCTTGTATCCAAGCCATACACGCATGCATGCATGGCATCGGAGTAGCACGTGTGACTTTCAAATCATAGGTTCCTGAAAGTTTTCTTTTTTAAGTAAAAATCATTTATCAAACCATTTAATGAATGAAGTTACATTATTTGAGACATGCAGCAATCATTAGTTCACATCACGTACATGTCATGTTCCGTAAATCACTTTCATTCCACAGGTTGATGTGTGACACCATGTTTTTTTTTTGCATGACAAAACGTGATGAGAGTTTCATTGCACACCACCACCGAAGGAACAATGCTGCCTTTTCTTAATGATATCATGTTAATATACTTTGATTCAGGTTATGGGAAACACCCTGCATAATTATTTTCTAGTTCGAACTATGTAAGTCTTCATGACCTGCTCTTAACATGCTGCAATAAAATAAGGCTGATCCTGGGAAATGTGTACAAGCAATATACAGATGAGGGAAAACATTTATCTCCAACCATACCTCATTTCGGACTCCTGTCGTTCCAGCTCCAAAAGTTCCTCCAAGTACTCCTCATCTTTTGATGCCTTAAGCTGCCAAGAGAATAAAAAGGGTTAGATGTTATTGCCAATGCCAGTTTTTTTTCAACCTCGTTATAAGAGGGAAACCAGGTTGAACTAGCTGAGTTATAATTAAAGGATGCTGCTTTAATTAATCTAAGTTAATTACACCTTTACTCACTGAATATACCTTCGGATGACAAATCGCGCTTATGAGTGAACGTGAGCATTACACAGATAATTTTGCCGCACCTATATGTGAACTTGAGCCTGGATGGCATAGTCTCATACACAGAACGTTCTCTGAAACAGAATGCAGCCTCCATTTCAGCTACAACCAGTGATTTCCAGGCCACTACCATCTAAAGACTGCTCACATGTAAAATCTGACACCATTTTCATATGTGCACAACTAGTAAGCAGAATTATACGTATATTACTATTATTATTATTAGCAGTATATTACACAAGTAGGGGCCCTAAATTTTACCCTGTTCTTTTTTTGGAGTGATGCGCTAGACATCACTGGATTGCCGTATAAAATCTGTGTGAAGATTTCAAATAAGTTAAATCAGCTTTTTACCTCATGCTGTTCCAGTTTTGGTTTGGACAGCTAACCAGTAGTTACATCACAGGTGCGGTGAGCCAATGCTGAGAGACAAAAAGTCATTTATGCTTATTTGTTGCCCCGGGTGGCTTTTGGGGCAGGCATCATGAACATAGTCTCAACCCATCAGTGACATCAATAGCTCCCATTCCGCTGTCACAATTGAAACAACACGAGAGAAGGAAATGAATTATAAATTTTTGGGGAGGCAAAGGCAAATTCCAAATAGTGATCTACATGTATAAATGCCTTATGTACTAGTATTTCAAAGAAAATAAAAATGTTAAACCAAACATTTTGTCTTCTTTCCTTTTACATGCATTCTAGTACTAAACGCACTACTTTCAATAAACAAAAAGAGGTTTTGCAAGCTAATAAACGTTACAAAGCTAAAAGGTAAACTGGAGTGCATCAAAAATTAACAGCAGACCCCAGAGGATAAGCTACATAGCCATTCATTTCAAAACCATGATCATAGAGTCCTTTTTGATGCAGGGATCAGGAGTTTGAATAAAGATGTGAGAAAAGTTATTAGATGCTATTTCCTCAGCAATATATGTCTTCTGCTTCCAGACATGCATGAACACATCCAGAAAAAGCCATAGAAAAAATTTTTACTGAGAGCAAAAAATGGATTCAGTTAGTCTCGAGAATCCTTATATACAGCCTTTAATAAGGGCGCTTCATTATTTAAATACAGTGGGCTATAAATATGACTGTATAAAAATCTTCAGGCAACTCAAAGTAGTCTATTCAGGTGTATGCAACCTTTCTATTTAGCTCTTGGAACTGCGGATTTCCTCTATGTTATCTCTGTGCATCTAAGAGATCATTGTTCAAAAAGCAGATTGGGGGAACACGCCTCATTATCACGCCCTTTTGTTGGCTTTTGAAACAAAAACCAACAAATCTCTTCAAGCATTACATTTGTCTTAGCTTCCTCAGCTAGCTCTATTTCTGCAGCAGGAGTGCACTTATTCACAGCGAGGAATTTATTGTGAGTGTTACTGTGAGAATGGGCCTAGGATGAGCTTCACTTTGTCCTCTGTGGGCCAGTCCAAGCTAAGTAGACCAATAAATTGGCTGGCCCAGGCTTGGGCTTCATATTAAGGCTGTGCAATTCTCTAATCTAATTACCGTATTTACTTGATTCTAACCACCCCCTAATCTAAATAACATAAATACCACCCCAGCTGTGTAGCAGCTAGAATCATAAACAACGGAAACAATTTAATTCCACTACTACAGGGATCATAATGATTTCATTCACCTACAATTTTTTTTTCAGAGTGCATCGAGCTTTTAATTTAGTAGGTGCATTAGAAGAGTAACGCGCTAAATTACAAATATTTAGGCTTCAATCCAGGAACACTAACAATGAAACTCCAGCACTGCACGTTTCATCACAACTCAAGAGCACTCAAGGTGATATGCCATCATTACAACATTCATTCCGCGGCCTCTCGGAGACGCAGTCTTATAATGCGATAAAGCCCATTGAACCTTACAAACAAATACCTGTACCTCTCCACTGGCCAAGCAGACCTTCAATAACCGCATTCAACTGCCACGCACGAGTTAAAATAGAAAGTCGGGCATGCTGGAGCCTTTATATCTTTAAAAACATCAGCCTACCCCCTGTCAACGTCTGTTTTCTGCACTATTCTCTGCATTCAAGTACATCTGCAACCCATCATTTAAAACATATCCCTACAATTATTATTAAAGAAAGTATAAACTATGTGGGAAGAACACTTAATGAAAGGAAATGAAAGGCAACTGAAAAGACAAAGCGGTGGCTGCATATACCTTCCCCTTTTGTATCTGGGCCTTGTTCTCCCTTTTGTACTGCTCGACTTTCCGTCGCGTTGCTTCGACGTCGATTTCATTTGCCAGGTTGTAGATTATTGTCTCCACTTCTTCGAGATAGTCGTTGTAAGCTCGCGGGGTCTCAAAGTCCTCCTCCCGCTTGTTGTAGTCCTCAAAAGACAGAAAGTAAAGCAATTATGCAGTCTGGTTCTCTCAGGAAGAACAGCAGCGCCTTTCAGGTTCTGTCAGGCCACAGACAAGGAGGCCAAATGACTGTAAAAAGAGCTATCATTCAATCGTAAGAAATATGAGATATATTTTCAGCTGAAAGCTTAGGGAGCTAATGCTACGATTACTGCTTAGCAAAGGCAAAGAGGTTACCTTACAAAAGACAAACAGAGAAGTAACGATGAACTCTTCTAGCCTAAGTCTTCATAAATAGACTGACATACAGGTTCTCTCTTATTACACAGCAGCAACACAAAGAAAACCAGCATACTTTGAGTATCTTCCGTCTTATGTCCACTTCCTTCTCAACCTTCGAATCTTCAAAGATTTGCAGCCGGAAATTACCTGCAAGTTTTTGAAGAATCAATGCATGTTAGATTTTGGAATAAAAATAATATTGAGTTTTTACTGTTTATTCTTGCAGTTTAATATATGTACAATAAAGGAATTGCAAACAGAGAACATTGCAACTAAATTGTTGTTCTTGAAGTAAATTTTAAAGGATAAGCAGTAGATCTCACCGCAAATTCAGAAAGGGATTAGAACTGTTAACTTAAATTGAACTGGTAATACATAGTGCTATAAGTGCAAAATGTTACTTAACAGCAGGTCAGGACTAAAACAAAAGCAGTTTCAGAAAAATCAGGCACTTTAGCAGTTTTTACCTTTAGTTATAGCATGGATGCATTACTTATGTACACCTGAACAATACACCAGAACCCCTCTATCGTAAAGCCATTCGAACTAGGAAAAATCTTTACTATATCACGGTCTTTACTATATCAACTGTTGATGGTGACCGCTGTGAAGATGCTCTCTGGTAATTAAATGGTTACCTACAAACCATGTCTTGTTAAGGTTAATTACACAAACACTCTGAAATACCTTCCATCCTACTCAACTCTTTATGAATTTCTTTCAGTCACCAGATTTTGTTTACACCTTGTGGAAGTGCCGCTTTAGCATCAAGAAATGGCTACAAATACAACGGGAGTTTGATTTCATGAGGAAAACCAAAGCTTTGCATGAGCACAACGTCATCTTCCACTGTTTCTGTCATTTATGAGGCAACAGTTGAGAAAAGCGCGAAACACTGTCAAGTACGGCAAAATTGCACACGCCGCACCTCGACTTCTTGCTACTGCTGCCTGGTGCTATGTGCTGCAAACTTTCGGCTGTTCCTTCTCTTTCCTACTTCTTGCTACACTTTTACTCCCTCAACAGACTACGCTGCCTCCTTTTTGCGTTCATAGTCAGCCTTAACATTTTTTTTTCCCTATGCACCAAAAGCTTTGCCTCACAGCTCAAAAGCATTCGTAAGCTGGCTTTCCCTCAAGGCTGATGAGTCTAGTGGTAAAGCCACCTAAAAAAAACCAAAAAAAAAAAAGAACACCGTTTATTTTTTTTCTAAAAAAAAAAGCAACATTTGACTCACGATCCCAGGTTGCACAAATGGTGCGAGATGTCATTTTGTGGGAAGCATGTCTCTGCAGCCAGACTCACCTTACTATAACCGATTTATATAAAAAATATCTTTACTATAAGCAAAAAAAGAACAATGTATTGTCATCCATGGAAGACGCACTGGGACTTCAGTTCAACTTTACTATATCCGAGACTATAGTGGGGTTCTGCTTTTTGCAGTGCCTAGTCGTTCCTTTTTATTACAAAATTTATTTTATGCTCCCATGACAGACAGATAAAACATTTTGAAGTTAAAAAAAACAAAAATGGTGACTTGTAACAACATCACACCTGCTCTAAACATGAACTATATTACCTCTGCTTCATACATCTGACTGTACAGGCTAAACCAAGGAAAAAAGCATGAAATATAAGGAAAGAACAGCTTTACATTTGTGTTATGTTCTTTAAAGATGTACAGACACCTATTTTTGAGTTTAAGCATTATCCTTTGTAATGATGCGTAAGAAATTACTATGTTACTGTACACGTATCACCACGTGATATCTGTCTACGAGCACAATAATTTGTACTAAAATTCCTTTTGTCATCTGTTTCAATTTTGGTTTCAAGGGCCGAGCGATGGCTGTGACGTCAAAGTCAAGTCTAGGTCACATGGATAAAAAAATAAACAGGGATATAATCGTTCCTGTGTCATTTGTCTGAGTCATTTGAATTCACTACTATGCTAAAGCCAGCCTGCCTCATGAAGCAGAATCATAACAAATGAAGAGTCAGCGATTGTATCGCTGTTTATATCATGCCGCTTGTGACCTAGACTTGATTGTGACGTCACAGCCATCTCTCGACTGCTGAAACCGAAACTGGTAAAAAAGTAAACTCAGTTATAAAATATTTAGCAGTCGCAGGTGAAAACCATGTAGTTATCCATAAACAGGAATGCTTTTTGCATCATTAACAAGATGACAAATGCCATCAAAATTTGGTGTCTATATTGCACTGTACCCCTTGTTGATACCTCTACAAGAGAGAACAGTAGCTCCTGAAAAAATCAACAAGCCAAATTAGGCCAAATCAGTTTGCTCGCAAGCAGGTTTTAAATGCATACATTAGAATAAATTTTGCGCTTCCATAAAGATATGCAGGCGGAAAGAACAGGAAATCATGTGTTAGCTCATCTGACAGTTTTGTTTGTTCCTTTATTTTTAAGTGTGCGGCCGTATTTTTTGCTGTTTGTAATTTTACATTGCATGAAGAGTCTTCTTATATATCTTATTCTTATTCTATTCTGTTAGCACATAGAAAGACTGCTCTTTCAGACAGTCTTGTGCACAAGGCTTGACTTAAGATCATTATACACAACAGACTTTAGTGACAGCGGTGGCATCTTTCACCATTCGTTCAGCCAAAATAGACCTTCTTTTCTTTTAGCAAGGCACAGAGATAGCGCAGAGTTACAAGCAAACAACAATGAGGACAAACCTCTCCTCAAAGGCACGCTGCACTGTGGACACGCTCCTGAACCCTTCACAAACAGAAGTTCAACACAGTTGTCGCAGAGGGCATGGCCGCAGACGTTTACCATGAGCCGCAGCGATGGATTGCGGTATTTAGTTGTCCGGCATCGGGGACATGCCAGCTCATCCATGGTGGCAACTGAAAACATTGTAAGCAAGTTTGGGGAGATATTTCAATTTGAAGTAACTCGGGGAACTGGAATGATACACAACACTGTTGGTACATTACAAAGCAGTCATTTCATTTGTTCAAATTTCTGCTGTGATGTGAAAGGGTATTGTGCCACTGACAATGCACTTTTTATATCTACAACTATATTGCTGTGACTGTTTTTCATTGCCATTTCAAAACTATGTACGTCCAGCTATAGCGTTTCTTTCCAGTATATCTGATATTCCACAAAAATTTCTTCGTAATGCCTTTGCCTGAACTTGAGAATGGCTTCTGCTTCTTCTGATACAATAATTCATCCGAGGGCTTGAAAGAATGAACATCAACTTTGCAACCGATCTTTTGTCTTTTTAATGCATATCCGTGAGGTATGTAACTACATCTAGGCTAGGATACAGATGCCAGAACGAAATATGAACAGTTTTACCGTGTATCGTGTTACAAGAGCTGTAAATGGACAAGACCAGGGTCTACTGAACGCCAGAATATGCTGTTTTGCAGCCTCTCAATTACGCAATGCCAAGTTAGGTTAGTTTAGGTTAGCTAAATTAGTAGGTTCATTGACCTGTTTCAACTGTTTCATCGCCCAAGTAGCCATTGTGACCTTGAACTGTTGAATGATAATTCTGAACGGCGTTTCAAATTCGTCACTTTATGGGTAATTGCGATTTTGCAGTTTTTTTTTTTTTTTCGTTATTTTTTTGCGGGACAGGCGCAGACAGGCAGAATCGAGAACGGTGTTAATCGCATGCGGAGGAATCCATAATCTGTGTGGATCATCACCTCGGAGACAGTGTCAGCGCTAAATCAGCAGCTAACTATTGATGTCACACAGTCCATAATGCCACCAACGAAGTATCGCACCGCCCGCTTCGCGGATTAAGTCAAGTGCGCAAGCCTACACAGCTCACTCCCCGGTAAACTCGAAGTGAACGACTATGTAAACATCTTATTTCCCCCCAGCATGCTGTTACACAGCTGTAGAATACTATAAAGTGCTTACCTTACGCGATTCTTCTCGCCTTTAGCATACCTTTAGCGCATCAAAAAACTCAAGCGCGAACATGCGCGCAAATTGCCATCTTGGATTGGATCGGATTCTGGAAAATTACGTGTGATGAAGCCACAAACTTGGATAAAAAAAATTCATGTGCATTAGTCTATAAAAAAAAAAAAAATAGCCATCGTAATCAAGTATAACATGTCGTTCAGTACCTGAATTAATGTTGTTCGCATGGTTTTTTTTTAATTCAAGAGAACCTGAAAAATGGTCATTTGCCAAGTTGCCATCTGCAGTGCTGAAGTCCGCTGCCAGCTGCTGGTGGCTGCTGCGTGTGCTCCCTCGAGTAACGTTGCTCTCGGGTAGGCGCGGTGTACCGTATTTGCTAAAGACACTTTTGCGTGGTGCCGCAGATTTGAGACTTTATAGTGTTCTTGTTGTACAACTTGATGGCGATCACTCTGTACAACTTGTTCGAAGCCGCGCTTTTATGTATCAACGCCATAGCAGTGCTCCATGAAGAAAGATTTCTGAAAAAGAGTAAGAAATTGTCTCAGCGGTTTGCGTATGTCTACAGGCTGCGATGTGTCAAAGTTGATTTTTTCGTGTTATCGTTTTAATCATTCTTTGTCTGTTGCAGTTAACTGGGGCAGGGACCAAGCTGCGCATGGGTTCGATCCCGGCGCGAAGTCGCAGATCATCAATCTGATTCATTCTGTGCGGACGGTTATGCGGAGTAAGTACAATGCTGGAATACGCGGCTGTGTCATTCTCATACTTGGCACGTGAAAACGTGAATGCAAAGAAGCAAATGCGTACAGATCTCGAACCTGCTTGCTTTCATCTGAGTGGGTTGCTTCGTCTGTTGACGTCAGAGGCGTTCTCGCATCGTACGAGGGGTCTCTGAAGCTCAGAGAAACTACCTTGAAACGAAAAGGGAGATCTCGGTCCTTTCATGCGTGGCGTCACAATATCTAACAGCCGCCATTTGGAGACAAGTCTGTGCTCCCCAAACGTGTTGAAGGCTTTTCATTTCCATCCTTGTCGCTGTGTCACCAGGGGGTACATTCGATTTTTCAGTCGGTCAACTTGCTAACAGAGACAGGTCTCTGCTTTCGCTGTTTATTCACTCACTCACTCACTCACTCACTCACTCCGACAGGAAGCAGCGTGGTGGTCACATGACCTTGCAACCTTCCGTCGTTTGCTTTGAGCAGACGATTCCAACATGTCACCACCACTCAGTTCTTTCGCAGTGACGCCACACGCACGTTTATCTTTTGGCGCGTGTGTAACACTAAAAATAGATAACAGAGGCGCCAGTCAATCGGTGTTTTTTGCAAAGGGAGCGTCACATGCCTGAATGCGAAGCATTTTACAGAACTCAGTACAGGGTTGGTTTGCCGTTGCTGCTAGCGAAGTTCCTCCATGGCCCAGCTCACTGCATTCGAAACCTAATGAGAGCATTTGAAAAGACATACAGCGGTTCGCTTGCGACGCCGTCAGACCTGCGCGCTGATAAGCAAAACAGGTGAAAAACATGACAACACAAACAAACAACAGTCCGTGCTCTGAGCTCTGGACGCTTCTATCTACAGAAATTAAGACTTAAGAAAGCGAAGATGCAAAGCTGGAGCTTGTGTTATTATTTAGCAAACGATATCATCTGCAGGAACACGAAAAGTACTCAAAGTGCGCTCGGAGTCTAACCTAATATGGCCACCAGCACAGGAGTTTTAGTGGTGGGCGGGGGGCTTCTGATCTGTGCGAGGAAAATCGAACATCGGACAGCTGTCATCAAGTAGTCCCGGGCAGTCCGGGACTGAAATCGAATTTACCCAGGGTGTGCTAATCAGCTTTTGCGCAGCCTTGTTAGTGTTTCAAAGCAGAGTCGCAGCATAAGCTGTAGCCGAATAGTGGTTTTTATCGGGATGCAGGCGAGTTACGTTGAGTTGTGGTAGTTATATGCATGCACCAGTACCTTTGGTAAATGCCTTCTTTACTGGTCAGGCAAAAAAGATGAACATGCAAGTCGACAGAGTTGACAGTTTATGCAAGCTAAGCAAGCAGACACGTCACAATTTGCTCACCTCTGAAAACGTCGTGTCACCCATCGACAGCCTCATGTACGTGTGGTTCTTGGCTTCGCTCACTTGCCAAACAATTAAAACGGTTTCATGGATTTGTACGTTTTAATTTCTTCACCTGTTGTAAAACTTAATACCGAATTTCACAAGGCAGGTGTCTGATGTTGGTGAGTTCAGTGTGAAGCAGTGGTCTTGGAGTACGCTGCACACCATGATAAAGTTACTGCAGTAGTACGAGCCGGTGTTTTCATAAAGTCTAACCTTTTATTAGGACAGTCGTTCTTCTTGTTTTATGCGTGTACTCCACTTGCATAGTTTTTGCTAGCGCATGCAGAAATTTTGACAAGACGTGAAATGTGCACCCTGCGGATCACAACAAGTTGAATGCTGTGGCTGATTGCGGAACCCGAACGCACGACCATACACGTGGCGAATGCCGTGTCGGCCGCTTGTAGATGACGTCATGTGAATACCTCCTACAGAGGGTATCCACTGATGCGCCGTGCACGGTGCATTGTCGGCTATTGTGGGGCAGTCGGCTATATTTATGTCCACTGGAAGAACAGGGCGAACATATGGATCAAGTGCTGTTGTGTGATCCCACCAGCAGTGGGTTTATAGCTATGGGCTATTGCACTGTCCGGGACTGTAACAGCCATACAAAGAGCAGGAAATGGAAGCTGAAGAGCTCCGTGAAAGATCTCAGCTTTTTTAAGGTTCGGAGAGTACGCACAAACAAATGCGACTGAACGACTGTCCAATGTGCGATGTCACGTACGTATGGCTGGCACAGCCCAACTGCATGGGTATCACAGAAGATAAGAAACCCTTGTAAACATTGGGCAGAGCTGGAATCTTCCGGATAAGCCCTGGCACCAGGTGTTGTCACTATCTGTGCACAACTGCTTTTCACGCACTCACACACCATATTCCATGTAAAAGAGCAGGTTGGGAACATGAGAACAGGCTTCACCGTTTCGAGCCATGCGCATACAGTGTACCGCCAACACCTCCCCGTCGTGTTTTGCTGCAATTCTGACCTTCAAAGTAGGGCTCGACAAACTCTTAAGAGTGATTGACCTGCGTGTGCAATATAAGTCAATTAGCAGCCATGTTAATTGATCCATAAATAATGTGTGTGCAATTACATGCGTGCCATAAATACTTCTCGCATCTAAACCACTAAATCCTTGTAGTCCAAATTTCGCACAGAAGTGGTATTTCGTCATCGGCATGTTTGAGACAAAACTTGTTTGAGATACTTGCCTCATTCGATCAGAAGTCGGATGTTCACACCACCTGTGTTGGCTGCGAAGCCAAACAAGCGGCTGTTCTAGCGATGGTATCTGTGGTGCCATTTCATGTTGTTTACAGCAACATACAGATTTAATGAAGGAATGTAGAAGGGCAGAGTTGTTTTCTAATAGCTTTGAAGAGCTTTATTGACTTATTAATTAATAATAATGAGCAAAACTTAGTTTTGTCAAGACTGCACTAAAATTGAGTTTTGTTTGTGCATCGCAAAAAGTTTTTCGAGCTCGCAACACAGCGAAATGGTGTCACTGATGCCATCGCTGTGGTAGCGGCTTGTTTTGCTTCGCCGCCAGAGGTAATGCAAACATCCAACTTCTTCTGATTGAACGAGGAAAATACCCCAAACAAGTTTGATATAAAAATATGCTGACGGTGAAATGTCATTTCTGTGCAAAATTTGAGTTACAGTAATTCAGGAGTTTAGCAGGGAGAAGCATTCTACAGCACGCATTTAATTGCACAGAGAGCAAGTTCGTCTGCTTCAGCCATGGCTCTTTGACCCAGCTGCTTGCAAAGCAGTTGTTTCCTTTGAATTATCTGTAGGCTTTCTGTTGGTTCCTTGTAACGAAGTTTATTCATAGCACTAGGAACTCATGAATGTCGCACATATTTATGCATGGCCACAGGTTAGCATTTACTACGCAGTCGTGCACATTGACTGCAAGTGAATCTGTGCCGCAGAGTGCGTTTTTTTTTCTTCAATATTATTGGTCTCTTTTCCGCACCATGTAGACTTTCAGGATAGTTTGAACTGTCACTCATGACGCCGATTTAGTTTTCATTACATCAATGCTGGCATGAGGAGTTACAGAAAAAAATGGACGCACTCGAGTAGCTCAGCCGGCAACTGCACTAGTCAGAACCGAACACCATGGCAGCACTGACTGTGCATTGACATTGCCTTTGATGTCACGTGGATGCCCCCTGTAATATGCTATGCAGCATGCTGGTTTAGGCTTCATTTTTCTTTTTAGAATTATGTAAGCCCAGAATACAATGTTCCAAAAGGGTATTTTGGTATATGATGTTAAATGAAGAACTCCTCATTACAGCGATGTTACATTTTGTTTTTGCCAAACATGAATTAACTCTTTTTGATGCCCTTTTTTTTTTTTGCAAAGTTTGTTTAGCATCACAAGTAAACATTGGAATAATATTTTCCTAACCGTGTTTTAACATTCAGGCAACATGCATGCATTTTTCATTATTTTATAAAAATGCTGAAGCAACCCCTGAAGCCTGGCTCCACCAATTGGGACAGCACATGACTTCACTCGGCAAGGGGCAGCTATGGAACGTGGCAATACTTCACCAGTAAATAATTGCACAACTAATACATGTGATTCATGCATACAGACTTCTGAATGGGTACCATAGCATCACGCCTATACTATATAGCTAAGTATTAGCGGTGAATGGTGAGAAATCAAATTGTTCTGATGGAATTTTTACACAGTGTATGTGGTCTACGGTAGACATAGTGCCAGATATCTGCAAAATTCTTTCAGTGACTGCTGTATATACAGTGGAAAAAATTCTGGGATGCCAGGCCTGATACTTATTTGTAATGTTGTTCTGCAGTTATGATCTCAATACTATAAGGCATTTGGAACACAGCATCAGCACATTTTCTTTTAAAATTAAGGTGATCTATGCAGTATGCGTTTTAAAGTTTCTTGATTTCTAATAGCACAGTGCTCTAATGTTATTGCAGTTTACACAACTATAGTATGACCTGCTGCAGTAATTCTGTTATTGTGGCGCTTGCCTACAGAGTTAGAGAACCTGGGTTCAGTCCCAGCCATAGCAGCTTTAGTTTCGAGGCGAAATGATGGGCTGCTCAATGTGTGCTCACATTAAAGAACCCCAGATGAGGTAAATTAATTTGGAGCCATCGACTGCAGTGTCCTTCATAGCTGATGTGTCACTTCAGAACGTTAAACCTTCCATTTTACAGTTCTTGCATCAATTTCATATTATTATTCTATTGTTTGGTGCGGGATGCAGTAAACCTGTTCCAGGTTTACTGCATCTGCTGCTTAGTTATTGCTTCCATCAAATACTTGCCTATCTTTCTTTTATTATTTGTAGTCCTTATTTACAGTATCTGTCAAAAATATACGGCCCAATAAGTTTGATTTTAAGCCCTGTAACAAAACTTCTGGAAGCCCTTCTAAAAAGCTAAGCTGTCATTTAGAGATGGCTCCTTTTCATTTGTGGAATGTGCGAGCCTTATTACACAGATCAGAGCAAATTCCGTGGGCTGTATATTTTTTACAAAAGTTTTACGAATGCTTTGAGTAAAAACTTGTTCTCAAGTGCACGAATTTACATTTTAGACCGAAGTTCTCTACCAGTAGTGCTGTCATTTCATTGCATTCGCTATTTACTGAATGGTGACATTTTGTTTGCATCTTTCTGGCATTGCTGCTTTGTGTTTTCTTTGTTTTGCTGATATGTATTGTGTCTTCTGTTTCAGTACCTCTAATCTTCGTCAACATCTTGATCATCATTTTCAAGTTACTGTTTGGATGACCTGTGGCCACAGCTGGTGTTTCCTTCTGTTTTGGGGAAAGAGCAATACTTTGTAAATGCATGTCTGAGGTAATAAAGCCTATTTTTGTATAGGTTTCGCAGATATTTATAACTTGCAAATAGCCTTTCTCAAACAGACACTGCACTGAGGACAAATCGAAGTTGTCATTCAGGTGATAAAGACACAATTTCAACAGTAGAATGGAGGTGTTACAAGCTAGTAACGGTCCGTAATAAAACATACATATTGTTAGATAATTTTGGAACTGCATATTGCACAGGCTGGGCTACAGTGACACTATAGTCATCTTTGTTGTTTATTTAGAAATTTGAGACGAGTGGTGAGAAAAATTTCAAGCTCAATTTTCTCAGCAATTAAGTCTTTAGAATCTATTTTTGCTAATAACAAGAAATGGATGAACATGTTTTCATTCTTCCTCTAGCTTGCTTCTACATATATATATTTTGTTGAATTCAAGCAAGATCCTGTTCTTAGGATTTCACAATTTTTTTAAATATGCATCTATGACCTGCAGGGAGGAAAGCTTATGTTGGGGATAAGAACATTCATAGGCATTTTGGGGTGCTGCAGAGTGGCTACAACATTAGAAAGGGTGGAAAAATACGAATGACATAAAAAAACACGAGAGCACAATGACTGGGTGCGAAATCGAATGACACTTAAATTTTGCTCTGTGGCTACGCTTAAAACAGTTGCCACTCGCTACCTCACTGCGTTTCGAAGAACCCGAAAATTCCTGATTGTAGGGATGTTACAATATAAATGGATAATGATTAGAGACCGGTGAAAGGCTTGTGCATTGGTTCTTGTTGTTGTGTTCTATTATGTCTTGCTTTGATTTGTGCCGTGGTTGATGTGCTGAGAAGCCAGCCAAAGCTTGTAATCAAGTCCAGTTTTCGAGAGAAAGGTGCTGTATTCATTTGTAATCATGCACTTCAGTAGCTGTCAGGTATTTGAAACATTTGTATACACAGCTTTGTTGTGCAGCATTGGTTTTAGAGTAATAATTTTTTCTTGTACATATACTGTGCATCAAAAGTTTGCGGGCCAGGTTGTCGTCTTCGAGCTGTATAGTGGGGCATTTGGGACAT
Source organism: Amblyomma maculatum (assembly GCF_055883805.1). Classification (NCBI taxonomy): domain Eukaryota; kingdom Metazoa; phylum Arthropoda; class Arachnida; order Ixodida; family Ixodidae; genus Amblyomma; species Amblyomma maculatum. The sequence continues at coordinate 54,303,299 of NC_139345.1, read as the reverse complement.
TGCCAAGACTAAAAATCTTTGTTAGGGTGAAAGTATCATTCTCACATCTAAGAGCTTAAATAGCAATATAAACATGTTAAGTGCCATAATATAGTGGTCAATGCCAGATCCGGTGGACTAGGAACTTTTGGTGCACTTTGTACATTGCATTCGTGCAGATCACTCAGTGGCCCAGCATGGGGTGCCTACAAGGATGTTTTCAGTGTACTCTACAGTGTGTTGTGAAATTACACATATTCCATAGAGGGCTTCTCTCTACTAATCCGTTGAATCCTTAGAGCTCAAATTTGGCACAGAAACGGCATTTGGTTGTCAATATGTGTTTATGTAAAATTTGTTAAGGGTGCTTGCCTGATTCGGTCACAAGTTGGATATTTGCATTGTCTGCAGTGATTGTGAAGCAAAACAAGCCACCGTCCCAGCAATCGCAGCAGTGACTCATTGCCTTCCAAGCTTAAAAAGATTTATTGCAATACAAACAAAATTCTTCACATTTAGTGCAGTTTTGGCCGAGGTACGGTTTTGCTTACTATTATTGATAAAGCTCTTTGAACCTGCTACAAAACAACTACATTCGCATACATTCCTTTCATTTCATTTATTCATAAATCTTAATTCACAAGGATGACCTGAGACCTAAGGAGGAGTGGGCGGGTTAGATGAGGGTGAGGGCAAAGGGCTCCACAATCTCTATGGCAGTGTTGCTACCAGCAGAACGAGATGAAGCCGCCAGCGTCATCGCGGGACAGCTTCTGGTTTTGCTTGAGCGTCGCCGCAGATGATGCGAATATGCGACATATGATCGAATCATTCAAGTACCCGAACAAACTTGGCATAATAAAATACTGCCGACGAAATGTTATTTCTGTGTAAAATTTGAGCTCTAATGGTTTAGTCGGGAGAAGCATTCCAAGACAGGCGTGTAATTGCGCAACGAGAGCGTGCGTGCGATGCAAGGTGCCCATCCCTAATATCCTCCTTACTCGTGGATATTTTCGGCGAAAACAAAGAGACGAACTACAGCTCAAGTTCAAGATAACTTGACTGCCGTCGATGTAGAGGCTCCTCCGCTCCCTCATCAGTAAGAATATATTCCAGTTCACTATACTAAAATAGGGGCATCCAAGGGAGAGGGAGCCCCGCAGGGGGATATCTTTCGCGAAGCGTCCCGTGCCAGACGGATTGCTCTAGCTTGCTGCTGCGGAGTCCGGCTCCGGAGGAGAGCATCCCAGATTTCTTTCTCTGTGATTGCATCAATATGCCCAGGAGAATCGAGGCATTTCCAAATGAGATGATCCTAATTAGCTGTTATCCCGCATTTGGTGCAGAACTTTGGAGGTACCCTCCTTACCCGTGTATAAAGAATTGGTTTGTAATCTTCTCCAGTCAGTGCACTCCTTAGGTTTGAGATATCGATCTGGAAGTGGGAGGTCTAATCCGTCATCCCTGTGTTCAGCAGGTATTTCTGTTTACATGATAAGCGAGTACATGGTACTCGGGTAAGAGTAATTCCACGGCCGCCCAGGTGTAGATACCTCGGGTGAGACTTATAGCAGCCTCATTGCCTCGAACTGAGTCTCCAGAGTTGAGCATCCGTCACCGCTGTAGCGATTTCACACCACGCATGTACCTCCGCTTTCAACAGTTTCTCAGTTGAGACGCTGGCGGGAATGCCTAGTGGTTTCTTACACGCCCTCCTAATCAGAGCGTCTAGTTTATGTTCCTCGATCGCGTGCGTTAGGCGTAAGAGGCAGTGCTCCCGCAAACCCTTAATTCTGAGTGAGATTCTTCGGAATATACCAGTTACCTGAGCTACATACTGGGCTAACTTTTTTTATGACAATAGCTCCGAGTGAAGGTTCAAAATGCGCGCGGTATTATCCCTCCTTGTATTTTTTCTCAACGATACTAGATGGCGCCACTAATTTAGCGCCACCAATGTTTTCAAATATATTTTGAAACGTTGACGCCGCGACGTAGCTCATAAAATCGAAGCCCCTCAAACTTCTAGGGGCCTTAAAAGAAACGTCTTGAACCTGTAATAGACAACTTCACGGTGGACACATGTGCTTAAAGGAAGAAAGACTAAAAACCAAGAATTGCGTCAGTCCGCGCACATTACCGCATTGCTTGCCCTGTTTCTTTCTTTGTCTCCTCCCTAGCTTTTCTTCGGAAGCAAAAACGTATTTAAACCCCCGCCACTGACCGTGCTGCCCAGATGAAGACCCCTAGTCGAAACGTTGACTCAGCATGTGAACTGATGCTCCCTTTCGACCCTTGTTCAGCGATCTTTCATAATGGAAAAATTAGTAGCGTATGCCGAGGAAGGCCTCCTGAACTGTCCCAAGTAAGCTCCCAAAACACCCCAAACATATCCCAGAGCAGTAACGTTTTGGACGTCCTGAAATCTCTCTTATTTCGCTTGATATGTTTTGGGGATATTTTTAGGATTTCCATTGATTTCTCTAGGACATCCAAATCTCCCATAATCGGAATCCCTGGGATGTCCCTGGGATGCCTATTTGTTGTCTGGGTTGAATTTTCCGTCAAACGCACAGGTGCTGAAGCGGGCGTCCTGCGTATATGGATGAGCTTTCATGCACTAAACCAATATTAAAATGCATTTTCTCTGCCGCAGATGCCTGAGCCAGTTTTTGTTGCTTTGAGTAACGAGCTCATTGCACTTGGAAAAATTTGCCCTACAAATGTCAGTACGCAAAAACGACCTATATTATTTAGGTAATGAGACCATCATCGAGTTATATTCAGTTGATCTCAATTTGTCAGTAAATTTAATGTTAATGAAATGACAGAAAAAATAGAAGCAATTGCAATCTGCCGGTCGGTTAACCTTTTTGGCGAACACGTGTATATTCAGAGCAGACTTTTTGCACCAAACGCCAAACATATCAGTGTGGCTACATTATCTCGCGTCTGTCGTTTACGACGTCCGGATAGTCTTAACGGTAAGCGCTACTAGAAAACTGTGTGGCTTCTGACTCCAACTAGCGCTAAAGAACTGTCTACGTAAGGGGCCCTGTATTTATTAATGCGTCGTGTATGTGCGAAATAGATATTTGATTCCTGCGTCAATGAATATCTCGAGCTCATATATTTCGAGTAATTGCTTTCTTATGTTCTCCTGCAACGTTCAGGAGAACAATAACTGTGTTACTTGCATGCAAGTGAAAGACCTGTTGTGAACGTGGTCGTTGCTTGCTTGTATCGTTTCGGAGCATGACAGGCCAATATCTGGTGCTCAACTTAGAACATCCAGCTAGTATCTTAATCAGTGCCTGAGTAATTTTAAACAAATTCATTTTGCATTTTATTCCTTGTTGCCAGTTCTATCAAACATGTGCAAAATGGATGGGGGCGCCAATTCCCCCAAATTTTCTTGCAGCATAAAAAGCGCGCCTCCCCACCTCCTGGTCCTGCTTCATCGTATATGTCGTGTGACAGCCTTAAAAAGCCGTTCACATCTGAAATCATTTCCACTTTTAGTAAAATTATAAAGTTTACTGCTAGTGCGGTGCTTAAAATGTACTTTCGATCCGCACTTTTCGCAAAAAACAAAAAACGTTCGGGGTGTTACTGCGTTTTACATTATACCATGAAATCCGAGCATCTCTGCCCCATTAATGTCAGTTTTAATGCGAAGACATTCCTTGTCTCATGAGTAGTGCGCACGAATCTGTTACCAGAGTGCGTCGGCAGAACGTGTCCATACGAACTGCATGTCTATCATTAGTAAGAAAACAAGACATTTCACCGCCAGGAATCGAACCATAATTTTATGTTTCCTAGAGCGTTCTGACAGTGTGAAGCAAAGGTGGGAGGCTTTCGATCTCACTTTCATCGTGCGCCGCCAGAAAATATGCATGCTTTATGTGAGGCGGGGTCTGTCCCTCTGACCAACCACAGCTCTGACCAACACCTCTGACCAATCACAGCTCCAAAACGACATTAACGCAATACATGCCTGGTGCGATGACTGGCTAATGTCGCTTAATCCTAATAAATGTAAACTCGTATCTTTTCACCGCCGGCGTAACCCCCAAATTTTCACTTACTCGGTTGCTAACACTCCACTAGAATCTGCATGCTCATACAAGTACTTAGGCGTCACCTTGTGCCAGGATCTCTCCTGGCGCTCACATGTAACGAACATCGTCGCATCAGCTAACCGATCATTAGGTTTTTTGAAACGCCATTTACGGCACGCCCCTCAAAGTATTAAACTTCTCGCCTACCAATCGCTCATCCGACCTAAACTAGAATACGCATCTGCTATCTGGAGCCCGCAACAAGCATATCTCATCAGTTCACTAGAATCTGTCCAAAATCGCGCCACGAGGTTCATTCATTCTTCCTATTCATATGACATCAGTGTATCGTCATTTAAACGGCAATCAGGTTTATCAACTCTTGCCCATCGTCGTCGCATTGCTTCTCTTAATCTGTTCCATAAGTTTTTTTACAGCTCCCTCGGCTAACCACCCTACATCACACCGCCAGCTCGCATATCTCATCGCACCGGCCATCCACTAGTAGTCTCATGCCAGTGCGCCCGCACCGTCACTTTTTCTTCATCATTCTTTCTTCGCACTGCAAAAGACTGGAATGGCCTTCCCCACGATGTTGACGCCACCACCTGCCCATCAAGTTTTGTAAACAGTTTAAATATGCACTTTATAAATACCATGTAGGCAATCATATTCAATCTATGTTTGTACTCCCACCCCTTATGTAATACCCCCAATGTGGGGTCTTTAAGGTAATAAAGTGAAGTGAAGTGAAGTGAAGTACCAGTTCTCTCTCTCTCTCTCAAACACACACACACACACACACACACACACACACACACACACACACACACACACACACACACACACACACACACACACACACACACACACACACACACACACACACACACACACACACACACACACACACACACACACACACACACACACACACACACACACACACACACACACACACACACACACACACACACACACACACACACACACACACACACACACACACACACACACACGCACGCACGCACGCACGCACGCACACACACACACACACACACACACACACACACACACACACACACACACACACACACACACACACACACACACACACACACACACACACACACACACACACACACACACACACAGCCCCGCCGGGGTGGCGCAGTGGTTACGGCGCTCGACTACTGTTCACAAGGATGCGGGATCAAATCCCGGCCTCGGCGGCCGCTTTTCGATGGAGGCGAAAAGCAAGGCGCCCGTGTGCTGTGCAATGTCAGTGCACGTTAAAGAACCCCAGGTGGTCGAAATCTCCGGAGTCCTCCACTGCGGCGTCTCTCATAGCCTGAGTCGTTTTGGGACATTAACCCCTCCCCCCTCACACACACACACACACACACACACACACACACACACACACACACACACACACACACACACACACACACACACACACACACACACACACACACACACACACACACACACACACACACACACACACACACACACACACACTTTCAGATGGTTTGATTCTCACTTGATTTGCCTGGTGCGACTTTTTCTTTAGTTATCAAAACGAGAACTGATCATGATCACTTGCTGTAACTGTATACCTAGAAACTCGCATCATCTTTGTGTTTGAGTGTTCCATTTACATGCACAAACTGAATCGTCCTCTGTCTTGTCGCGCTGCAAATAAAAAACACTATATGGTAAAGGCGCACATCCTCGAAACAAAGCTGAATTATCAACGAAAAAAACAAACAGAGAAAATAATAAAAACAGGAAGAGGGAAGAACAAGGGATAAATCAGGACAAGGACGTACATACAACACCAGTACAATACAGGCCGATCAAGTCGCGCCTGGCGCCGCAGTTTGAATCCGAGATGAACGTCAGCAGCAGGAACTCGTCGCCCTTCTCATGAATTTCAAAACTAAAATTCGACGACGAGGAGAAGCGTACGCTTGTGTTCTCTTACAGCGGGATTCTTGCGCCGCCCCGCCATCACCGCAGCCACTCTCGGCTCCATTGGGATGCTCGACTCGCCGTCGGCGCCCAGAGTTTGATCACAGCCGAGATCCTTCATAAGGCACGCCCGCCCTCCGGCTGTCCATGTCCCAGCTCCGGCGGTCAGCCTTCTTCGTTCCTTAGTGGTTTTTTTCTTTCTTGTCCGTCTAGCTTTGCATTCCAACTCGTTTGGAAAATATGGTGGTGGGGAGTGAGGGACAACAGGAAGAAATAGTTTTTCTGCTGGGCTGGCAAACGCACTACAAAGCGACGGGCAAGGCGACAGCGGGGAAAGCGGACGCGGCAGGAGCTGTCGGCAATCAGAATCGAATCGGAACGATGTAGGAGGAAGTGGTCCCTCGGCGGGTGCTCAATTGCGCGCAGATCCCGTGCCACCGCCACGCGAGAGATGGGCGGAAGCTGGACGACGGACAGGGAGGGAGTTGCTGCTGTGCGACGCGCGTCGAAACACGCTTTTGCATAAAACTCGAATTCGAGGAGGGGGAAAACGATGATGTTGTCCTCGGTGGCGTGTGTGCGGGCCCTCTGCTCTGGATCGCTCGAGGCCGGTCGCGTTGAGAACGGGAGGCCGGAACGTCATCAGATCAAAAACTTCTTTTCCGGGTACAACCTTAGCGTGCCTTCGCAACTCTTGATGGGCATGCTGCACAGTGCAAGCGGCGGTCATTTTGTGCATGGATGCCCGGTAGTTACGCCAGGTGTATATAGCGATGATATAACGGGCTGTCTGCCGTGTCCTTTCATTGAACATTTTCTTGACGTCTTTCAGTTTCTGATAATTCAGTCTGGTAGTTCTTGTTGAGCAAAAACAGTGTGTAATTCTGATCATATGTTGTAGTCTTGAGTTAAAGTAGATAAGTAGTATGGCGGACCGTTGATTCTTAAGTATAGTTCTATGAAATTGCTGCAAATCGACTCTTGCAAACTAGTTCATGCATATTTATGGGGTATTAAAAAGTTTTATGAAGCGCAGTTCTTTGCACTGCCGGATAAGTGAGTGGTTGCCTATTCGGTAATTCTCGACTCGAGCAGGATTGTCATGACTCATTAGACATCTCGCACAAGGTGCATTTCTATAGGAAAAAAAAAAAAAAACATTGTGTGCTGCAAGGAAGCTATCATGGCAGTTCTGGACCTGCTCTTAGCGCATGCTTCTTTCATCAGATGCCGTCTGCTCTACAGGATTAACCATTCTAAGGGAAGTTTAGACTTCGAGTTAAGTGCCGAGTGCTGTTGAATGAAACATTACCGACAGGCATTTGAACCTATACAGACGAGGAGCTCCCACATATAACTGCCAGATTGTAAAGCGTATCTCGCAGGCGATACGCGGAAAAATGCAACTTGATTCGATGCCGACAGATAATTATTTACAAGGAAAGTCAAATCGGTCGGCTTGAGTTATTGAATTCTGGCCTGCTGCTCTGTCCTGACAAAGGGAAAGTTAAGGGGGAAGAGGGCTATGACGGGTGACGATTAGGCGATGAGTAGAGAAGTGCCAGTAAAACACATCGTCTGTCGGAGCACCATGTATGAACCGAGGCCATGCTACTTAAAAAGAGAAAAAAAAAAAACAAAAAAAAAAAACGAAGTAACGGTTGAACTGCCTCTAGGGTTTTCCAAGCCCCCGAGCGATGCCTCAGGCATATGGTAAGCATTTTCTTGCGTTATTCCTCTGTGCATGCCCTCCGGGACCGGAGACGTGGAAAAATGGGTTACATTCTTCCTCAGACAAGTTAATAAATGCACCAAAACCTTCATTTGCTACGTTCACGACGCGGGTCCTAGCAACTATCCAAATGCATGCCTTGTTCCATGAGAAGGGCGGCTGTCCTGCTCCAACACGCGAAGCTGAGTCGCCCAGCGTCTCTGTAGCGATTAATCCGGCCGCCGGCGTGCCCGCCCCACGCTCATGCATGCATAAAGAAACTCGCGTTCTTCACCTCCTGCTCGTACTACGGGTTCGAACGGCTGCACATTTGTCTCGGGCGCTCGCTACGCAACGGTATGCGGACTTCAATTAGGCGCTGGGGGTGGCGGCGTCATGGCCAGCCGGGCTTTTAAACTTCTCGGACTCCGTGTTAACCGTCTTGCGTCTGCAGAGCTGGTGGCAGCGTTAGGCGGCCGGGACATACATTTCTCCGAAAGGCCTCGTCGCAGATGTGTGACTGCATACCTCTTTATTTCCCTTTCTTTTCGTTTTCTTTTTTTCATAACCCATCTCTCTTCACGTGTGCTTGAGGACCGGACGGTTGTATTCCAGGATGCTGTCTCGCCGGGAGAGATGTCCCCCTGGTTCTCAGCGTTAATAATAAATGGGCCTCTGTTGCGAAGACACTCTTAAAAAAAAAGTAGTTCGGGGTTGAGAAAATGGGGGGGGGGGGGGGGGGGGTTGTGACAGCCGTTAATTAACTTACCGGACTCTTGGAGGGCGGGAGGCGTTTGTCCTGGCCGCCCTCAGTGAGCTTGACGGTCAAGCACGGGCGCCACTGAAGGAGATGGTATGTTGGGCGGCACTGGACGTGTGTCCCTCAGCAGAGCCATTCTTTTATACCGTGATGCTTGTTCAATAGAGGGCTCGCGTAATTCAGTTTTGGGGTATGAAGTCGCGCTATAATAATTCATGACGACATAACTTGTCCTTAGATGAGTGTCGAGTTAGATTTCCAACTCCCCGTGGCGTCTGCCAGTTAGCTTTTAATTCCACATGCTGCGGGAGCAACCGGAATGATAGCTCTTCTCGGCTTCTCCGCGGTTGCTATCATGCCAGGGTTTACGGTCAGCGAAATGCCTAATTTTGTGCTATGAACGACCTGCATCATACTTGGTGCGCTTATGCGAAGGCATACATGTGCACAAACCAATCGCTCCTGAGCGTTCGCACAGGCGTTCGGACTTAAAAGGTGAAAAATTGCAACAGCAACGTGTCTGCAGGAAGCTGAAATAATCACGTTGATTTTGACGCCATATATGGCAGCGGAAAATTACTGTCCTCGCCTGCGTGCCGTCCAATGAGAATGCTCTCCACACGCGTCTTGAAGAGGGCGCTCTCGTCATGTGAGGGCGAGGTTTAGCTATCGCGGTCACTTTTTTTATTTTTGTCAACGTGGACAATGAGCAGCAAGGATTCTTTTCTGCCCTGTATAATAGTAAAGCATCTCGAACGGGTTTGTGGCTTTGTACATTAATGATCGGCACTGGAGCGAAGAAAAATCAACGTAAATTAATTACTATTTTTGGGCATGCTGTTTTAAATTAGACCTGAGAAATTCGTTGCACCCATGGTTATCGGGTTGTCATGAAATATATATCTAGAGTAATAGCAAGAAAGTCTCTCATTTTCTTCCTTTCCTTTGTTACTTATATCAGCATTAATGTCGTAAAGCTTCTTGGTATGCTTTTAGTATTTATAGTTAAACTGCTACTCTACCATACTTAATTGCAGAGCGCAACATATTTACCAGGGCAGTCCGCTTTCCTCCAAAATTTACTGTGCGCGCGCGCGCGCGCGTGTGTGTGTGTGTGTGTGTGTGTGTGTGTGTGTGTGTGTGTGTGTGTGTGTGTGTGTGTGTGTGTGTGTGTGTGTGTGTGTGTGTGTGTGTGTGTGTGTGTGTGTGTGTGTGTGTGTGTGTGTGTGTGTGTGTGTGTGTGTGTGTGTGTGTGTGTGTGTGTGTGTGTGTGTGTGTGTGTGTGTGTGTGTGTGTGTGTGTGTGTGTGTGTGTGTGTGTGTGTGTGTGTGTGTGTGTGTGTGTGTGTGTGTGTGTGTGTGTGTGTGTGTGTGTGTGTGTGTGTGTGTGTGTGTGTGTGTGTGTGTGTGTGTGTGTGTGTGTGTGTGTGTGTGTGTGTGTGTGTGTGTGTGTGTGTGTGTGTGTGTGTGTGTGTGTGTGTGTGTGTGTGTGTGTGTGTGTGTGTGTGTGTGTGTGTGTGTGTGTGTGTGTGTGTGTGTGTGTGTGTGTGTGTGTGTGTGTGTGTGTGTGTGTGTGTGTGTGTGTGTGTGTGTGTGTGTGTGTGTGTGTGTGTGTGTGTGTGTGTGTGTGTGTGTGTGTGTGTGTGTGTGTGTGTGTGTGGTGTGTGTGTGTGTGTGTGTGTGTGTGTGTGTGTGTGTGTGTGTGTGTGTGTGTGTGTGTGTGTGTGTGTGTGTGTGTGTGTGTGTGTGTGTGTGTGTGTGTGTGTGTGTGTGTGTGTGTGTGTGTGTGTGTGTGTGTGTGTGTGTGTGTGTGTGTGTGTGTGTGTGTGTGTGTGTGTGTGTGTGTGTGTGTGTGTGTGTGTGTGTGTGTGTGTGTGTGTGTGTGTGTGAATGCTCACAATCTCCACCCTCCGGTGAATGAAGCTCTAAGTGCACCCCAACCTTTTCATTCCGAAGGCCTGTGCCCCCCTGCCAACTTCCAGAGCTCCATCATCCAACGCCCACTACACCTTCGCCTTGCAGAAAGCCGTTACCCTCCTCCAGCTTCCAGTGCTCCATCCACATATTTTCATTCTACAGGAGGTCTGCGCCCATCTTTCACGCGTTAACCTTCAAGAAGCTCCACCACCCATCTTCATTCTTGAGAAGCTTCATCAACTCCCATCGACCTTTATCCTCCAGAAAGCCTCAAACTCTCCTCCATCGTCCAGAAGGTCTGCATCCTTATATTACACCCAGAAGCTGCACTCACCAGTCTTCCCCTTGAAAAGCTGCATCAACCTCAACACTCTCTAGCTCACTTCAAACACATCTACATCCTTCAGAAGGCCTAGCTCCAAGATGCTTTAAGCACTCATCTTCGTCTTTGAGAGGCTTCATCAACCACCACCCACTTTTATCCCTACTAACGCCTCGAACCTACTCCTGCCCTCCAGATGCATACACGCATCACATGCCCACACAACACCGCAAAGGAAACGTGACGGCGAAATCCAATTCAAAGACGCAATGGGTAGGCAGTCAATTTAGATGCACGATCCATATTGCTAACGTATATTTGTTGTGTTACATCGCATGATCTCCAGTGTATCTTTTTTTTCTTCTTTTATAGCAAAATTGTTTCTTTTACATGCACATTAAAGCAACTTCTCTGCTTTATAAAAAGCACCTTGAATAATTACGGGCTATCTGTAATAAGCCAGCTCAATTTAAAATCATTTCCAAGTCTCGGACTGACAGTATAGTCAACATAGCTTTTTACTAAAACTCTGAAGAGTACTCCAACTGGAATTCAAAGCTTTAAATGTTTAAGTAATAATAAAAAAAGCCCCGGAGACTAAGACGTTGCACAAACGTTTTCATGCAAGTTGTTTTTTAAACAACTTCGGGCATACAGCCAATTTCAACGTATACAATTTACTCCATCATACAACGTTACCACTCGAGAAATGAGGGCAGTGCGAAAGGGCGCCGTAACACGTTCTAATCCGAGTGTGGTGCCCATAAAGAACTTACTAGGAGACCGAAACTACGCCAAGAAGGGTTCACTTGAAGAACTACGTTGCGCCACCGCAGAGGCAACTTTTCCAAGAACGCGGTCGTCACCCTATTTTTGTTCTCTTTGTCTTTCTTTTTTGCTTGCCGACTGTCACGGAGTTTCATATGCTCGCGAGAGCTGCCGTGCCTCCCTTTCTGCGTTCGCCGAGGGCCTTGGAAAGGAAGGAGCTCGAATGAATAGTTAATGGGGGACCCACAAGTGGTGTGAACCACCAAAAGTTTCTCTCCCCGGTCGGGCGCAGTCGGTGTCACGGCTCGTTTCGCGGTCCCGCACTCTTGACCGCGCTCGCGATCGCGCTAAAGCACTTTGCGCGCGCGCGCCTGCTAAGTTGGCCGCTGAGCGCTGTCTTTGCTTACAAGGAAAGGACAAGGATAGAATGGCTGGTGGCGGGTTAGGGAAGCGGGGGGGGGGGGGGGGATATGCGGTGGCAAGCAAGCCAGGGAGTGTTCGTTACTGTTTGGCGCTCGTGCGGACGTAATTAATGTAAGGGAAGCGGCAGCCGACGTGCGAAGGCAACTCATTATTATTTGGACGCTCGTGCGAAGCCGCCTGCCGAGGCGGTGAACTTGGGCGCCGCGGCGGCGCGTTCGGCACTGGCCGCGTCACGGGCGAGCTCATATTTTATGGAGGCTTCCGCGGGCCTCCTTTCGGTTCAGATGCGCCCGAGGTCCCGAGGTTGCTGGCTGGAGGCCCCACTGCACTCCTGGAGTGGTGGTCGTGGCGCGGCTCATCTAGCTACGTGACGTTCTTCGCAGCTGCGTGCTGTATGTAGGTGCAGAGAGAATGGACAGACTATATGGGGACGCTAGGAATGCGGCGCTTTGCTTGAACAGTGATATTCTCAGCTTGATTTACAAAGGCTGGCCCGAATGGAGTCACGTGCCTTTCTGGGAGCCGGCTTTCCGTCATCGTGCGAGTATATGCCAGGGGGTCTCACTCCGTGCGTTTCTCCTATTTATTTCTTCCCTTTTCACCTCTTTATTTTCAGCTGGAGCACGAGCACAGTTGCCATCCAAGACAAAGAGAATAATTATCAAGTTATCTTCATTATCATTATCACCTCTCTTTCGGGCAGCGTGAAGGAGGGTCTAGACTACGGAGATGAAGAAGGCGGAAAACAGTAGTTAAGTGGATGAAGTGCTACAAATGTGAATCTGTTTCTTTGTAATCTAGTATGCCCTTCAATACTGCCTAGTTATACCTAACCGTGCAGCGTCGATTGCGACACCGCATGGTGCCCTTTTTTAAGGGCGCAGTTTCGGTACTATGCAGCTATAGTGCGTATTTGAATTTTCGTGCTAAAGCGAGCTGGACACAGGAAATATTCGTTTGAGCATCAAAACAGCAGCGCTAAAGTGTGCTTTCTAGTGCTTGCACCGCACATTCCTTTTTGTCGAGTTACAGTACACTTCGCAAACTCAATGAAATTATGCGTGTGAAGGAAGAGGAAGATGAGGAGGAAAGGCAGGGAGGTTAGCCAGTAAAAGCAACCGGTTTGCTACCCTGCACTGGGGGAAGGGGATGAGTGGATATAAAAGTTGTGAGAGAGAGAGATAGTTGAAGTTAATACAGTCACATAACAGAGACGCCACATCACATCCCGTTACAGTCATGTCGGTCTCCGCGAGGGACGGTGCGAGAATTCGAAGGAGTGAACAGCAAGCGAGCTTGTCGTTTGTTTATGGTTTGTTAGCTACTCCCGCTCATCACCCGGTATATGGAGCACAGTGAGGGACATGAATCGATGAAAGAGGCAATTACTCATTGCTAGGACATGGAATTGTGGAGGACTGCTTCGTGTTGCCCACAGGATAGACTGCTTAAAATCTAGTTATGAACTTCAAACGCAGTGGTGTTCCCACGCTCTGACCGCATACCACTTGTCTAAGGTGAAAAACGAGGTACGTCTACTCCATACCGCGCCTTTATACCGTGCGCTTGCCGCTGTGCAGAGGGCCCAACAACCTGGCGCACTCCCGGGCTCTGGCCCCGATAATTTTAGGGAGCACGGCCTTTTCTTTTTCTTCCGCTCCCAGGAGCGCGCAGCGTCAAACACTATCTTTTTCCACGTTGCGTACATTCGCTTCGCGCTTGGCTTCTGTGGAGCTATCTATATACCCACACGTGAGTTCCTGCTGTCCATGCCAATATTTTCTGCACTCAGCGGTGCTTCACTTCGTCTTTCATCGCTTGAATAGATCATTACAGAGAATGACAGGCGTTGCCCGGTCGCTGAATGTTTTAACTATACGTAGATGAAGAGTAGGCTCCTCTTTAGACTGCGCCTTGTGGAAGCTTGTTATCTTTAGGGGGTTATGATAGTGGGTACGTTGCTCAATTTTCTGTATGCGAAGCAGGCAGAAGTACAAAATTGGATGTTCCTGGATTATCTTTTGGCTTAATGTAGCCATGTAAAGAAAGGGAAAAAAATTGCCACTGGCAACCCGCTACGAATTGCGAATACCACAACGAATTTACTAGCAGAGTTCCTTTCGTTGTTAACTATCCATATTTAAAAAAAAAAAAAAAAAAGAAATCGTGATGACACCGAGTGCTGAAGCAATGACCGAATTCTGATGCAATTAAGCTTTACCTTTAAACGCCTTAGCCGGTAACTTCTGCCCTAATATATATATATATATAGTCGCGATCGCTTCATGAAATGCTGGCTGGCTGAACGCGCGGTCTCGGTTAGCCAAGCAGGGGACAGATTCCTTACAGAGTTTTTGAACCCCGCACGAAAAAAAATCTGTTCCATTCAATTTTGCAGTAAGGTCGAGGACTATACGATTAATCATCGTAATATCTGTTTGGCTAAAGCCAAGGGCTAGGTGAATTTAATTTTACTGTCAAGTCAGCTCGATTTCGTTGCGTGGAAAGAATGGGGGTTAATTGGTCACTTGTGAACGGCAGTGTTCGAGTGTTTCCCTAGCTTGCTTATTTGATTTTTTTTAATCTTTTTGCGCTCGCTCTAGAATTCCTCACATAATACTTGGGAAGGGTAAAGGGGCGCTCTTACTGTTCTGCCATCTTTTTTCGCTCGTTCCACCTTACATTATACTTGTCATTCCATTAGACCATGGGAGATTAAGACCGAATAGATGTATGAAACACGGCGGCAAAGCCCTCAAGCCTTCGTGCCGGCACAGCGGCTCTCAGCAATTAAGCTGCCGTGTACTTTTCATAACGAGGTCTCCATAGAGAATCTAAAAAAAAATAAAAAAAACAAAAATGAAGCAAGAAAAGAAACGATTAAGAAACTTGTGGCTGAAGAATTAGGCAGGGGTGGGCAGGAATAAGTTCGAAATCACTATATTTCAATCGTTATCTGCGGTACATTGACAGAGCGAAAAGATACAAAGGCCTGTATTGAATTCTGTGCACCCCGCTTGCAGATGTTCTCACTGCTCTGAATGTGTCGCCACGAGTCATCATACTTAAAAGGAGTGATGGCGTCGCATTAGGCTTCGTTCTCGATAATGGCATTAGGGGGCGCACACGGATCCCCTTTAACCTCCTGCGATTCTTTTTTCTTTTCTATTTTTAATTCAATGAGCGAGCCCATAGGAGGGAACAACGGTATGGCTGGAAAGCAGAAAAGCAAAAAAAAAAAAAAAAAAAAAAAAGAACAGAGCCAACGACTATTTCGTTTCCATCTGTCGATCTCCTTTTCTCTAAAGGAGTTGGATTATGTGAGCCCATCATCGCGTTTGTGCGCGTCATGACCGTAATGCTATGTAAATGGATGTAATATTCTTGCATATTTCGTAAGGCAATATTGACAAAATGACCTGCGGGGGGCCATATTTAGAGTGCTAATGACTCCGTAAAGAGAGAAACCGGAAGGAAAGAATGAATAGCTTCTAAGAAATAATAGAGCGTTTGATTCAGGAGCGTATGTGAAGTTCGCCGATTCAGAGAGCACGGGCTTCCATGAAAAGAAAGAAAGAAAAGAAAACAAGGAAGAAAAAAAGAAAGAAGGAAAGAAATAAAGGAAGGAAGGAAGGAAGGAAGGAAGGAAGGAAGGAAGGAAGGAAGGAAGGAAGGAAGGAAGGAAGGAAGGAAGGAAGGAAGGAAGGAAGGAAGGAAGGAAGAGAGAAAGGAAGTAAGAAAGAAAGGAAAAGAAATACAACACCAACTCATTTTGATTAAAAGCTAACGAAGCTATCAGTACGCTGTTATCGATAAAAGGTTAATTAATTTCCTGACACCTTCTTGCCTATCATTTGCGCTTGTTTGCTACCAAGAGCGGGTTTGTTCTTACTATTTTTCTCGCAGCTATAGCACACCGCATTGCCCCATATATGGAGTGCGGTGAGAACATTTTGAAAATATGGCGCGACCCAGTAGAGACAGTGAGCAAACAAAGAAAAATCACACACCTTTAATTAAGAAGACAAATCTGCTGGGCGTATAAACACGTGAGATAGCATGGAAAGGCAAAACCTCAGCACAAGAAAGACAGTGTAAAGATGCATTTGCAGTACTAGATACAGCAGGGCTGCTCTGCGCCCGAACCTTCCGTCGAGGTTTTTCCTAATGGAGGGTGCGCGTAAATTAGCGCGCTCTCTTCGCCCTCGGGACGCGTGTTGCACGGGGGAAGAAGGTTAGAGATCGTATATTTCCCTCAGCGGCGCCCTCTGAAGGGACAGAAACGAGTGCATATATGCGTCTGTGGGTAACACTGCGCTTTGCTGCTGCGCTATTGGGGTTATGAACGCCTGGATAGGGTGTGCGCCGATATGAAAAAAAAAAAACAAAAAACACGGGCAGGCATGTCAGTGTTCATTAAACGTCGTTAAAACATCACTTTTCGAACGTGCTGTGAGCACATGTCTTCATCTTCCTTCTGGTTATCCCAGTTGCCATAGTGGGTGTCTGCTTCACATCGGTTTCTACAGCTTCCTATCCTGGCTGTCTCCACTGTCTTCATAGCCAAAATATCACTCTTCCCCTCCTTAATGGTCGACCACAAGATACCCGCTCAGCTTCGATGTCCATCTCTTCACAACCAATAATTAATTAAACTTCTCCCGGCGTACCCTTAATTACGGTCCCCATCCTACCAGCCAATGGAGAATTTACTTAATACCTTGTTTGTTTGTTTGTTTGTTTTTTGCTTGCCACCTTGAGAGTGCCCATCATGCGGTCACTCTCAACACGATTCATACGTATATCAGCACACAGCACTGTAAGCATGATTATATCGGACACATCCATTTTCTTGATATGCGCTCCTACAAGGGAAACTCGGCTAAAAGAAATTAATAATAAAAAGTCTTTTTTCTTTCTTCAACATTTTAGATTTCTCACTTACCTTTTTTTTTTTTTTTCGCAGCCCTCGTACACTCTTTTGTTTCGTAACGAGTTTTCATAGCGAAATGGGCAGAAAAGTGATCCAAATTCATGTTTTTTTTTAAAGCATCACGAATTTCGCGGATTGCAGTCGACGCAGCACCGCCACCTTAGGATCATGATGGAAAGGATGGATCATGTGAGATCACAACTTCCCTTGGTTGCAAAGCCGCATTTCTCTGACCAAATACGAAGGCACGTGAAGTGATAAGCTTTCTTGTGATTGCTGTCACTCATCCCACTGGCATTTCATAACGAAATAAAACAGAACAATTATGTTCTTGCTTACGAATAATGAAGAGTTGAGGACGGTAATAAAGATCTTGGGATTTCTGTGTGTACACTTGCAATAGTTTCTACGGATAGTTTTGCAAGAAACGTAGACGTGTATTTGTGCATGCTGAAGTTTAACTTTTGTAATATGTACTGGACGTCTAGAAAAAACAACTAATGACCTTATTGTAGAGAGCAGGGATTTGTGATCATGTTGTAAGGAATCGGTGTATTCTTAAATGCTGATCGGGAAGGGATGACTTTACGAGAATATTAACTGCAACAACTCACCAAACTTATCAGCTAGCTTAAAATAAAATAAATTTATGTATTCAGCATACAAAGTTGCATACGTACCTGTCCCAATTTTGTTACCATTGCAGGTATAAATAATGAAATAAACTTCAATTCCCGCATCCCTCTCCACTCGCACAAACACGCACACGCACACACACTCTAATTTGTGGTGCGTACGTGACGTGTCCTGTGACGTGTTTCTTTAGCGTACTTGTGTTCATGCCTAATTGCTGCAAAATTGGTATGCATTAGCCTTCCAAGAAACAGTTTTACTGAAGGTGTACTGAAGTATACACTGCGTGCACAATTTTCTGAATAACGTGTGGGTGCCCTGGATAAGCGGAGAAGTGGGTACAGCAGATTCAACGACTTTCGCTCGCCGGAGCTTCTGCTCTTGGCAGACATCAGCCTGCCAAACAGCGCAGCAAAGAGGTAGTTTAAAAGGTTCTTGTGAAACCCTGATGCACTATTTCGCACTATACATGCATGCCACGTGTGGCGCAGCTCATCGTTTTATGGCCATCTTCATCTCTTCTCTTCCCCTTTCTTTGTCTTACCTCCTTCTCGTGTGTAGCGTGTAGGGTCAACGAATGTTTTCATAGCCGACCTCTTTTACATTGAAACTCTCTAAACCTCTCAAAGGACGATGATAGAGGAGGTCAGAAGCACCTGTGCTGTCAGATTCGGGATCGCCGGAAACGAACAGAGAACAAAAAGGAAATTTCGGTCTTTCAAAACAAACGTGTGCACAGCACAAAAGTTCGTGCCTCAATCGCTTAGCTTGTTGCCTTGTCTGGCCTTTCAATGACGACTTTCCCCTCGTGTTTTTCGTTACTGAATTCACGAAGCTTTCCGCGTTCAAGCTTAGCTCTAGAGCAAGCTTCGCAAAAATGGATTTTCCGTTCGAAATAAAGCCTTCTCGAGTACGGGACCTTGTCTAAAATAACGCTTCCTTAAAGTACGGCCACTCCGTACGCAACCAGAGTGCTTCTGTACGCCAGCAGAAGCGGACCACGTACGAGCGACCTTCTTTTCTCGACTCCCTGCGGAGACATGTCACATGGCGCTCCGCGACCAGGGGCCACACCCGCGTCGGAGACCCCCGAACCAGCGGTCGTGTCGCTGCATTTCACTGCTTGCTCTTTCCTCTTGCTCCTTTTTAGGAGCCCTTCTTCCAGTGAGTGCGTAATTAGGAAAAACGGGCTCTTCAATCTTTTGCCGATGCTGGCTGGTTCCGCGGTGGGGGTCCAGACTCCCGAACACACTTCTCGGCCGTGTCTCGTCCGCACGGGTTATTGTTATGATGATTATGCTTAATGCGACTTCCCTTTTCCGCGACTCTCGAGGGAAAGAGAGAGCGTGTGTTCTCTTTTGTTTCCCAAAGTGACGTCGCCAGAGAGCGCACCCGCGTCGATGGGGTTGAGGGTCCTCCACGGATCGCTAAGTGGCCGCGGTCGCTATAAAGGGACCCCTGGCTTATAAAGATGAATGAACAATGGGTTGCGCGGTTCATGCGAGACCTCTTCGGTGCCTGTGGCTTTTCGAGCGCACCATTCTTTCTTTTTTTCTCATATTTTGACGTACCTGGAGGCGGCTAGCTGCCACTAGGTATTCGGGGGACTTGTCTCCATTTCAGAACTTTGCTGGAAGGAAAGTTGTGAGACTTGAGCAACTCGTCCGGAGAATGAGAGGACGACGATCGCGGTGGTAGTGCTGTTTGATGACATGATTTGGGGCGCTTTTGGGAGTGCATCTTAATAAGTGGATTAGCTTCTCACTTAGCATTAAGGAATTGCGCATTGCTCCACATCAATTGCATAGAGCGCCGCGCTTCATTAGCATTGCCACCTCACAGGATCTTAGGGAGTGCTGTAATCTTTCGGTGGTACAAACTTCAAGCGTACAGCGTCTGAGAAATCGAGATAATTGAAATCATGATAAATCATGTCTTAGGGAAAACGCCACACTCGATACCTTTGTTCTCATCGAAATTCGATTTGAAAATACTATGCTTTTCTTGCGAGGCTGGGGCAATTGTACCGATTGTAACGTATCACATTTCCGACGTGTTGCAGCAATGGAAGATGGCGATGCAGATTACGAATAAGTAGGGTTTATCACCTAAAATGGCACTCGAAGATACTTTTGCGAAATTTAATAATACATTTGCAACCTTTTTTTTTTTTTTTCACGTTTTCACGCATCTCGAAGGACGTATGACCTCCCGGCTCTTTCCCCAGGACCCACCGTAAATGGGCCGACTCCATGCTACGTGGCCGGCACCATCAGCCGCAGAAACAGGGACAGGAGAAAGCAGAGATCGTTCCCCACGCACAACACGATACTCTACCTTGCTTGCATCTTACACAGCTATGGCACTCACTCCTATAAAGGTACACCAGACTGTCACAAGGCGTGCAACACGAAGCAGGCTCAAGCCGGGTGGAAATGAGCAACACAGTGCGGGCTGAAGAGAGAAGAAGCTGAGAGGGTGCCTAGCAAGGCCTCGGGAAAAACGAGGTGACGTGCTTCTGATGCGAGAAAGACATTATCGCGTAGAGTTGGCATCGTGTTTCTTGGACAGCCGCCGCACCACTTGCCTCCTCCGCCCGGCTTCCTGGCTGTCTGTGTACGTGGTTGTTAGGAGAGCTCGGGCCTTCGTTTAAGGCGCAAAGGCGTCCAGACATTGGGCAGTGAAGCTGCATGACGGTGTGTACAAGATCAACCGGCCCGAAGCGGGGAAAGCGAGTGCTTGCTGCATTGTTCGAAACAACAAGAAAAGCGGCCTGCTGAGAGCGTTCTCCTGCTGGGCCCATTTTAGGCAGAACGAGATTAGGCTACGAAGCGACGGGACAAGACGGACTTTCCTGTAGTACAGCGAAACCTCTTTACGGGTAGGCGCCATTGTTTTGCACTTCAGCCGGCCCTCGAGGCATCCGGCGGGGCACAGACTGTGGGCGACCGAAAGGCGCCACAATATTGGCGAGGGCGCCAAATTGAGTACACTGGTCGATGCTGATTTGTTCTCTGTTAGCAATTTTTCTCTTTGTAGAACACGACAAGAACAAGAGTGCATACGAGTGCATCGTGCGAGTGCATAATAAAAAATATGTTCAGTTCAGTGCAAAAACCTAATTATATATTACAGCTTAATGGTGTCAACAGCGACAAGAATTCTTTTACGAGTACAAGTTGTCTCGCTCTTGGAAGGCTCACCATGAGAAGTCAATTGGGTCTATTAGGTCTTGCTCTATAAATGGCGGCCGAAGGTTCTGGCTGTTGTTGTTATTGTTGTTGTGGCTGTAAGAAGAAGGAAAAGAAAATGCATGCGCCTGCTACTGGCTCTGTAGCTGAGCCATCTCCGCTGCCTCGTACAGACAGAAGAGAGATTGATTGATTTTTGGGAAGGGAAAGGCGCGGTAACTGTCTCACTCGTTTTCTGTGGGCACCTCAACCGCGCCGTAAGGGAAGGGAGGAAACGGTGGGAGTGAAAGTGGAAAGAGAGAAAGAGGAGCCATAGTGGAGGGCTACGAAGTAATTTCGACCACCTGGGGATCTTTAACGTGCGCTGACATCGCACAGCACACGGACGCCTCTTAGTTTCGCCTCCATCGAAACGCAGCCGCCGAGGTCGGGATCGAACCTGAGTACTCCGGCACAGTAGTCGGGCGTCTTACCACTGCACCACCCCGGTGGGGCACAGAAGAGGGGGAAGATTGATTTATAGGAGGGGAAAGGCGCGTAACTGTCTCACTTGTTTTCTGTGGGCACCTCAACCGCGCCGTAAGGGAAGAGAGGAAACGGTGAGAGTTAAAGTGGAAAGAGAGAAAGAGGAGCCGTAGTGGAGGGCTACGAAGTAATTTCGACCACGTGGGGATCTTTAACGTGCGCTGACATCGCACAGCCCACGGACGCCTCTTCGTTTCGCCTCCATCGAAACGCTGACGCCGAGGTCCAGAAGAGAGAGAAAGTAGAGGAGAAAGAGAAAGAAGAGGGTGAGAAAGGCGCGCGCCGCAACAGCCGTCGTCCACCACCTAAGTGGTGGCGGGTGCAATGACGGCCTACAACAGATAAAAATTTGTTGGCTGGCTAGCCCCCGCTGCAAGCACCAGTCCCAGCCCCGTAGGGCCAGGAACATCCACCCTTCATCACCTCCTGGCTGTTGTCCCGCAGTGGTGGCGCAGTGGTTAAGATGCCCGACTACTGCTGTTGTCCCGCAGTGGTGGCGCAGTGGTTAAGATGCCCGACTACTGCTGTTGTCCCGCAGTGGTGGCGCAGTGGTTAAAACGCCCGACTACTGCACCGGAATGAATGAATGAAAAACTTTATTTACACAAAGGGAATTCTCCCGGCGTTGGTGGGGCCCTCAGTCCAGGGCCCCAGTGGCCTTTGCCGTCTTGCGCGCTCTGTCAATCAGCTTGAGCTGGTCGTCAGGCGTCGAGCAGGACAGCGCAGCCTCCCACTGCTCCGGTGTTGGTGTGGTGTTTATTGGTGCTACCTGTGTTTTTTGACAGGCCCATGTAACATGGTAGAGTGTAGGGGGTTCTCCGCATAGTGGGCATTTATTTTCATGTGTAGTGGGGTAGATTTTACTGAGTAGACTCAGATTGGGGTATGTGTTAGTCTGTAGCTGTCTCCAGGCAACCGACTGCTCTCTATTGAGGTCTTCGTGGGGAGGTGGATAGATCCTCCTTAAGGCTCTTTGATGTTCAAGGATGGCTCCATAGCGTCTAGTGACTGCGTCCGGTTCCCCGTCGTTGTGCGCCCCCCGGTTGGCGTAAGCTCGGGCATTGGCGTCGGCACGTTGGTTACCTTTGACGGTCTCATGGCCTGGTGTCCACGTTATGAAGCATCTCGAAAAGCTGATTTTTCTTGCCTTGAGTATGCGGATGGCCACAGTGGATATGCGTCCGCTGCTATACCTTCTGCATGCTTCTTGCGAGTCCGTAATTATTTTTGTGGTAGCCTCCTCACCCTGGTGGGTGATAGCGAGAGCGATTGCCGCTTCCTCAGCCTCGAGAATGTTGTTGCTCTTGATCGAGGCGCAGTTGACTTCTTTAAGCTGGTGATCAACCACACTGGCTACCGCTCCGCGTTGTTCTTTGTATGTGGTCGCGTCGACGTACAATATGTTTTTTTTCCCTGCGAGGCTTCTTTCGTGTGCCTCGGATCTTGCCTCTCTTCTGGCCTTGTGTATTTTCGGATGCATGTTTTTCAGAATCGGGTTGACCTTAATGATCTCTCTTATTTCTTTCGGTATGCTGCCCGTGCTGTTTATTTCTCTGCAAGCATCTCTCATGCCCAGTATATTTAGCGTGTTCCTTCCCGTTTGCGCCTGCATGAGTCTTATTTTCTGCGCGAGAAGGTGGGCCTCGATGTGCTCTTGCACTGTGTTGTTTATGCCCAGTTTATTGAATTTTTCGGTTGAGGTGTTGACCGGTATTCCAAGAGCGCATTTGTAGGCTTTCCTCAGGATTGCCTCCAGTTGTTCTTTTTCCTGTTCGAGCGGAATTTGGTAGGGGACGCCATATATAATTCGGTTTACAACGAGGGCCTGTACTAGCCTACATGTGTCCTCCTCGGACATGCCTCGTCTTCTGTTGGAGATTCTTGCTATCATTCGCGTGATCTGCGCGGTGGTACTTGCTAGCTGCCTGATTGTTTGATCTAAACGGCAATTGCTTTGTATCCACATGCCTAGGATTTTTATTTGCGATACTTCCGGGATCTTCTTTTCCCCTATGTAGATGTCTATGGAGTTATGCAGATCGTACCCTCTTCTGTGGACTCTGAGCACCTCAGATTTCTCCGGAGAACATTCAAGGCCGCAATGTCGAGCGTATGCGTTGACAGCGTCTGCTGCTCTCCGCAGACAGTCTTGCTTTTCTCCTAAGGATCCCCTGGTCACCCAGATCGTGATGTCATCAGCATAGATAGCATGTCTGGCTCCTTCAATTTCTTCGAGTTTTTTTGCTAAGCCGATCATAACAATGTTAAAGAGCATAGGGGATATCACTGAGCCTTGCGGTGTTCCCTTTTTGGGGGTCGGGAAGGTGTCTGTCCTGATGCCGCCTATTCCAATGGTGGCGGTTCTGTTACTCAAGAAGGCTTTCACGTAGCTGTGTATTCTCTGCCCGCAATCTAAGTTGCAGAGCCCGTCTAGCACTGCCCTGTGACTGACATTGTCGAATGCCGCTTTGAGGTCGAGCGCGAGCAAGATGTTTTCTCCGTATTTCGGGACCGTGTTAAGCACCTCCTCCTTGATCTGCAGGAGGATGTCCTGTGTTGATAGATGTTTTCGGAATCCGAACATAGTGTGCGGCATGAGGTCATTGTCCTCCAGGTGGGTCTGCAACCTCTGAAGCACAATTCTTTCGTATACCTTTCCCAAACATGACGTCAATGAAATGGGCCGTAGATTTTCCAGGCTGGGAGTTTTTCCGGATTTAGGAATCATTACTATTTCCGCATGAGACCAGTCTTTCGGGATGGTCCCCTGCTCCCAGTGTGTGTTGATGAAATCAGTAAATCTGTGGATTGAATTCTCGTCCAAGTTCCTAATCATGGCGTTGGTAATGCCATCCTTGCCTGGGGTGGTGTTTTTTGTGGCAGACATAACAGCGTGTCTGACTTCTTCTATAGTAATGGGTTCGTCAAGAGTGGGATTTGCTTCTCCCGTGTATGGCGAGCTGTAGTCGGCGCCCGTTTCGTCACCGATGTATCGCTGCTTGATGTTCTCTAGCAGTTCCCGGTCTGTACCTTGGAATTGGTGCGCGATCCTTTGGATTGTCTTATGGTTTTCACATTTGGTCTTAGTTGGGTCTATGAGAGCCCTTAGCAATGCCCAAGTCTTGGCCAAACCTAGAGTCCCCTGTAGATCGTTGCATTTCTGGTCCCAGTCCCGTTTCGAGAGCTCCATCGCATATTCCTCGGCTTGTTTTGTGACCTCGGCGATCTTTAGCTTGAGCTTTCTGTTGTGCTTCTGCCTTTTCCATCTCTTTAGCAACCCCCGTCTAGCATCCCAGAGGTGTAAGAGATGTTTATCCACGTTGGGCGTTTTGTTGGTGAGAGTGACCTTCTTAGTGACTTTTTCCCAGTCGGATTTGATACCCTCTACCCAATCCTTAATGTCCTTGATCTCTGTATCCTCGGACTCCGCCCTGGTCTTTCTATAGGCTTCCCACTGTGTGAGTCTAGCTTGGCCATAATTTTTCCTGATCGGAAGAGTTTCTATCTGGATGCGCAAGATGTACTGCACCGGAGTACCCGGGTGTGAACTCGACCGCCGGCAGCTGCGTTTCGATGGAGGCGAAAAGGAGAGGCGTCCGTGTGCTGCGCAATGTTGTTGTTGTTGTAGCTGTAGGAAGGAAAAGAAAATGCACGGGCTTGCTACTGGCTTTGTAGCTGAGCAACCTGCGCTGTCGCGTGCGGAGAGTAGAGAAAATAGAGAAGAAAAAAAAAAGAAGAGGGAGGAAAAGACGCGCGCCGCAACAGCAGTCGTCCACCACCGAAGTGGTGGCGGGTGCAATGACGGCCTACAACAGATAAAATTCGGTGGCAGGCTAACCTCCGCCGCAAGCGGCGGTGACCCACCTGTCCCAGCCCCATCAGGCCAGGATCAGCCACCTCTACGCAATGTCAGCGCACGTTAAAGATCCCAGGGTTGCCGAAATTACTCCGCAGCCCTCCACTACGGCACCTCTTTTTCACTGATTGATTTATAGGAAGGGAAAGACGCGGTAACTGTGATTTATAGGAAGGCAAAGACGCGGTAACTGTCTCACTTGTTTTCTGTGGACACCTCAATCGCGCCGTATGGAAAGAAAGAGGAGCCGTAGTGGAGGGCTGCGGAGTAATTTCGATCACCTGGGGATCTTTAACGTACGCTGACATCGCACAGCGCACGGACGCCTCTTCGTTTCGCCTCCATCGAAACGCAGCCGCCGAGGTCGGGTTCGAACCCCGGTACTCCGGCACAGTAGTCGGGCGTCTTACCGCTGCACCACCCCGGCGGGGCACACCTCTTTTTCACTGTTTGTTGAATTCCGCCTTCCTTTCTTCTCCTTCGGTGTGGTTCAGGTGTTCACCGAGACGTTACCAATCATTGCGCATTTTCTTTCCTCTAAACCAATTATTATTCTGGCTGATTTAAACGCATGGAGGGGTGCAAATTGTAAGACGTGGGTCTTGGGAACGTATAACGCAGAAACGTCTCCGCGTTTCATTACAGCTTTAACATAGTCTAGCAGTCCATTATTTCTTCAGCAACACGTGAAGCTTCAGTGCTGCCTACTGCTAATTCCGCGTCATCAGGCATGCTTGCTACATAGACTTCGCTTAAACGGGGCTTTCACGCGCAAGTCAGTTCAGTTCAGTCGTTCAGTCATGTCCGACTCTTCGTGACCCTATGGAACATATCACGCCATGCTTTCCGCTCTCTCACTATCTTCCTAATATCACATAACTTCATCAGGATGCCATCTAACCACCGCGTTCGCTGCCTACCCCTTCTCCGGTGACCCTCAACCTTTCCCAACATCAAATCTTTCTCCAGCGACTCCTCTCTTCTCATCAGATGACCGAAGTAGCTGAGCATAAATTTTAGAGTTTGACCTTCCAATGAGCAGTCAGGGTTTATGGTCGACAATATCGACTGATTTGATCTTCTGGCAGTCCAAGGAACTCTCCAAGAGTCTTCGCCAGCACCACAATTCAAACGCGTCAATTCTTCGGCGGTCAGCCTTTTTCACAGTCCAACTCTCGAATCCATACATCATAACTAGAAAGACCATAGCACGCGCAAGTACTTACATTTAATTGGACAGGTGGACTAGCCGGAATGTTCAACTTGTGGCATCTCAGAGACTGTGGACCATATGTTTTGGTGTGCCCAGCGTATGCGTGCGAAAGAAGTGTGTTAGCCGCTTCCTTGGAGCGTTTGGACAAGAGGCCTCTGTCGGAGAACTGCTGCTGGGCGCTTGGAAGGACAAGGGGAAGGGTATCCAGGCAGTGCGTGCTCTTTGCCGTTTTTTGTGCGCCAGCGGACTTGATTCGCGCTTGTGAGGCAAGCTACTGTGCTTGTATATATATTTCATATGCCTTCTCCCACATCGTCACCCATCATGATCTTCTTTCTTCTCTCCTTCCCCTTCCCCAGTGCAGAGTAGCGGACCAGATTTGAATTGTTCCGGCCAACCTCTCTGCCTTTCCTTTCAATAAATCCATCTATCTATCTACTGCTAATTTAAATAGCCATGCATTGAGATGAGATCATTGTTTTGAACGCTGCCGGAAGGACATTTACTAATGTCACTGTCTGGAACACAAATGACGTGCTCAGAGCTCCCGTGCATGTAATGAATCTTTAGGATTTGATGCGCATTTACAACATCAATTTTTGCGTCTCTAATAGTTGCAGACACTGAATTGCTTTCAAATGCAAATGTATATTAGAGTGCTTAGGCAGTGTCACACTTTCCCTAATGCTGGCCACGTCGGCAACAGCCAGCATTGTGTTTATCGACAAAAAATCCGCTTTGTTATCTGAAAAACAAACAAGACCATCGAAAAAAGAAAGTTTATCATCAAGCCGGCATCTCATTAGGTAGCGACAAGGCCACTCTTGAGAGTATCGATGGCTTTGAAGACGATCTTTAAAAGTTTCATTCTCAAGCGTGAGCATAAACACAAAAGCCAGCCACACTCGCGCGCAATATGCTGCCAAAATTAACGCTATTTTACTGCTCGTTTTTTTAGCACCAAAGAAAATTGGCAGCCATGCCCCCCCCCCCCTTCCCCCCCTCGTTTTCATCACAAACACGCACACTTCATTTCCACCACCCAAGTCCACCGAGAGTTTAGCTGACTAGCGCGGTCGGTCAGCCGAGGCAGGGCTCACTCGACACGTCTGTCCACTTCATTAATTTTTAATTTTCTCCAAAGCAAAGAAATCGCTCTCTCCCTCTCTCCATCTGATGTGGAGAAAAGTTTCCTGCCGCAACGAGTCGCTTATAAGCGGACGCCCCATTGTTTTGGGTTAAGCAAAGTCCAGCCGGAGTCCAGAGAAGTGCTCATTATCTTCCCGTCGCTTTCAGCGGCTTCCTCCTCCACCGCTGCTTCGCTCGACGGCCCGAGCAGGAGAGATGCAAAGCATAGCAGCAGCATTAGCAGCACTCAATAGCGCCTGCCGTCAGCTCGTTCCTTCCTCGAGCGGACGCGCACGCACGCGCGAACCGACCGCAAGTCCGTTCGCTCAATCGGCTTCGCCACTATGCTTTAACTTCTTGGGGGAAAGCAGACTCTTCTAGGAGCCGGCCGAGCGCTAACGGCAAACAATATTTTTTTCTCCCTCTCTCTCCGCCCGCCTTATACGACCCGCCCACCCTCACCTGCTCCAAGGAAAGCCACTTAACTGGTCTCTCTCTTTCTGTGTTTTCTCTCGGCCCCCCGGTCAGAACCGAGCAACGAAGCCTCGAGTTCTTGGGTGGTAGCGGGTGCGCAGCGCCAGAGGAGAAGTCACCCTTCGCCTTAGCGGCCGCCTCACTCCCTTTCTCCCAAGTCGCCGGAGCGAACGGAATCGATAAATTATTCCTTAATTGCAATCACACGCACGCCACCCCCAAAGCTTCGCCGCAGCCGCCCTCTGCCTTGGTCCCCCGTGCGCCTCTTCTTCCCGCCGATGCGCTTCCTCGCCGACGGAGTCAATCTGGCGCGAAAAACCCGAAACTTCTATCTTCTTTATTTCCCTCCTCCTCTAGCTCTTCGTCCCCCGTCTCCTTTCTTGCCTGCGAGCTTCGTCGCCCTCCTTCTATCTTATTCCAGGGTTATACTGTTTCTTTTTTTCTTCGCCCACAGTACGCTATCAACTATCAACCCGTTCCTTTATAGCTTTGTTGTAAACTTCCCGTGTTTTCCTGCTATATTTCTCTCTCTCGAAATTTGCGCCTTCGTCTCCGCTTCTGAAACTTTGCTATCATGACCGCAACGGCGTCGTCGGGTACGCGAGCGTGAAGCAGACCGTGCGGCGATTCTTCATTATCCGAACCTGTCATCTTTATGGCATCGCTGTCTTTGGCTCGCCAATCTTCGACGCTGTTTTCTTTTTCCCGAAGTTGCCCGTGCCATTACTGAACTTTCGACATTACGGCTTGAGCGAGGCTTCGCTATGCCTGCCTGTCTAGACTTTTGCCTCTCTCTTTCTTTTTTTCTATTATTGTGCATTCTTTGTTAACCGTTGTCTCCCATTTCATGCCTATAAGCGAAAGCGAACCAAGTTCCCGAACTGCCACGCGTTCGTTTATATGCCTGCTCGCTCCTTACAGATCTTCATAAAATATTTAAAGCAGAGTTAAGCGAGTTATACAGCGTGCGAGAAATTTTTCTCTGCTCTTGATTATCCAATCATCACCGTATTTAGTATGTCATAAAAAAAAAGACAATGAAATCTATGCGCTGTAGTTATGGAATCTATACTGTAGACTCTATGAGTGTCACGTTGGCAATGTGCGCAATACTATTGATTTTGGTCGTTGAATATACCCAAACGGACATATTCATTGAACTGTAGTTTTCTTAGTACAAAATATCAACGAAAGTGAAGGAAACTGATGGAGAGACGTTTTCGACATTAAACAGAGCTATCTCCTCATGCGGCCACGTTCGCGGCTATCACTGCGTGGTTTCCTATCGAGGCAGTTCGTTTTACTTCAAAGCTTTTCTATTTCCTTTGAGCGATCTAGCATTATCATAATTGTTTTTCTTTCGTACCTCTTACCATAGTTGTACAAGTGCTTCTGCAGTCAGGCACGGTGGTAATTAAATTACTGCAATGCAGTTAAAGTAACTTTCATTTTCTTGCAACGTAATGACTTACCTTTCTGTTCTAGCAATTTAGTAATACGGTGACTTGCATTGGGGGAGTAACGTCATCATAAGTCTTTGGATCGGCAAAGCTTTGGTCTTGTTTAGCGTACCGGGCATCATGAATGCATAGATCCTCTGAGAGCCTGGGCCAGCAAGAATGCGAAGTTGCACACGCGAAGTGGCAACGGGGTGGAAGTGTAAGCCGCTATCTTGTTGAAGTGTAGAACGAAGGAAAAGCTACGTAACCTACGATTTTTGAGTTGTGCTTGATCTGTAAATCTCTTGAAACCCAGGATACTATTCCTTTTCTAGACTAGTTTGGAGCTTAGCAGTGCCCGAGATGCAATAATACAAAAAAAAAAAAAAATCTCAAAATCTTGTAGGAGCTATCTCAGTATGCTTGCAAAGTAACAATTAATCAAGGGTTCTCGAGTTACTTTCCGGACATATTTGCGATGTCACTTCATACTTTTGTAAGAAGAAATTGAGAAGAGAATAAAAAAAAATCGCGATATTTAGAGATAATTAATAAAGTAACTGAGTTTAACGACAAAATAAACTTCTCATTAAATAGTGGATCGTGTGTTTTGTGTTTTTGAGAGAATGTTTGCCGGCATTGGCATCATGTGCTGCATTTACGCGCAAATAAGTCTTGGCAGTCCCAAATGACTTGGAAGAGGATCGCTGTTTTCTATCTTCAGCCAAGTTTGAAACGTGTGAGCCATTTTAAGACTTCGTGATTGTGACTCTTAAGGGATTTGTCGTGGTCTCGTTGCTGCTGTGAGTGAGCCAGTCTTCTAGGTCTCTAAAAACGCGCTTGGCTAAAAACGCGGTCATTTCGCAAAAAGAAAAAAAAAAAAAAACATTGTACACATTGTTTTGTGGTACTGACATTCAAGTTATTCTCACCGACTTAGCACATAGAATCGTTGTCCTTTTTTTCGGTGGCTTGCCCTACTGC
Source organism: Amblyomma maculatum (assembly GCF_055883805.1). Lineage (NCBI taxonomy): Eukaryota > Metazoa > Arthropoda > Arachnida > Ixodida > Ixodidae > Amblyomma > Amblyomma maculatum. The sequence goes on along the minus strand of NC_139345.1, from coordinate 54,273,000 downwards.
GCCATTATCAGTCTTACGTTCCAGACACAAACGTTCTTCCCACGGGAATGACCAGGTAAGCATGTCATCAAGAATATATTCGAATAGCTTACGCCAAATTAGCCAAATGTCCAGTGCCACAGGTTAGTATTGAAGAGGGGGACTGCTTGCCGACGTTTACAACGACATGCACTGAAGGGGAAATAGAAAGCGTGACAACTTTGCACAAACTCGGATGCTGAACCTAAATGAGCCTTGGCTGGGTGTGATGTATGTATGTATGTATGTATGTATGTATGTATGTATGTATGTATGTATGTATGTATGTATGTATGTATGTATGTATGTATGTATGTATGTATGTATGTATGTATGTATGTATGTATGTATGTATGTATGTATGCATGCATGCATGCATGTATGTATGTATGCATGCATGCATGCATGTATGTATGTATGTATGTATGTATGTATGTATGTATGTATGTATGTATGTATGTATGTATGTATGTATGTATGTATGTATGTATGTATGTATGTATGTATGTATGTATGTATGTATGTATGTATGTATGTATGTATGTATGTATGTATGTATGTATGTATGCGTGTGTGTGTGTGTGTATGTGTGTGTGTATGTATGTATGTATGTATGTATGTATGTATGTATGTATGTATGTATGTATGTATGTATGTATGTATGTATGTATGTATGTATGTATGTATGCATGTATGTATGTATGTATGTATGTATGTATGCATGCATGCATGCATGCATGTATGTATGTATGTATGTATGTATGTATGTATGTATGTATGTATGTATGTATGTATGTATGTATGTATGTATGTATGTATGTATGTATGTATGTATGTATGTATGTATGTACATGGAAAACCTACTAGTTTGTGCAAAATATTTCAGCGTCAAATCAGACAACATTAGGATTAATAATTAGGTCAAAACGATCGCTTTGTCAGTTCATCAAAAAATGAGTAAGAATTCGCTTATATTTTCGAAACCGCGCTTTTTTGTGCTTATTTTTTCTTTAACAGACTTCAGAAATGAATTTGAATTACGGACATACGAGTTAAATTAAAGGAATGCACGGATAGCCCGCCTAACAGAATGAACTGGTGGGCTCTGCTAGCCTGTAATGTAGATTCTTTCGCACAGCACGTCGAGGTCACATGCAAGAACTCGCTTTACATCGCCGTGATGGCAAAGAATTCGATCTGAGTGTTTTGGCCGACCTGAACCAAAAGCCACATCCTATACTTTTTGGCCTGACGTGCAAATACAGTGCATCGCAAAATTTTGTTTTGTGTTTAGTCGATGCAAGCTATGAAGTGCTGGCACGCGAAAATTGGAAGTGATGAAGTACACCCTTGAAAATGAGGCAATGAATGAAAATCAGCTCATGATAATCGCCAGCCGTGACCGCAGAAACAATACACACTCCCTTCCGCCATAAAAAGGCAGCCTGTAGTCAAACATTCGAGCTATTATAAGTTTACTGAGTAATTCCTCATTCACATCAGCGGGTGCTGCAAGAGAATGAATAGCTATCCATGAAAAATAATTCCTTCCTTCTTTGAAAGGGTAGCGGCACGAAAAGGTCATCGCTCAAGCAGGCAAGTAGAATAAAGCCATAAACGTCGAGTGGCAGAATCGAGGAAGTTAGTGAGGTCGATCGAAACAGATGTCATGCCTAAATAATGAGCGTTCTTATAGACTACTGGAAGGAGAGGAAGCTTGTTATATACTCATGCTCCACGAAGGGGCGGTTTAGGTTGTAGCGGTTTTTGTATCGCCGGCGCGGTTAGTATATAGCATACTCATATACCCGCTACCAAGTCCCGAACTGCTCATGTGCGCTAGTGATTAATATACTCTATGCAAGACAGCCAAGCTTGAAGACAAATTTTTGCTTCCTGGCAAAGGCGACAACAATCAAGAAAAGAAAGGCGTCTATAAAAGCGTGACACGGAATACGGAAAACGTGATCTCGGGCTCCGATACAGCAGCTAACGCGTAAACAGTGTAGGCAATGTAGCACCTATAATGAGTACGCCTCATGACAGTGTCCTTATTCATGGCGGCTCCAGAGCTTATACCACACTGATAGCGTGGCCCGAGTATACATATTTTTACTATATTTTCGTGCCTTTTCCGCAGTCGTGGGAAGCGCAGGGCTCTACAGGCAGCTGCCCTGGAAAGCGGCCGAAGCCGGCACAGCGGAGGTGGCGGGCCCTGGCCGTTAATCACCACACTGCAGCCGGCGCATGAGACGGCTACGCTCGTGCGGTTTCAATTAGCGCGGCGCCGAGCGCCGGGAGAACGTTCCAATAACCTCTCGTAGGGAAGCAGAAAAACGAGTAAGCATCGCCGAAAAGAATGTGAGTAGCCGGGGGCTCATGTCGTGACCAGCTCTCAAAACTAGATGCAGATGAAGTTTTGATTAAGTTTTCTGCTCCTTTTCGCTTCATTTCCCTTCTTTTCTCCTTCCTTCTGAGCCCTCTCTTCTCTGCTGTCCTCACTCGCACCGAAGGAAACGCCGGCCTTAATATGAGCGCCAATGAAACCGACTACACCAGTCCAAGCAAGCGCATAAGTTGCTGCACTAAATCATATGAGCGGGTCGCTTAAGAGAAGCTGCCGAAAGTAAAACAACTTCGCGATGGAGCGACCCATGTTTTCGACCTCGGCCGATAGAGGCCGTTCCCATTCCTATTCTCCGGCGACCTTCCCCTCACGTTGGCGGTCTGATCGCCGTCGAGAACGACAGACTGAGCAGGCGAACAGAAAAAGGAACGCGTCCAATAACATCGGAAAAGGAAAAGAAACGTGAAGCGAGACGTCTTGGGGGAAGGGCCAAGACCCAAAGCCGAGACCGTTCTTCATGGATCAGCGCCTCCGGGTGCCGATCGGGCCAAGAGCCGCGAAGACAGAGCCACCATCCGTCACTATGGAACAACTTATCTCGATTAGCGCCGCGTAACGTGCGGTTTCAGGGAAACGCGCCGAGGAGCCCAGCTATGTGTACAGTTAGACGTGTGTTTCTGCGCTCTTCCGGGTGTTTGTTTCAACGCCTCGCCGACAGAGCTGTGCGGTCAAGAACAACGGAAATTTCTTCCGGATGCGTCACGACGCTGGTATATTTAAGGGGTAACGATGATTTCTTTTGACAATTGACGTCTCACAGGACGTGAGCAGCGCTATATCAAGAGCGATATGGCGTCCATTTTTTAGAGGTCTCTGATTTGACGGACTTTTTAATTACTGCAGTCTAGGGTGCTCAGGCTCCCGACATCTTTAATTGAGAAGTCGCGACATTGCTTTGGTGGGGAAAAACAAGCGAATTGAAAGACGTATGGGAGGAAAAACACGACAGGACGCTTGTTTTCCCCTACCGCAGCTATGTACCATCTAACCCAGGTACAAGATTTATCAAGTCGCGACACTCGCAAAAGACTACAAGCTCGTGAACAAGGTATCGTACAGAAGCATCATCTACCCGTGTGTTGTCATAAGGCCACAAGACAGGATGTACAGCTGCTACTTAATGAGTTGTTAGTTATTCCTTGTGTGTTCAAACCTACTCCATGCTAAAGGTTCACAACACAATAGAGCTTGTTCGTATGTCTTCTCGCGCTACATGCTTCCTTCATTCGAAAAAAATTATCAGAGTGTCAGGCATAATAAGTATCAACATAGAAAGACGAACGCAAGGAAACAGACACTGTGTAAACGTTGAACGCGTTCTGACTATAAACGTTTTGTTTCTCTTAAGCCCGGTCGACAGGATTGGGCTATCCGGGAATGGATAGGCGAGGGCGTGGTACGGTTACTTGAGACACCTCGAAGACAAAATGCAAAAGCCAGTACTCCCCAAGATTAGGGAGCAAGCGAAGGCGGTCAAATCAATCTGGCCGGCCATTTAGAAGAGCACATAAATCTCCGGCCTGCCACGCAGCTCACTTGCCACGCTTTGGTGATTCGGCGCCCGCGTCCTGAGACGAGCTGTGGCTGCGTACCCTGCAGGAGCACCGCTCTCCATCCTCCTCTCCCCCCGTGTTTCGGTCTCCCGGCATGTCCTCACCTTCCGACAGCGACTGCTGTCAGAACTCCAGCAGCGGCGACAATGACGTATGGCTCGCCATAAGCTGCCCTACCTGGAAGAACCTCCGCGTGGGACGAGACAGAATTGGGCAGGAATAGACTAGCCATATATGCACACGTGTTTTCAGTGTTTGAATCTGAAAGAAGACGTTGCTCTAATGCACTGCTGAGGAAGCACGTCGCGTTGATGCTCTCAGCGCCAATGGCAGTGATTATAAAGATCATACACTCAAAAACCTGAAGTCTGCTCATACCATCGCGCAAGGTAAGCAATAGGCTGCACTTAGCTACCTCGTTCTTGAATAACGTATGGAGAATTTTTTCTACGTTTTTATTTATTAAGATGGAACTGAGTAGAAAGAAAATAGCCAAGTGGCACTTTTTCGTATTTAAAAATTGAGATGTTTTGTTCAGATAAAAAAATCTGCAAATTCACTTACGAGTGCCTATGTGTATGAGTGCGAAATTATTATGGTCCCGCGAGTGAAATGTTTTCGGCATGTATTAAAGTTCTTTCTGCAGCTATTGTATTCGCTGTTTGTGTGTTTACGCATTCCACGTAGGTTGTCATGCTTCACACGGCATATCGAAGCCGTACTCGGTTTGTTCTAGACTTTGTCGCCAGCTAGTCACCAATTTGACTAGCACAAGTATGCTTATGTAACGAGAAATCGTACGGCACCACTCAGAACGCTGGGAAAATCGGGGGCTTCATTGTGACATACTTAAGAAGGGAGCCAACAGCCACTGATTTCAAGGGAAATCATATAGAATATTTTTTTATCAACATGACGTAATAAATAAATGCGGTGATAATTGACTAGAAAGAAGAAGGACAAACAACCGCATGTCCCCGGTCCGATTAATACCCACGACCTTCGAATATGACGTCCGGTGCTCTACCAGTGACCTATGAAGAGGGAGGGCTGTTTAATTTTCTACTTTCTTAGGTGTTTATGTTTAGTGTGACCTATCCCTGAAAGACGTTCGCAGGGGTCAAGTGGATGCAGCTAGCACAGAACAGGGTTAATTTTACACGATCATTATCAAACTACAGCGTTATTATCATCGCTAATATCATCATTATCAATAACTGCATCGTCATTGCCATCGCTATTATCATCCTCACGCTAAACAAGGGGAATTACAATGTTTTTCACGAGCCCAGCGTGGACAGGACCGGGTTAATTGGAGGGGTATGGGAGAGGCCTTCGCCTTGCAGTGGGTATAGCCCTGCTGATGATGGTGACGATAATGACGGTGATATCCTTGAGAGAGTTCGTCAGAGCCGCCCTTCTGCGAAGTGGCGGACGTGGAACGTCCTTTGCTACCGCGAGTGTCCCGTAAAACGTTATTTAGCAGGACGGGTGGAAGCTCTGGCGAGATTCAGAGAGAGAGAGAGTGAGAGAGAGAAAGGACGTGGGGTGTAATCCGAGATGATTCGGCATGGGTGGCTACATTAGGCTGCGGATAGGTAATATAAAGGAAGAGTACAGGTAAGAGGGCGATCAATCAGGAAAGAAGGATGTCAATCATGAGTCAGCAGAAGGAGGATGTCTAGTTACGAGTATAAAGATTAGTCATGAGATGTCTTGTAACCGAAGAGTATATTAAGGAAATTTGCCCATTTTCGAGAACTTTACTGAATACTGTAGAGAATTGTACGGTTCTTTGATTGGCATCGAAGGCATAACCAGATATATTTAGTATATCGGGAAGTGCTAGCGTAGATGACCATCTGATCGCAGCCATAAGGTTCTAAAGACAATTCTCTTACTTTAGCTAAGCAACATAGAACTGGAAAATAACAGATGATGCGCTACACTTAAAGCGCCTGTAGCATCGCGCCCTCATTACGCTGTCTCAGCCTTGCAGCGCTGTGGAGTAGAGCGGCGAACAGTGTGCACGAACATTTTTAGTAAAGCTTTCGGAGATCGAAAACGAAACTATCAGCTCAAGAGGACCTGACGTGCGACTAGTCGGTGTGCTTCAATAAAACATATGTTGAGGACAACGTCTTAAATGACACTTAGTCTTCCTACCGGTCATGGTGTGCGCATTGGAAGGGCGTGTAGAAGCCACCCTCTGTTTCGAAGAAAGGACTTGGAGGACACGCTAAACCAGGAAAATGCGAACCTTCTTTTCGCGCTGTTTGAGGGCCGTGAAGAGGGCAGCACCGCTGATCACAGTTTGTTTGAGCGATTCCGATTAAAGTGTTCAGAATTCGGTGTGCGCAGAGCCTAACCGATCGCCCGTCGGCTTATTGTCAATGCGCCTCTGCGTGTTAAATCTTCGGCAGTGCGAAAGCAGCTCAGGAGCTGGGATTACGCCATAGGTGACGAGAAGCCGACAAGATGCGAGCTGAAAGGAAAGGCGGAAACCCTGGGACAAATCCACGGCCCAGCTTCCTCTGTCTTTCCCCGCGCGGACAAGGTTTGCCCGCCTCTGACAATCATTGTTGCGCTTGCGCCAAGCACTCACGCACGTTGTGCTTCGCAGCTCTCTGCTGGCATCCGACAATGTGCCGATGGCGACTTCTTGCTCTCATGGGTTGGTTTCTTTCTTGTATTTTTCTAGCTTCGCGGGGGACCAACCTTGCTGCTGCACGCACGTCTTTTCCTGCATGATTCATGGTCATTCCTCGGACAGCAAGGTTCGGCCGCCGAACCGGATCAGGAGCGAGAGAGAAAGGGCGACTGACCATGTGCTATACACGCCGAAGCCCAAGGGCTTTGTACCATAAATCCCGATGCCGTGACTCTAGTCGGTCGGGTGGTGCGCGCTTAGCGGCGTTTCTTCTCCCCTGCACAGTCGCAAAATGCCGGAGGAGCCTTTCCGAATCGCGTACCGTGTGACGGCAGCTGACGGGGGACGTCATTTTGGCCGTTTGAAGAGTGGCCCGTGGTCGGGGTGGAAGGCTCGGGTCTTAGCGAGGACGCGTTGACGTTCTAACGGATGCTAGGTGTCAAGTTTCCTTGCTTAATCTTTGCTTTTTCCTTGCAGCCGCCGTGGTGTCGCTTCTGGGCCGTGTATCAGCAGAAGGTTCGCGAGAGGGACTTAATCCTGTCCAGTTCGTTGTAATCTCCGGGTGGGAGTTGTGATCCGAGATTTGCTGTTCAAAGTTATTTATAAGAAAGGCTTAGTCACGATGGACGAGCTTTTTATTTTTTATTTTTTTTTTTGTACCACCCAGTCTATTATAGCCAGTTGTCTTGCTTGATGGACCAAATCGACTTATTGAGACTTTTATTATTTGCGATCCTCGCAAATAGTGCGAAAAACCTGACATATGCAAAACAAAGAAGCAGAGCCAGTGTATGTACTACGCTAATGCAACACTGCAAACTTCTGCTCCGGTCAAATTATTTTCAATAACTACGTGACCGACGACAGTCGGATTCATACTCGCCATTTTTTTTTTGCACAAGCGAGTAAAAGCTGAAGGACGCTACAGAAGCGAACGAAAGGTGTAGATGAAGCTGGCCTCGGGAAATTGACTATAGCAGTAATGGCCGGACAGACGTATACAAACAGCTAAAGAAAAAAATACAGGACTGCGCTTATGTCTTCGCAGGAGCGGAAATGACGGAAGCCACTTTACAGGATTGTTTTAACTTCGTCGTCATTGTCATCTCTACCACCATCCTCACTACCACTACATTACCAGCACCACAACCGCCACCACCATCATCATAATCATCATCAACTAAATACATCGCAGTTGTCGTCGCTACTATATTATACGATCATCCTCAAACTGCAGCTTCATTATCAGCTAATATCATCATTATCACTAACTGCATCGTCATTGCCATCGGCACTAACGCTAGACAAGGGGAATTACGATATTTTTCACAAGCACGGCATGGAGTATTCTTCGCGTCTCCTTGACGTAACTCTCCTTGTCTAGCATGACGGTAATATCAGCGATGGAAATGACGATGCAGTCGAAAGAGCTACGAGAGAGAACACAGAAGGAGAAAGGCACCAACATACCGATTTTTATCACAGTTACTATGTGATCCTTTTTTTTTTTTTTATCAGCAAGTTTTGGTACACAATTCAAGTAATGCAGTGTTCGCGTGTGTACATACACAAGCTCCCAAGTGTGTTTGCCGTCTTCGTTTAGACTTCGAAATGTGAATGCGAACATGTTCCAACGGGTTAAAGATGTGGATTTGGTGCTCGGACACCTCTTTTCATGCCAGGTGGTCAGCCGAGTTTAGTTTTTTCGCGATGTATCCGAACCATTCTTGCGTACCATCTGCCAAGTTAGGCTGTGGCGCCTGTTGCCGGAGTTTGCTGTCTCCATCGAATAAGTATCATGTGAGATTTTTGGTTATTACAAGGAAGTGGTCGCAAGTGAGTTCATTAAGTGCGTTTATCTATGAAATATTTGTACGGGGTAAAGCGGATCAAGCTTTACTGCGATCTGTGTGACATTGCTTTCCCAGAATTCTTGTTCAGGGCATTGTACAGTTGAGGCCCAGACAGAGAAAATGCAGGCGCCACCAGGAGCCACAACTTTATTTTTTAATTTACATACCGGTGCGTTACCACTAAACAAAGTTATAGAGGAAAAATATGCGACAGATAAAATATCATGAAGGCAACACAAAATTTGGTGTCAAGAACCCACAGTAACACTAATGTGCCTAATCGGAGTTTTCTTGTAGGTGTAGAAAAGCTAGAGAGTCGAATTGAGTCAGTGTATAAGTGTGGGCTTGAAGGACTGGAAGTATTGGTTTGCGCAAAATAGGCAAAGAGCCCGCACTGCCTGGACACACTTCTCCTTCCCCTTGCCCTGCCAAGCGCCTAGCGGCAGTTCCTCCGACAGAGGCCTCTTGTCCAAACGCTTAAAGGAAACGGTTAGCACATTTTTTTTTTTTTTTTTCACGCGCATACGCTGACTGGGCACATTAATAATATTGTTACGGGGATGCACTTAATGTAACAGCACTGCGATGGGCTGAACTCGGCGCTGAGACTTTAGTAGCCGTGCAGTGTCCACTCTGTGAGCGTCGTCCTCTTTCTCAACGCTTTGTCGTCGTCGTCTTCGTCAGTGAGCACATCACTTTAGTACCGCGTTTCCAGGTAACACTACCCCCCTCGGCAAAAGGCAACGTCCCGGTGCGTATTAGGCGTGCGATGTGGAGGGGGAGTAATATGGCTTTAGGCGGGCGACATGTACGATTTCGGAAGTGGGTGTAGCAGTCGGTGACTTTGGGTGGAGCGGTGAAATCTCATAGGTAACGTCGGTCACTGGGCGTAGTACACGGTAAGGACCTGTGTAGTGGGGCAGAAGTTTTTGACACAACCCCACACGACGGCACGGAAGCCAGAGCAACACCAGAGATCCGGGAGGGTAGTGCACATCGCGGTGGTGAGCGTCGTAGCGGCGTTTCTGAGTTTCTTGAGAGATGGTGAGATTCTGACGAGCAATCTGGCGAGCAGCGTCGGCTCGGGCGATGGTATCGCGGGCATAGGTTGTGACGGGGCTAGCGGCGGAGAGCAAAGTGTCGAAGGGCAGTAAGGGGTCTCTTCCAAAGAGAAGATAGAATGGAGAGTACCCAGCAGTGTCATGACGCGAAGAGTTATATGCAAAGGTGACAAATGGCAGACTAATATCCCAGTCGCGATGACTGTCGGATACGTACATTGCGAGCATGTCGGTGAGTGTGCGGTTAAGACGCTCCGTAAGGCCGTTCGTCTGAGGGTGATACGCAGTGGTGAACTTGTGCCGAACGGAGCAAGAACGAAGTATTTCCTCAACAACTCGGGAAAGGAAACAGCGGCCACGGTCGGTAAGGAGTTGACGGGGAGCACCATGGTGTAGTATGACGTCGTACAAAAGGAAGTCAGCAACGTCTGTGGCGCAGCTGGTTGGAATGGCGCGAGTGATCACGTACCGCGTGGCATAATCGGTGGCCACAGCGATCCATTTGTTTCCCGACAAGGACTCGGGGAAGGGCCCTAGGAGGTCAAGGCCAACACGAGAAAATGGCTCAGTCGGGATAGCAATCGGCTGCAGGTGTCCAGGTGGTAGCACAGGGGGTTTCTTCCGGCGTTGACAGAGGTCGCAAGCGGCTACATAACGTTGGACAGAGCGGTAGAGTCCAGGCCAGAAGAAACGCCGGCGCACGCGGTCGTATGTGCGTGATAGGCCAAGATGACCAGCTGTAGGAGCGTCGTGCATTTGTTCGAGAACGGCGGAGCGTAGGTGTTGGGGAACGACCAGCAAGTGCTCAGCACCATCAGGCCGCATGTTGCGGCGGTATAGCGTATTCCCATGAAGGAAGAACAGGGCGAGGGAAGAGTCACGGCTGTGTGTGCGGAGGCGGTCGATAAGTGAACTGAGGGTTGGGTCTAAGCGTTGTTCGTCGGCTATGTGGGAAAAGTCCGATATAGAGAAGACCCAGGGGTCCGACTCATGGTCAGTAGAGGAAGGGGGATCGACGGGATAACGGGACAGACAGTCTGCATCCTGGTGAAGCCGACCGGATTTGTAGACAACGGAAAAGGTATACTCCTGCAAGCGCAGTGCCCAGCGGCCGAGGCGGCCAGCAGGATCCTTCAGGGAAGAGAGCCAACATAAGGCGTGGTGATCGGTAATTACAGTGAAGGGTCGGCCAAACAAATAGGGTCTGAATTTTCCAACGGCCCAAACGAGAGCCAGACACTCCCGTTCCGTAATAGAATAGTTCTGTTCTGCTGATGACAGGAGACGACTGGCGTAGGCAATAACGCAATGTTGGCCGCGTTGTCGCTGTGCAAGAATGGCACCAATCCCGTGGCCACTGGCGTCGGTGCGAAGTTCCGTCGGGGCAGACGGGTTGAAATGGGCCAACACAGGAGGATTGGTGAGAATAGCGATGAGGGTGGAGAATGCGTTAGCCTGTTCTGGTCCGCATGAGAAAGGAACGCCTTTCTTCAGCAGATTGGTGAGAGGACGAGCAACAGCGGCAAAGTTTGGGACGAACCGGCGAAAATAAGAACACAGTCCTATAAAGCTGCGGACATCACGGGGTGAACGGGGACATGGAAACGCACTGACAGCGCGAACTTTGTCGGGATCGGGTTGCACGCCGGTGGCATTAACCAAATGGCCAAGCACTTTAAGTTCGCGGCGACCAAAACTGCACTTCTTTGAGTTCAGTTGAAGTCCGGCACGGCGGAAAAGTGCCAAGATGGAAGAAAGGCGACTAAGATGGCTTTCGAACGAGGGCGAGAAGACAATCACGTCATCCAAGTAACATAGACAAGTCGTCCATTTGAAGCCGCGGAGTAAGGAGTCCATCATGCGTTCAAACGTAGCAGGGGCGTTGCAAAGTCCAAAAGGCATAACCTTAAATTGGTAAAGTCCATCGGGTGTGACAAAAGCTGTCTTCTCGCGGTCTTGTTCGTCAACAGAGATCTGCCAGTAGCCGCTACGAAGGTCGATGGAGGAAAAGTAGCGGGCTCCATGTAAACAGTCCAAGGCATCGTCTATTCGCGGCAGCGGGTAAACATCTTTCCTTGTAATCTTGTTCAGATGTCGATAGTCGACACAAAAGCGCCAACTGTCGTCTTTCTTTCTAACGAGCACGACAGGAGATGCCCAGGGGCTGTTCGAAGGTTCGATGATATCGTTGCCCAACATCTTGTCGACCTCCTGCTGGATGACTTGGCGCTCAGAAAGGGACACACGATAAGGCCTCCGATGTACAGGCTTTGCATCGCCGGTGTCAATGCGGTGAGTCACAACTGATGTTTGACCCAGAGAACCGGCAGCAAAGTCAAAAATGTCGGAGAAGGATAACAAAAGGTTGCGCAGGTCCTGAGCGTGTTCGGGGGTGAGGTCAGAGGCAATCATTGCGGCAATATGTTCCATAGTCGCGGAGATACCACAAGTTGAACATTCCGGGGAGTCAACCTCTCCAATTAAATGCAAATACCTGCGCGTGAGTGCCACGTTTAAACGCAGTTTATGTAACAGCATGCATGATGGCGCGGAATTTCACGCGGAACATAAAACGTTAATGTTCGATCGCGGCTTATACGAACAGTCGGGCGCCTGGCTGGGCCCAGTAAGCTGCCGTAGTCTTCTTCATATAGTTCATTAAAACACACCTTAGTGAGAATGTACCACCAGTCTCAGGCCTTCCGGTGTGAACCTGCGGCATCGACGACGTGTTCCAGCAGTCCAGCATGCGTCTATTTCACGAGCGCATGCATTGTATACAAAAAGTCATCAGCTTGATCACGCGGCGAAGCAGTTTGGGTCCTTACCACGTGCGTCGCGAGGGTGCAACTTCAATTGCCCCCGTTTGCATAATAGACGTTTTGCATACTAGCCGCCTGGCTGGAAGAAATATAACAACTTGTAAAACTAGAAAATAAACGTAGTTATAATAAAGAGAACATTTATGTTAGGAAACGAAGCTGTTTATTTCACTAGGCATAGATCATCTGCATACCATATCATATCATATTCGCCCGTTGAGGCGGTGCGCTTTTGTTTTTAGAGTGGAGCGAATAAAACATTCATATTTATAATTAATTGCCAACGATCTCCCAAAAAGACATGAAACGCATATTTGTTTTATTTGCAATTGTCAAAAAATAGACATCAATAAAAGTGGTAGGTTGTTTTCCAGAACGTTCCTGCACCATTATCAGCCGTCTGTGAAGCAAAGCTACCGGGTTTTTTTTTTTGTTTTAGCATAAGCCTAAGAGCCAAGGCCCTTCCATAACACCGGAATGTATGCTCGAAATCTTCCAGGAGTAAACAGTATGTCCAGCTATTCATCATTTATATAAAAAATATTTATATATGACGTATACAACGCCATACCCTTTTGATGATCGAGCCATTGACGATAATGACCAAGTCGTATCTTTGCGGCGCAAGGATTCTCGAAAAAATATCGTATACAGATTTCAGCGCCCATATTATTACAAAATGGATATTTACCCTCTGTTTATTTCGTTCTTTATATATTTGTTTGTTTATTTCTTTCAGCACCAGAGGGCAAATAATGCAGCTGGAAGACAGGTCTACGTGCCCTTGTCTTTGAAGATGACATATGTTCTTTCACCCACACCGTTCAGTTCCGGAGCATTCTGGGCACCACTTCGTCAACCGCATTTACACTAGCTCCTCTAGTCTCATCTAATTTTCCTTAAAATGTAAACAGACAGATGGCTGACTATCGCCTATGTAGTCGTTTAGCCTCGATGACACGACGCATTCCTCGAAGCCGTTATCCCTTCAGAGGAATATCAATACAGCCAATCCACTGCTAGCACGTGCTTCGCTAACACAACTATTGTCATGCCAGAAAAAAAAAAAAGAATAATAATAAATAAAAAAAAAAAACGTCATGAGCTGTGGTAACAGCGCTACTTCCATGTATACCAGCGGGGAGTGTCCTGTAAGCTCGGGCATAAGCGACATCACGGTGGAACCGGCAAATTCTAGGAAAGGCCCCGGCGTCTTACAAGGAGAGAACACCAGAAAGCGTCACTGCGCACTGCTGTGGTGTATGTGAACAACGATGGAGTCAGCCGCGACAACTTCGAACCGAAAAGTCTCGACCTCACAAGCCGACCTCACTCAACCTCAAACTCAAGCATGAGGTACGTTTGTATGTGAACAACGATGGAGTCAGCCGCGACAACTTCGAACCGAAAAGTCTCGACCTCACAAGCCGACCTCACTCAACCTCAAACTCAAGCATGAGGTACGTTGGAGTCCGATTTGCTGACCTTGCTTTAAAACTTTCGAGCTGGTACCGATCGACCTAACCTGTACTTCCCCTCACTCCGTGAGGATTGCTCATCTCTGTTCGTGCCTCTACATTGTGCTGCCCCATTCGTGAAGCAAACATCCTTAAGTTTGGGTCTAGCCACCAGAGAAAGTGAGCGCAGTGAGCCCTTTCATTGATGAGAAGAGTGCTTACAGCGGTAGATGGATCCATACATAATGTAGATGGAAAAACCATGAAGGAAGCTGCATTTAGAGCAGAACTACGAAAGACGAGCAACCATCTAATCAATCTCACAATGGCAGGTCACCCCATCACTCGCGTATCGTCCTGCCGGATCCTTGAACTTCATATTCATGAGTTAACTAATTAGGCCAATGTTTCTACAACCGCTAACGTTTTCAATCAGTTTATGCATCTAGCTCGCCGCATTGTCAATAAGCACGCCGTGCTACGCGAGGTTCAAGTCAGGCAGCTTATCCACGCATTAACACTCAGCAAAATTTTATACACAATTACATACCTTACTCCAACCTGTCGCCAAAGACATCACATTGAGGTTGCGCTTCATATATTGTACAAGGCTGCCCTTAACGTCCCTGTACATACATACACGGAGTGCCTATACTCTACGGGGCTGTTCTTGCACATGGGAGGTCTCATAAAACAACATCGAGACCGGCAAATGGCACATTTTTCTAGCACCGAACAAGGACATTGGATACTTCAATAAGTTGCACTCAAACATATCGAATTCCCTATTATTACCCCTCCTTCCACGTTCCCAGACAACCTCAGAGTAACCCCATACCAAAAAAACGTTGCACCCGATACTAACCAAGGCAGACGTTCCGTTCCGCTCGCGTTTCCAATCATGTTCAGCCTACTAGTTCCACGTTCGTGCCCCGCCGGGGTGGTGCAGTGGTAAGACGCCCGACTACTGTGCCGGAGTTCCCGGGATCGAATCCCGGCCTCGGCGGCTGCGTTTCGATGGAGGCGAAACGAAGTGGCGTCGTGTGCTGTGCGATGTCAGTGCACGTTAAAGATCCCCAGGTGGTCGAAATTACTCCGTAGCCCTCCACTACGGCCCCCCTTTCTCTCTATCCACTTTCACTCCCACCCTCATCCCTTCCCTTACGGCGCGGTTCAGGTGTCCACAGAGCAAGTGTGACAGATACTGCGCCTTTCCCTTCTTATGAACCAACCAACCAACCAAGTTCCACGTTCGTCTACACAGATGCATCACGAACTAACGTCGGAGCGGCTGCTTACTCAATTGAGAGCTGTAGCGTAGTAGTGACGCATACCCTCAGCCCTTATATAGATCCTCCTCCTACAGCGACTCTCGAGACCCTGCTAATAGTGGCCAGTATTCAAGACCTCGCACAAGCACTCCCCCCCCCCCCCCCCCCCCCTCCATTGCTTCAGGATATACCATATGCACTGACTCAATACAGGCTATACGCGCCATTCATACAGAGAACTGCAGGATGATCTACACAGAGCTCTCACCAAACTAAGTCCGAACACTGTCACACTGAAGTGGATTCCTGGTCACGCTGGAATCCCAGACAGTAAGGTAGTGCATCGTCTCATCCGTGAACTTCAACACCGGGCGCCAGGGATTCCCTGGCCTTATCCACCCACGTGGGACTCTATTCTTCACTACAAAAAAGAAATCAATATTCATTATGACAACATTAGAGAGACGTTTCGTACACTTCCTGTTCCAGACTAATTTCTCACTACCACACAAATGCGCATTGTTAGAAGCATACAACTAAATACACTCCTTACTCCTGCCCGATCGTTTCCATATCGAATCAGACATTCCCCCGCATACCTAAATTTTTCTGAACACTATGCAAACTTATAACATTGCATGCTTTTATGCCCTGTCGCAATTCAATCACATCACTTTCCACACCCCCTTCTCCCAACGTGGCGGGCTTGGTTAGCCTCTGACCAGCTGAAAGATCTGTTGGCCTTGGTAACTCTGGGTCATGAAATTCCCGACGCTTAGAAATGCGTTAAATAAAGTTGTTTCCTCCTCCTCCTCCTCATCCTCCTCCTGAAAGAGGCAGGAATGGAAGGAGGTGGTTACAGATGCGATAAGTCGCATGCGGCTCGCGAGCCGAACTTTGACCACCCCTGGATGTGCATAGTGTTTATTATATTTTGTATTCATCGCTGCATACAAATGAAGCAATAAATAACAATTACTCAACAGTCTCTGGCGAGTGCGAGTTGTTCCAGCTCAAGAAAAACAAGCCGCGAGCACCGTTTACAAAGCGAGCGTGTAGGGTGTGTAATACAGCTGCCTTAGCGTGCAGGCCTTCGGGCATTCGCAAAACGGGAACAGGGCATCGCTCCTCGAAGGCGGGAGGCAGGTACAGCAGCGAATGCAGTTTGTTTGGCGTAATTTCGTTGTTCGGCTACTCTTTACTGAGCAACAACGGAAAAGATGGGATAATTTGTAAGTTCGTGGGATTAGATTTTTATTTTATTTTCTGTCACTTTAAGAAAAGAATCGTTTCATATAAATCATCAAATATGCCATAAGTGAACCTATTCTGATATCGAACTTTATGAGGAAGGGGGCTGTGTATTGTATTATTTTTTATGTTCTGCATTTCTATGACGAACATAGCAAACTGTCAGAGATCATTCAAAACAAGGAAAGCAAGATGCATGCTCAAAAAATGTTTGATATGCTCCTTACCCCTGAAACATGGGAACGTGACTGGATGGCTTAGGCGGAGCGGAGCGTGCTGTAAGCCAACCAGAAAAAAAGTAAGCTGAAACCCTTAATACTGCTTACGTGTGAGAATACGAAAGCATTATATGGCTATCAGATGAGTCTTCACCATGATTCAAGAATATGGGAATTGCCTTTACTTACTCTACCCCTCGCAGTACGATGAGCTGCCAACAAAGAGACAGGGATCAGTGCAGAGGACGGCGTCGGCGGCGGAAATTCAGCCGACCTGTCAGTAACCAGCCTTGTCACCTGCCAACTACAATCTGTCAGAGGGCCGCCGAAGTTGGCAGGAGAAACCTCGCCTTAATCAAGCCGTAGGAAAGCTCTTACATATCATAGGAGTAGTCTACTTGACGCGTGATCCACGGGTTTTTGTGGGCTCAATTCGCACCTCAAATTTGCTGCCAAAATTGGAAGCTCACTGTGCTGTTAGGTGCACATTATGGACAGTGGTGAGCAAAAGTTGTTATACAAACTTAGCCATGATGGAGCTCGGGATGATGATGATGATGATGATGATGATGATGATGATTAAACTTTAATTTCCACCGATTTAGGAGGCCCCCTACTCCCCGCTCCTGGCACGCAGGCCTGAGGAACGGGGGCTGGAACCTCCGCGACTAAGGATTGGCGAATATACATTGGTTATTCGCGGCCTCTGCCGCCAGGCGGACGGCTTTTTGCTGGTCAGCGGGGACGTCGCTTCGCAGCAGGGTTACCCAAGCTTTTCTACTTTTAATGTTGTCCCTAACACCCGGAGACTTAGGGCATTCCCAAGGCATATGGTCGAGGGTCTCCCTCGCTTCGCAGGCTTTACATTTATCATAATTTTTCTCATCTATCTGGGTGTGAAACAACCAGACAACTATCTGGGATCCAGACAATCGTGGCGGTGCCCCACTTTATCAACATGCATGTGTTACTGTAGCTGTTCCTGCAGCTGTCGCTAGGTAGCGTTTAGATGCCGTTTTCTAGAGGTCCGCCTAATCCGAAGTGTTGTATATTGCTTTTCCTTACGACTCTACAAACATCCCGCATAGTCATCGTATTCATACTCATTATAAGGCTTTCATGAAACAGCCCATATACCAGAGGAATGGCAATGAATTTCTTACCATGGACACCACTGCCGTCGGAATTCGTATTAATGGGGTTTATAATGTTTTCGTATTAAATAGAGATCATCAGACAGTGCACAACAATGATGCGCAGCAGCTTTAGATAGCGTTTCTGCAAAGGTTTAGTCCAGTTTTGATTTTTCAGGAAGGCTAAAATGACTTACTTTATGGCACCCATTCCTCCTTCCGCATCTAATCTCTCCATTCCCGTTATTCTGTGCACTCTCATGTCACTGCCTGCGGAACCATTCGTTTTTAAGATTTTGATGATAGCGGGAGGACGTGTTCGGCTTCTCGCCAAGTTCTTATGTACGCCCCATAGATCCCTTGTTTTAGCTGTTTATAACGGCCTCGTGGGAGAGTGCGCTCATTGAAAACAAGTGTCCCTGTCCACTCCACTCGCCCCGCTCTTTGTTAGGGGAAGTGGGCGAAAAAGATAAAAATGCCTCTAAACAACAATAGGGACCTAGCACGTCACCTCTAGCGTCCGGGAACACGCACATACATAGAAGCTACCCAGAAAATTCAGTCAGGAACCAACACGCAAGTCAGGGTGATATAAAACAAGCCATGAAATGTCGAACGCCTCGAATTCACCCACTTGAAAATTCAGGGCGCCTTCGGGTGCCCCGCTTCAGGCCCTGGCTGTGGAAAAGTAAACACGCCTAAACGCGTTACTCCACGAACAAGTACGGACAAAATGGTTCGGCCCTTCGGGCATGTTCTTAGCCTCCTGATTTTTTTTTTCTTTTTGTGCGCGGAGAAACCCACGCGCTGTCCTTTTATTGAAATTCCTCGAGTTTTCGAAATTTTGTTGAAATTCCTCGAATTACAGTTCTGCGCTTATATTCCTTCTTCATGTTTTCACGAATTCTTTGCCCGAAAACTGTTTTTCTTTTTCTTTTTCAGAGAACCGTTCCGTCTCCTCTCCCGCTTTTGTTCTTTCTGGCTGCCCATTGCTGTTCTTGCCGTACGCAATGCGCCTGTCTTCTTGCAATTCACGTATTTTTTTTTTTTATTCTGATGGAACGTTTGCGGTCTTCATTCGCGCTTCACCATTCTGCGATGCGATGCTTGTTTGTTCAACTCACGCTCATTTAGACCCTAGCTGTTTGTTTTGGCCACGCCTTGGAACAGCGTGAACAACCCAACGTAGTTCCATGTCTGTCAATAGCGCGAAGATGAGTTGTCTGGAGCCGTGTTCATTGAACAATAAGATGACAGCTTCTGGCAAGTGCGTAAAACGTCCGCGTACGCTTCAGGGTACACAGTAAATTTATGGTTCTACAGTGAATTCAAACACAGACAATCAAATCAATAAAATTTCTTTTTAATTACTGCATTTGACATGCTTCCTACAGGCTGACGTTTCGATGACGTAGGAAATAAAAGGTAACTGATTAATCCGGCGACATAAAACTTAACGATTGCAGCGCTACGCGAGAGCATTTATTAAGGTTTGGAGACCATCTAGACCCTTTCACAGCAGACATACGTTAAGAAAGCGCAGGAAGTTGTTACCACGCATCCAGGCTGATTAACGGGGCAAGTAAGGTTCGTTTCTTAACTCTTGCTGCGCCCTCATTGCAAAACCGCCACGAACATGCACCCCCGGGGACAAAAGTGTTATACTCCACGCCCTGCGAGAAAACTGCCCGCCAGATTTTTCCGACAGAGAAGCAGTTATTTCTGAGATATGCATTGCGTGCCCTCCTTAATATACTTGCCTTTTTTTCAAGCAATTTTGTGTGGCGCATTTATTTATACTGAAAAAATGCAATCATTGCTGTTCGCGTGGAGTATACCACTTTTGTCCACGACACCCTTCGTTCACTTTCGCACAAAAAAGCTGCTCCTTTCTTGTTACCATTGTCGTGCTCAACACATGACGCGAAAAACACTGGCCTCCTTCAGGTTTTAACGCGAAAGCGTTAAGGCTCCTGTTCTGAAAAAAGAAAAAAAAATCAGAAAAAAAAATATTTAAAAGAAAAAGAAAACCAAGGAAAAAGTCTGGCGTTGGCGCTCAGCTTTGAGACTGGGGCAACGTTTGGCAAAATGTTAAACATCTTTATTGCACGACATACATTTCACCTCACATTTGTTGTCGGCATGAACTCCTATCGTAAACTATACTATCAGGTCAGCATCGTCATCATCAGGTATAGTTGACTATACGTGATCCAACTCGACTATCAGGTGGATGTTAAATGGGAATCGGAATGGTATAGCAACATGAACACTACACAAGGAACTTTTGCGTGACAACTTTGGTAGTAAAGAAGAGAAATGAGGCGCCAAATGGGAGGTCCGTTAGCGATGCCTAATGAGCAAGATGCGCGCCAGGGGCGATATAGGGCTGAGGTGCTCTGCGACAGGAATATCTGCTGTGCATGCCGTCGTCCCAGCATCCGCTTCGGTGGCTCGACAAGAGCTGGTGTCATAGTTGCTACGGCAACAACCTGCGAGGCGCAGGCAGTATTGCCTCGGCTCTGACACTGTTATGCGGGCTTTGGCACTAAAAATCACAGCCTGCGTCTGACTCGTGGTAGCTGGAAGATGACATGTCCGGCCAGTGACTGGTAGGAGAGCTGTGTGTCGTCACAAGGGCACATGGCAGTGTCGGCCGCAGCTTTTCGGAAGGTTAGATGGGAGTCGAACACGTGACTTTTAGTCAAACACGCTACGCCTACGACCTAGCAGGCATACTCGTACTGTTTGGTTGAAGCGGGGCCTTATATCTACGTTGAGCCGTCTTTTGAGTGATGCGATAGCTAAGGAGCCTACGATAATGGGTTGTGTAATAGAACAGGCGCAAAGTAAGAGATTAGTATTTAAGCTCGTAGCGAAGTGGAGACGCCACTGACGCTGTCGCATCATAACCTTAAAGGCAAAGCTCAAGGCTGTCCCTATTATTTCAGCGTAGGGGATTGAAATGGCACCGAAAAGCTTGCGATTCCGATGAGTTGGGACCTGATAACGTACAGATCTCTCTAACTCTGCTGTATATGAACCCTATATTAGAGCTTCAATCAACATCCTATCGGGCTACGAACGTACTGCGCAGTGACGGCTAACAAGCACCTAACGCGGTGAGTGTCGCAACGTGTTCAGGCGGATGGAGACATACATAAGTAAAGGTACCCGATCCACTTTCCTCATCCTTCTCTGCCTTCTTTAGCACCCCGTTCAGCTTCGCCTGGCTCGATGCGCCCGACCTCACTGCTGTCGGTGCGTGCGAGGTGACGCCGAAGCTCTTAGGGCAACAAGGCGCGTGCACCGGCGGGCCTCGGCACCTCGCAGCGATACGGGACCTGCGGGGAAACGCTTGGGAAAAAAAGGAGAAGAAGCGGTGAACCGGAGGAGGCGACGGGGAGAAGTGATCTTGAGTATCACGTTGGCTTCATGCGCCCAGGTCCCAACGGGAGCTCGAACCGGGAACGTGGCTCCCGTGGCAGTAGTAGTCTTCTCCCTTCGCTGCCTCTCTCCTTCTTCGTTCCCGCAGCCACAACAGCGGTCCGCTGCGCGGACGCTGACATCAGCGCGCTTCCGTTGCTTTTGCGTTTCTCTCCTTTTTCTTTGTTACATCCGCTGCTCCCCTTCTCGCCCTAGACCTCAACTCGGCGCTTGATTACGTCACGGAGGACCACTCACATGACGGATGACCGCTGGCGCCACCCTCCCTCCCCCGAATGCCTCTTTCCTCGGCTGGCAGACTAATGAGGCCGAGTCAGGCCTTGCGGGACCCGCTGCGGTCTCCTCCTCTCCGGTCTTTCCCATTCTGTCCCCTTTCAGGACACCGTTCCCTTCTTCCTAGCGTGAACAGCGTCAAGTCTCGTCTGGAGGCAAATAGAGCGGGGAAAAATAAAGATGCGAGGAAAGAGCAGAGCTCCTGTTCTCGCCCCCTCTCGTCCACCGTCGCTACGGGTCTGCTGCGTTTTCTTCGCCCGATTCCTGACGGGACGGGGCGAGCCACTCTTGGTTTCGCGTGTCAATGAAGACCGGATCGGCTATGACGGAAGTGCGCGCCCTCTTTTCGCGGTGCTTGGCTCCAGAGAAGAGGACCCGCCGCAGAAGTGATCGGCCAGGGAACGAGGAAAATAGAAAGAGGAAAAGAAGAGATATACTGAGAGGGCAAGCAAATTGAATAATTTTTTACATGGTGCACTGGAGCTGTAGGTTCTTGCACATACTGGATAACGTAAATAGAATGCTCCATATACTAAGCAAATCAATAATAGAGCATGATATCTTTTTTTGTTGAGAGGATAAGCTTTCGGGAGCGCTCAGGTCTTCTCTGAGATCCCAAGTTTATCCACGATAATCACGAAAGGTATGCTACCACGAGAAAAATGAAAGCATAACACAAAAGAACGACGATGCACACTACGCACATTCGTAATTTCTTTTTGCGTGTCTTTTTTTTTTTTGTTTCAGTAACGTGCTGTCTTCTGCAACATTAAGCCTGACTAGCCTCGGTTACTGTCCTGTTGTTTTTCCGTTATCACTGTACCCCACAATGTGTAGCTCTCGAATTCTGTATCCTGTAACGAAATGGAGAAAAAAAAAAGAGGATGATAAATGCAACACAACTCCTTGCAGTGCACGTCAACTAAAACAATCGAATACGCCATATAACGCCCCAGAAAAGCGAAAGGCAGTTCAGTCTGCAGGGCGAACAAGAGTTGATTCACAGACGGCAGTAGTCCGTGCCTTCGTGAATGGCTCACCGTAACCGTCGGGCGGGTTCCAGAGTAACGCTTGATGGGAGATATGCTGGCGCGTGCTGAATATCCAGCGCATTTCTCCTTTCTTCTTGATCGCTTCCATAGCCCGACAAAATTTCTCTAATCTCTTTTTATTTCTGGTGAAGCTGTGTCACCTAAGAGTCCAGATGTGCCGAACGCGTTCGCGCGCTAGCTCCACGCGACCCGTTTTGCGACAGACCATGAAGAGATGTCCCTTCCGGTCACGCTAAGCGCCGAGAACACAACCGTACTGGCTTCTTTCATCCTCTCTCCAACAACAGCGCTGTGACCGCAAGCAGCCGCCGATTCACGAGCCGTGCCTGGCGGGAGGGACACCCATCTCAATTGGGCTCCTCGTGGGAACAATCACGACGCCCGTGTACGAGACAGGCCTGCAAAGGATTCGACCAGGTGCGCGGTGCTCAGCCACAAGCAGCGTGCGCACCGCGGCCGTCGCGATGACAGCGGGAAGCACGCGACGGCAGAAGAACGCGCTCGCGTTAGGCCTCGCATCACGCGATGTTATAGGCTTAACGAGGCGCCGCCGTTCGGTCAAGCGCTCGTCCGCGCGGCTGGCGAAACGGCGGCGGCGCGCCACTGGAAAAATTATCCAGATAAAGACTGCAGGCGGCGTTTCTGGTGTGTTTTCGATAGCCGCGACAAAAGCCAAGGGGAGGGTTCGCCGCGGCGAGCAGCGAGCGCGATCATTAAACCGCGAAAATGGCGGAACGGCGCCCGTTGGCTGTTCGTGCGTTTTGCCTTTATTTTCTCTGCGCCTTTATTTCGTCGTCTCTCCGCGGCCGCTTTGGTCACTCGAAGTCGATAGAAGGCGTAACGGGCGCGTGCGATATGCTGCTGAGCGCGTGGCTCTCTCGTGGGCGTATGGCACGCGGAGGGACTTTTGGCGGTCGTCTGCTTCCGCCGGAAGTCAGGTGCTTCCGTTCCCGCCGCTTCCCTCTCTTCTTTATTATTATTATTATTATTCTTTTTTTTTTTTTTTTTTTTTTTTTTTTGATGGGCGTTGTCGCTGCGGTCAGGGTCTTGCGGGCTTCTTTTGTAACTGTCGGCCGCGTCGTACATCGTGCTTTGACGTAAAAAAGAGATACGTTACATATTTTTGTCCTCTTGCTGAATACAGAATGTATTTCGCTTATGCATGACTGCATATTCGCGCTACCCTTTGCGGCTTCGCTGAATGTATTCTCTCGCGTTTGCTTTTCCATCCATGACGTCCTGGCTACTTCACCTAGACGCAGCTTGTATGTTAGTCTGACAAATACAGCTGCGTACATATAATAAAAAAGCGCTGAAAGCATGGCAGAGATGTTAAAATCTTATAACTTCCTTGCCTATTCAGGCATATAATAATTTGTATTGACAATATTCTATAACCATCAAGGCCTTTGCGATGCCATAAAAACCTTATACACAGCATGGGCGACAACAGAAAACGAATAGCAGTCCTGCTTACGATACAGCCTATCGCGTAAATTATCTAGTACGAAGCTCCAGACAACTGATATACGTACTAACAGCGAAACGTGCACCTTCACTGAAGCCGGTTAAAGTCGCAACGCTTCTAAACATTGAAACCATGCTGTTCGGACGACCGCTTAGCTTGGCGCCTGCTCTGTATATGGCGGAAAAGAAAGACTTCAGCTTCATTTCCTTGCCGCGGGATTCCTACAGCGTTGAGTGTTAGCGACCAATTTGTGACCAAATCAAACGAGCGTGAAAGGACTGCGCGGAGAGGGGCAAGCAGTCGTGTTGGCGCGTGCACGGGCAACGACACGACCACTTCTCGACTACAGCGGAGCCAAGCCAACGAGGAGAAACTCATAAATCTACCGAAAATAATCCTCGCCTCCTTATCCGACTCAAGTTCGCCGAAGAGTTGGAAGCGCTATATCGACTCGTCTTCGGCGCCTGGAGCGAAAGATGACGAAATGAACACCGAGGAACCGTGATGAGGATCAAAAG
Organism: Amblyomma maculatum; assembly: GCF_055883805.1. Classification (NCBI taxonomy): domain Eukaryota; kingdom Metazoa; phylum Arthropoda; class Arachnida; order Ixodida; family Ixodidae; genus Amblyomma; species Amblyomma maculatum. The sequence continues at coordinate 54,248,548 of NC_139345.1, read as the reverse complement.
AAGAGAGAAAGGAGTATTCTCGAATCCGCTTCGAAAGAGTGAGATGTCGACGACGGCGATTAGAAATGGAAGAGCGCTTCAACTTGGGATGAAATGCGCATGTATTGAGTAGTACGCCAAAAAGAGGGATCAAAATGAGAAATAGTCAGAAAGCAAAAGTAATCGCCCGATGAAAAAAAGAGGATAGAAATTCGTAAACTAGACATAACGACAAAAAAAAAAAAAGAAACACCGTAAGAGAATAGAAAAAGCAAAAGGAAAACAGAGTGAAACGATGCCAACGGCACGAATGAGCCCGTCTTCAATTCGAAGAAAGCGCAAATCAAGCGTCCATAGCCTCTCGCGAGAGGGTTGATCGCGAGCTAGGGGTCTTAAATAATAATCATAAAGATTGAGGAGCGACGTATACGAGAAGGACAATTTTTTTTTTTTTTTGAGAACTTGGAATATACTCTACGAGGCGAACTACAACGACGCGAGCGAGTTCGTTTTCTGGTCGGAGTACATGATTGAGAAGAGAAGATATATGCGCAAGGCGAAATGACTCCCACGGTTTCTACGCTCGTATTTCCTTTCTTAACGCTCATTCTCAGCCATTCGAAGAAAGCAAAGCTGCAAATATGCAAAAGCTAGATTAACTGGCTCTAGGTTTTCCCTTCGTCTGTCTCAAATGTTCCGAATTTTAGACGCCTAAACGCTCGCATGAGAAATGAGGGCGTTCTAGCATCGAGCGGAAGAAGCCGCAGGCTGAAAAAAAGGGTGAACCGAACGCGCCAGGGACACATTCGAATGAGGAAAAAAAAACAAAACAAAAAAGAGAGATAGAACGAGGCAACTGGCGCGCGATAGAGAAATGTCAGCGACTATGTACAGCGCAATGCTATTCGCCGCGGAGGAGAGGCTCGATGCGCGCGCACTCGATTCAGCCACTGCATGAAGCGCTGTGCTTTTAAATCTTGTGGGATCCGCACTGTCTTCAACATGCTTTTCCACAGTACCTCTGAATCTAGCTAGACTTGTAAACTGTGAAAACTTTATTTATTTATTTATTTATTTATTTATTTATTTATTTATTTATTTATTTATTTATTTATTTATTTATTTATTTATTTATTTATTTATTTATTTATTTATTTATTTCACAGGCTCCTTGTTAGGAGTATTGTGTGAGTGGGGTATACAAATGAAATAACAAAATGTAAGAGCAAATACAACAAATAAAAGAAAACGTTACACAATGGTTACACGAAAGTATTGAACACGAGACACTAAGCGGAAAGAAACAGTTATACAAAGTTTAAAATAAGGCTACATAGGACAAAATACAATTATCACTTGAAGCTAACAAGAGGGTAATAATATGGATTTTATTTCAGTTCAGGCGTTCAGTCGTGTCCGACTCTTCGTGACCCTATGGACCATGTCACGCCACGCTTTTCGGTTTCTCACTATCTTCTTAACATCACATAGCTTCATCTGCAATGCCTCGAGAATGCCATCTAACCATCGCGTTCGCTGCCTACCCCTTCTCCGGCGACCCTCAACCTTTCCCAACATCAAATCTTTCTCCAGCGACTCCTCTCTTCTCATCAGATGACCAAAGTAGCTGAGCTTTAACTTTAGAATTTGACCCTCCAATACTATGTCAAAATATTATTGTTTCTAAAAGCACAGAGACCAATTATTAAGCAATTATATCAATTATTATTTCTCTGAACGCTGCAGTATCACTGATATTAGTAACGTAATCAGGAAGGTTATTCCAGAGGCTTATGGCACGTGGGAAGGCAGACTTAAATGCTTTAGTACGACCGAAAATGTGCGTGAAGCTATTGTGATTGTGAAGGCGATGAGATGTACGGAGATGTGGAGTATTACTTGTGCAAGGACGTTGTCTTAAACAACATTGCTATTTACTGCACATGCACTCTGCTAAGCAATATACGCGACTGGTTTTGTTCTCTACATCATGAAATAAAACGAGAAGACATGCGCTCCTTTTTTTTTTCTTCAATAAATGAAAACTGCTACTCGCCCCACTATAAGAACATGAAATGGAAAGGAAAGTGTGGAGGAGGGGAAGGGTACTAAGCTGTCAGGTGTTTATGAATAAGCTACCGCCACTATAAAGAAATAAAAAGGGCAGAGTCCATACAAACATAACTTTTGGTTCATTTATACGTCTCAGCGTATCATATATAGCTCGAGTGCACGGCTGAAAAGCAAGCGAGCTCAAGCACCGCGAAAAGCGGGTGATTTCTCATTGTTTTCACGGAGTCGTAAAGTACGAGAATGAAGAACACTATAATGGAAGGCTGAAAAGGCGCCCCCGCCGTAGTGCATGCAACACTAAACCGAACCGCATGGGGGCATATAAACAAAGTAACGGCGCAGTCAGGATCTCCTTGCAAGTTGCAGGAAGGAAGGTGTGGGGCCACTTTACGGTCCCCATATAGCGAGGACACACTCAGACAAATGGAGGTGGTGTACTGAAGGAAAGGTTGGGCGGCTGGGAGAAGAAATGGAAGGCGGAGTAGAGGTAAAAAGCATAGCTCCTCCAACGTAGCATAAAAACCGTTATCGTCGTGGCGTGTACATATTCCACGGGGCACATGCTCTGCCGGAGCGTATACACTCCTTGTCGGCGCCGCTCGCGGAGAAGTTCGTTTACGGTTGCCGTCATCTGCAACTGCTGTAATCTCTGCTTTTCGGTTTGTTGCCGCCTCACATGGCAGACATTAGTGGCTTCGTAAAGAGTAACACGTTTCAAGGACTAAGCTAACGATAAACGAGCACTCCTGCATGAAGCGTGCAGAGTTATTTCGTTAGCCATTCCCTGAACTCGCAACTCTCTGAATGGTCGCGTAGAGTTATTTGGCCCTTCAAAACGCCGTCATGGTCTAGTCCAGCCAAGTGGGTGGCGGGGCCTCTCGCCTTTTCGTTTATGCGTTCGCAGCTCATGACGTAAACGCTTACGTACCGAGAACTGGGTGGGTGAGGGGTGAGGTTGATGGGGCCGGGCGTCGCTTTATGGAATACGGTGAGCGCGCGCGCGCTTAGCCAGTTCCTCTTGTGGCTTGATTTAGGGAAAGCCGGGAGAGAGGAATGACGCTCGTTACATCATAGGGAACCGTGGGGGCCGGCGGCAGCGGTCACCGCGTAGCCGGCCGTACGTGTGGACACCCCGGCGCTATGGGAGCTCGCACTCGCGCATCTAACGCCTAACCTGGGCTAACGTTATTACGGGTGGGGTAGATGCGATGCTTTGCTGTCCGCGCCGCAGTGTGGTGAGACGACGACCGTGTTTATCTGCGCGTATACATTTACACGCACTGCCCCATCCCCGCGAGCGCAGATACAGACAGACGCACACACAAACATATAAACACACAAACATTTATTGCAAGCCCCGTAGTCGCGAGCACGTAAATGTATAGATTTATAAGTGAGCAGCCAGAAGCGCGGCTTGCTTTAGGGCTCGGGGGAGGGAGCAGAAAAGGGGGAGTTGTGGGGAGAGGAAATGTCTGGATGCGGCAAGATGGCGACGACGAAGCGGACGACGGGTAATTCGTTTTCATTTGGGGAGGTGGAGCGGTCTGCCGCCGCTACGCTGAGGCGGACCCGGACCCAGAGTGGAATTTCGTGTCGCGGCGTGACTTTTTGACTCGGCCGACATATTTCGTGCCACGCTTTCTCGCGCCTTTTGGGATGCGGGAGGGAAAACGGGAAAGTAATGCGGGAAGTGGGAAGCACAAGTAGAGGGAGAGGGCAGAAAAAGGACGTGGCCAAGTGTTGCTCGATATTCGGCGAAAACGCCGAAGATGTGTGAGGGACACGGGAAACTGCCGTGGTGGAAAGGAGAGGGCGGAAGTGCGGGAAATGTAGCGATCCGTGTGTGACGAACGCAAAACTAGACACTTCGAGGGAGAAAGAGAACCGTTTCGGGGTGCACTTTGAGGAAAGGAGTGCCTTGCGGCAAATGAGGAAGACGTTAAAGTCGAGCCATAGAGAGGGAATTCAGAAACTGTTTAGGGAGACAAAAAAAAAAAGAAGTGTTCCTTCAGTGAGCTTCCCTAAAGGTTGGCTTATGCCGGGGCAGCGAAAGAGAAACAAACAATAAAATTAGAGGCTAAAACTAAAGCGATGGGAGAAAAATGTTTTCAAAAATGCTTTTAAGGTGGCTGGGTATTTAGGGAGACACGCCGATGGGCGGGTAAAGAAAAATCTTCCTTCGGAAAATATAGTGGAGAAGCCAGAGTCACAGTATATGCGGGGGTAGAGGGTCGGGTTGGGTTGCTGGAGAGGAAGGGCAATAATGGCTGATAAAATGAGTAGCTGGCGAAAAGGGGGCGAGAGCATTGACGTGGAAATCGGGAAGTGAGCGAGGTTGCTTCGTTTTCGTCCTAGCTGAGGAAAAAGGAGAGGCGAAAGCGTTGCAGGTACATGGCAAGCTTACAGGAAGAGGCAGAAGAGATATGCGGCAGGAATGAAAGAGATTAGGGAGACGGGAGCTCGTGCGCTCGTGAGAAATGTCATCTTCTCCACGCAGAAGACGAAGAAGAAAAAAAACTTCCACGCCACCAAAATTATTGATGCGCCACTCGTGGGCGATGCGCCGACTCCAAGGGCCGCCCTTGCGGAGGCGTCGGTGTGATGCCGGGAATTGATGCTTCGCGTGCGGGAGCTTTATTTGGGAAACTTTTGCGGAGGGCGCAAACGCTTCGTGAATCGTCGTTTTGGCGAGTATGCACTCCTTCGTCTGGATCGGAAAGGAAAAAGGAAAGCTTGCGCCCGCTTGAGTTGGTTGCCCTGGGAGGTGGAGGAACGAAGGCGGAGCATGAACAAAAGAAATTGCCTTCGAAGACTGTTCCCCACAATCGTTTTCCTTAATCGCCTCGCTCCTTTTACTCAAACACAACGCGACCGGGCAGAGTGAGTGCCCGATAAGGACTAAATAGCCAGTGATGGAACGAAATTTTCATTACGGCTGAAGACGGAAAGCTCTTGGACGTCGAAAACCACCTTCTTAGGAACTCTACTCAGGGGCAAGGTGTTTGGGGCAATTCGTAAACGAGAGCAGCTTCATGAAGGCAGGCTTTGTCTCAAGCTCTGGAATACTGAGGTGAAGTAAGTCGTTCAGGTGAGGGGATGGCGGCGGACCGGTAGGAAGTCACGGCCCTTGCGTCGGGAAGCCTATTAAGAGAGAGAGAGAGAGAGAGAGAGAGAGAGAGAGAGAGAGAGAGAGAGAGAGAGAGAGAGAGAGAGAGAGAGAGAGAGAGAGAGAGAGAGAGAGAGAGAGAGAGAGAGAGAGAGGAAAAACAATACTTCAGTTAGACACATCCGTCGTCGCCTTCCAGCAAAGACCGGTTTGACGTTATGGGCATCGTTCGGGGGCGGGGCCTGTATGTTAGGGGCAGAAGGATTGATACGTCTAGGAAACTACAAATCTGTCATTGGGACTGCACATTGGCTTTTGCGGGCTGCTTAAGACCTAAATGTGCAGGTGAGGACATTTACAGCTTTAAATTCCAAGTCTCCTAATGTCCAAGAGGAAAATTCTAGAGAAGAAATCTAGAAGCATCGCGTGTCTATATAAAAAAGAGAACGCAGCAGGGATTAACAGACAGTGCATAAATAGGGCTAAAATTCTACGGAGTGCTCCAGTTACCTCTTAATGCAGCTGCTTCTGCATGGCAGTCTGGACTTGTTAGGGTGAGCATGCTGATCCCGACACTTCATAGTTTTATATCGGTCACATTGCAATGCGACGTTAAATTTTAGGTTAATTCTTTAATGTCTGCTGTTATTCAAGGCTTCATTTTGTTCAACAGGGAGACTACTTGTGAAGACTTGGGCCGAACATTAGAAGTACGCTGGATTTCCAGCCTAGAATAAGGCATAGAAATATAATTTTCGCTTTTAGGCTGTAGACAACGTGTGATTCACGTTCACCCGGCAAATAACGCTCTTAGGCGTTGCCATAGGCGCTCTCTCTAAATATGTGCTGATGTAGACCTTCCTGTCCTTTCCTACACCCTCCATGTTCCTCCCGAGTTTGAAACCTATATTATTATTTTTAAGCTTTCGGGGGTACGCGAAAGCGCGAGACAAAAAAAAAAAAAAAAAAAAAAAAAGAGAATACGACAGTTCAAAGAGAAAGCACAGAAACCTTACTCTTGAAACAAGCAGCTCAAAAAGTAGATAGGGATGAGTTTAAATGCAGTTGTTTCGAAACTGTAGGGCGACATCTGCTGGGAGGAGTGGCCTGTTCGTTGCGAGTTGTGGTCTCCCAGCCAGCGAACGTCTGTGGCTGTAAAAGCGCGCCAGCGAGGGAAGCAATGCAGCGACGGCAAGGAGGAGTGGCGCTGTGAGCGAAGCTCAGTGAGGCTTCCCCATTTTGACAAATGTATTTTCAAAGCGGGCCAGCTCGCAGATTACGGGGCCCTCTTTCAGCAACCTGGATGAACCGTATGAAAACAATCAAAACGGCAGAAAGTGATGCGTGGTTTTTAGCGATCAAGTATAGTGCAACGGCACACGCGGCTGGAATCTTGTTGAATTCGCATGATAAAAAAAAAATAAAAATAAAAATAAAACGGAATGCAGGCGAGCTTGACTCCGTTAGCGCTGGTCATCAAATAGGTATCAAGATCTGCTTTTAGGTTGCAGCGTCTCTCGTTTTTCGTCCAACTGGTTTCGCAATTGGTGTTTATTTCCTGAGCGTTCTACCTCGACGTATGGGTGAGCGCTGCGCAAAAGTATAAAGCTTGACATTACATGTTTTTTTTTTTCTTTGAGCTTGACCGCGTTGATCGACAAAACCGGGGCAGTTCGGTCGTCTGTCAAATGAAATAATGAACGCAGAGACAAGCCACGTTTTTGGCCTTCAATGAAACTCTCATTTTGCCTCTTGGAACGTGGTCACCCACGGAAGTTAAAAGTGCCAGCCAACTGGATGTGTCAACGGTGATACTTTTCAAAACAGCCACAAGCTGTAGACGTTCAATAGCAGATGCGTTTGCACGGGAGTAGCGCTCAGCCGAAGTCGTTGCTCTTCGCAGTATAGTGAAGCAAAGCTTCTGGTATGTGTAACCTAGCAGACTTCGAAAAAACAGTGCACACAAAACAGGACAAGAAAGACATGACACCACAGTCGCTAACAACTAAGCGTTTATTCACAAAATGCAGAACATATACTGAAATGCATACATAAAACAACAACCAAACATTAGCAATCAAGCAGGTGCGTCTAGATATGACAACTGCCTTTCATGCAGGACAACTGATAGGTCACTGATACACGTGGTCTCATTCTTGCCGATATTGTATAGGCCTCTGATACCACTATAGTTAATTGAGTGGGATGCCGAACAAAACTTTAGTTTCACCAAGTTTCACCCACAAGACTCCAAACAGTGCCTGGCAAGATTAGATGAGGGCCTCTTTTCTAAAGACAGGTTGTGTTCTGTGAGCGAACGTTCAAACAACGGTCAGTTTGAGCGATATATATAGGTCCGGCCATATGCTGAGCGGAATTAGTACACTCACCTTTTTCACACGTGACACTCCTGATAACATGATTCGCAGAGCGGATTACCTTCCGCTTACCACGCACGCCATAACTAGAATGCTTTCCAGTCCAGGCGTAGATAGAACCCACTTTTTTCGGGGCGGAAAATAAGACATCAACACTGTACCTCTTGCCCATGCGTTCTTAGTTGATGTGAAAAGAGCGAAGAACATACGGAAGAACCGTTACCCTTTTTTTTTTCTTTCCCTCTTCAGCATACATCCTTGAGTCTTTTTAGCATCTTGCAGCAAGCTAGAGCCACATCTTCTGGAAACTCAAACTAGCTCAAACGTCGATCTTAAGCCTAGCAGACGGTCCGTATCACGCACTAACTCGCACAACATTGTATCCAGCTGGTAGCAGAAGCCGCCGACTCGCGCGTTTGAAGGAAATTGAGCTACACTTCGTCATGTGCTTGGGGGAACATATGCGATGGGTATCGGTCATTCTTTCTTCACACGTGCAATCCGACACTGCCTTATATTACCTGGGCTCTTGGCGCAGCTTTGTGGAACCATCTTGAAAGTGCGTGTGGGAACGCTTAGGTAAAAACAATGCAAAAAAAAAAAACAAAAAAAAAAAACTAAGGAAAGTGGAGCATCTGGCAGCAACCTCTTCGAATAATTCCTTTAGAATGAAAAGCTTGCTGATTATAAAGAGAAACCTAGACCAGTCCTTCGCACTGCAAGCAAGAAAAATGGAATGGACAACTGCAGTTAACGCATAAGCGTGGTCTCAAACAGGGAATGTTGTCCGACAGGTGACTTTGCGAGCTTCAAGAAAGACCCTCATGAACTCTATGCAACCCTGAGTTCTGCTTGTTTCGATAAGTGCCGCAATACATGACAACACTTCAGAGTACCGAGAGCGTAGCCCTTAATACCTGTTACCATAGTACCGAAAGGGTCAACATGTGTCCCTCTGGAAGGTAACGGTATTAGAGAGTAGAGAGAGGCGCATGAACAGCACTCGCCTACGTTCTGTGCTGTTAACTTCCAGGTGGATTACCAAAAAGCCCAAGATACTATTATGCCATCTCTTTCAGCTGCAATAGGGCATGATCTGCGTACAACTAGCGATAAAAATACCTTACACATACAAAGGACCAGCGACGCTTATTACGAGACGCGTTTTTCAAGTTGCCGCAATCAGCAGGGTAACTACATTTCAAGTCTAACAAGAATGCGCAATAGAGACCAGAGTACAAGGTAACCGCCACATTTAGAGTGCCTTGTAAGTGCATTTATCGCTAAAAAACAAACAAAAACACTTTCTTCGCAATCGCAGATCTCTCGTCGAACCCTGCAATGATTCCCAATGCTGAAAGAGTCGGGGAGGAAATTTATTCCCGTCGATTGCGGCAGGCTTGGGTGAAGGGGCGGGTAGCCGGCACAACTGCGTCTGCTAAAAAATTTGTCCGCCCCGTGAGCACGCACGCACGAAGCGGAGCCGACTTGCGGAATGGCACGGGTTATCTTTGTCGCGGATCTCGAAGAAAAAGAGGCGCGCATTTAGACGCCGGGGCGATGCAATGGATAGTGTGTTCAACTGCATCTACCCTCCAACCCCCTCCGCTTTCCCCTCACCTTTTCTACTATTCTGTCTTCTTTTCTTTCCTTGCTCGCCTCTTTCGCACGGAAGCGGACAGCGTATAACGAGATGCCAACGCGCGCACGCACAAAGGCAGCCAGCCCTGGCGGCACGTTTTGTACGCCATTTTTCTTCGAGGGGTAGGCATCATATTTCTTCCTCTCCCATAGTCGAGAGAACGGGCGCGTCTTTTTCAACTGCGTTGAGTTTTTGAAAAATGGTCGCAACGCCGCCGCTTGGCTCCACCGCGCGCTCCTTGTTTCTCCAATGCGTTTTCTTATTTTCGATTCTTAATCTTCGTTTTTTTTTTCTCATAGAGTCCAATATTTTTGTCGGTGTCTTTTATTTTTTTTCCTTACCTCTTTTGTTCGTCCGGTTGTTGGACCTTTTGTGGCGAAGCTAGGCTTAACACTTTGTTTTCTTGCGCCGTCCTACCCAGTTCGCGCCGTCTTCATTTTCCCTTTGGTTGTCACTGTCCAAGCTGGAAAGTAAAAAGCAGGAGGGAGGAGGGAAGAGAAAGAAAGAGTGAATGAGTGAGCGCGAATCTTCGCGCCTCTTCTTTAAAGCGAGAAAATCGTAATGTAATTTCACACAAGCGGAGAGAGAGAGAGAGTTTGAAATGCGGAGCTAGGTGTGCACTATTTTAATTCTTCTTTCGTTCTTTTTCACAGATGCAAAGGGGCTGTCAGGGCGCTAGATAAAACTTTGATCCATGGCCATGAGTGAGTTGTAATGGTGTGTCGTGAAGGGCCTAATGCATTTCTTTCTCGTGGAATTCACACAAACGACTTCTTCTTCCGCAGCTAACTCTTGAAACGATGCATCACGAGCACAAAAAGCTTTATTTAGACGTAAGTTCGAGTTAAAACGAGTTGCTTCTCTAGATGATATGCAACTGGAAGCGCTTCGTTAAGCTCATGACAGAAACTTCTGACAGAGTGCAATTAAGATTATAAGTTACGCTCAGTGCTCACATAATTGCCAAGCGTTCCGAAGCAAACGACATAATTAGCGTCTGGTGGGAAAGAGTTTCAGATTTTACCATGGTGTGGACCGCACTCGTTTCCAGTCTGAGACGAAACGAGGCACTGTGTTACGTACTAACGCTTTCTGAAGGCACTTGTCGCACGAGATTATTTTTTAAGAACCACCTGAGCACGTCTGGACCCGTAATCATAGCTCCACCCTTTGTTACCTTTTGATTCCATACTATGATATCCGTACCATCTGGCCCGGCTACTGGCAGATCACTACGGTGGCTATCAGTCACTCAGGGAAGAAATTATGCTAGCCGAAGTCGTTTGACACACACTTGGAGAACTGGGGCAGCGTTGCCATTTAGGCGGTTCTGTTTAAAGGGCCGAAATAAAATCTTGCTTATTTAAGTTGAGTTGTATGCTACAGGTGGAATTAGCTTTGCTTATTCTGTCGGCAGTTGCTCCCCCGTAGCGTCACTTGTGTTAAGAAAACGTTCTAATATCTGTGAAATCTGCCACTCTATGCGCACAGTCACTCCAGCAGTCACTATTCTACTCCAGCAGTCACTATCTATGCATACATTCACTCAAGGTATAACATAGTCCACTCCAGAAGTCACCATCTATGCACACATTCGCTCACAGTAGAACATAGTCCATTCCAGCTGTCACCATATATACACGCATTCACTCACAATATAACATAGTCCACTCCAGAAGTCACCATCTACGCACACATTTACTCACAGTAGAACATAGTCCATTCCAGCTATCACCATCTAGAGTCAAGATCAGTGTCTTGCAAAAATTGTAAAAGAAGGTGGGAAGCCTCCCTTCTGCATGTCTGGTTTGCACTCAGATAGACAATGTCCTGAAGTGCACTGTGAAGCACTCCTGTCTTCTTGAAGGAAGCGAGCATCGCACACCTTTCCGCGTTGTACTCTGGACAGCGCATAATATAAATGTTGCTTATCTTGGCTACTTCCTATGCGTCGTGACTACTTTTATGCGTATAGCCACGTTTGATTGGTGATGTACGATGCTAGGGTGGGTATATGTGATTGTTTCTTAATTTCAAGTAACAAAGGCCAGCAAAAAAATTAGCTTTGACTTAGCTAAGGTTAAACCTGGATATCTCGAAGCGAAAAGCCGCTCGTCTAGCCTTGCGCTTTTCATATCTTCGCTGCTTTTTAGCCAACTCCCAAGCTACCACTTCTGGATCGGTGTTTCTGCGCTGTCCGACTGTTGCTGCTTCTCCTTCCATGGCGATTGTCTGTGCCTGTTCTTATGAGCAAGCGTTCTTTATTACACTCTCCCCCGTCGTCCCTTACAAATGTGCACAGCACACGGCTGCGGCGAAAGGTTAAACGGTGGCGAGGAGGAGAAGCGGCGGCGCACATCACTCGGTTTCGCGCATGCGCAGAAGGGGCAAATTTGGTATCCTAGTGAACCTTTTCGCTTCAAAAGGTGTCTATCAGTCACGACCTGTACATGCATGATTGCTTTTGTTTGCATGACTCCTGTATTTTATGCCGCTGTCATTTATCCCCCCATGCTTTCACAGAAATACGGGGATATTTCACTATAATGTTTTAAGTTATTAAAACGTGGGTGGGAAAGGAACCGTTCTCCAAAAAATGCGGCGTCGACGTTGTGAGCGAAAAATGAATGGCTTACCTGTGGCAGGTGGTAGTTGGCAGGTGCCATGGCCTGACACTAAATGGTCGTCGGCTTGTGTGGCGCCACGAGCCCACAGCTCGGGCTTCTCCTTTCAGATTGGAGGGTGAGGTCAGAATCACTTCCTCGAGGACCCCTGCTCCGATTCAAACTATATATATATATATATATATATATATATATAATATAACGGAACGCGTCCAGTACAGCTGTGCGCTGTGCTGGACGCGTTCAGCGGGGCTGAACAAGGCTGTCCTTAAGTCATGCTCCTTCAACCTTACCAAGAGGACACTTTTAAGGGCAACAAATGCTGGCTGCTTTAAGTTATCTCTAGAAATTCTACGCAAGATATTGGTTTACGTTTTCTCTCACCGGTTTACGTTTTCGTCACTATTCACCGGCATAGATTAGCGGGCACGCACGCACGCGCGCACACACACACACACACACACACACACACACACACACACACACACACACACACACACACACACACACACACACACACACACACACACACACACACACACACACACACACACACACACACACACACACACACACACACACACACACACACACACACACACACACACACACACACACACACACACACACACACACACACACACACACACACACACACACACACACGCACGCACGCACGCACGCACGCACGCACGCACGCACGCACACACACACACACACACACACACACACACACACACACACACACACACACACACACACACACACACACACACACACACACACACACACACACACACACACACACACACACACACACACACACACACACACACACACACACACACACACACACACACACACACGCACGCACGCACGCACGCACGCTTCTGCACGGGGATCGTTATAACGTTAAAGAAAAATTGAAGGCAAAGCGCCCCCCCCCCTCCCCCTTTCCATTTTACATTATATAACAAGAAAGCCCACGAAGGGAATGAACTAAAGAAAACGTGCATAGCAAGGCTTTCTTGAAAGTAGAAAGACGCAGGGTTTCGTTGCGACAGGTTCGTTATCGGTTGGGAGCAAAAATATGAGATGATCTTTGTTCTGTCATTTTTATATCTCATGCTGGTCATGTAAAAAGATTTTTGATTCATAAAAGACAGGCTTGATTTATATAAAAGTCGTTCTGTCCATCAGCAGTGCCCTTACGACTTCCTTGTGTTTATTTGCATACGATCGATGCATGCAACCTTAGCTATGTAGAAAGGTAGCACGTTGGGGAATGCAAAGTCCATTTCTCGTGTTCCTCCATTCCAAAGTAATTCTTATCGAGATTTTAACTGCATTTAACGATAGTATCGAAAGATTTCAGACTCATAGAGCGCCCGTCTCGAGGAAACAACAAATAATGCAAGTGAAAAAGAAAAGAAAGACGTAAAGCACAAGGGCAGCGAAAAACTGCCCCAAGCTTGAACACGTGAGAGAGGGTGGGAATGATAACAAACTCTCTTCTCTCATTTTCATAAGCAGTCCGAAATTTTTATTTGCGCACTTATCACCTCCACACGTCCACAGCTGGGACGACCGAAGGAGGGCTTTCAACTGGAAATAAAGCACATTTCGCTTTCTTTTTAATTTTGGGGAAAAAACCAGAGCATTGAAAAAAAAAAGGAGAAAAAAAACGGGATGAGGATGCAAGAGAGAGGAAGGAAATCCCCAAGGGTAGCGAACCCAGATCATAAAGACGGATGACGCCGCCGCCGACGTGGCCTTCCCCTCCTGAGCCTACATGAAAAGCCGACAGTACAGAGCGATGATCCGAAGTGGAGACGGGACAACGCGGGGCAGAGGCGCGTTCGCTTTGCCACAGTCGCGTATGTGCAAATAATCTTCTTGCTGTGGCACTGGCGTGCACGTGCACTGTACATAGCCCGGTGGACACAGACACCTCTGAAGAGGCGAATTCTTTTCGCCCATAATGCTGCCGTGTTCTTGTAGAGGAATTCATGGTTGTTACGTTCTAACTAACGGGATGCAAGAGGGGTAACAAGAGGCGCATTATTTGTTAGGCCACAGAAGGCCCATTTATTTATTTATTTATTTATTTATTTATTTATTTATTTATTTATTTACTTATTTATTTATTTATTTATTTATTTATTTATTTATTTATTTATTTATTTATTTATTTATTTATTTATTTATTTATTTATTTATTTATTTATTTATTTATTTATTTATTTATTTATTTATTTATTTATTTGTGTATCTCGGGGCCATATGCATTAGAGATGGGAGTTGTTACAGTCATAAAAAGAAACGCAACAACAACAACAAAACAGAATAAAAAAGAATAAGGCCGGTAATATACCGGTACAGATGTGTCTACTCATACAATGCTATAATTATGTGTTTCTGAAAAGCTTGAAATCTTTGATTTGCCGTCGTTGCGGGAAGGTGATTACACTCTGCTGCGGTACGAGGTAAAAACGACTGAAAGGAAGCGTAAGTTTTGCTGAGTGGGACACCTACTTTATAGGCATGATCTAATCGTGATGTCAGGTGATGCGGGTTAAAGGTGAATTCACTACTGAAATGTGGGTGATGAAAGATTTTATAGAAAAGACAAATGCGAAACATTCTTCGATGATGGAAGTCGGAGATGGAAGTGTAAAGATAGCAGATTAAGGCTCGAATTCACTGCAGATAGGCTGCCTATCCGTTTGGAGTTAGAAATATGAAGCGAAAAAAAAATTACTTTGGGATGTTTCTAATTAATGAATTAGTGTTTCGTCATTAGGGTTCCGAGTAGGTGCAGGATAGTCTATTTTCGAACATATTGATGTTTTCTACAACAGCAGTCTGAGGGATGAAAACGCTTTAGAGAAGCTACGGCTGATGTAATCCAGCATACGATTTGCATTGTTAATTACATATGTGACATGTAGAGGCCAAGCGAGAGTTGAAGGGATATACCCGCCAATGTATTTGTTACGAAAGCGCCGACTCTAAGGGGACATGATTTAAGGATTAAGCAGGGTCATTATTCTATGTTTCGGATAGCGAAGAGATTTACACTTCTTAATAAGTTTCATTATCCATTTTTTTTACAACATGATAAAATGTAATTCAGGTCAAGTTAAAGCATAGTTAGATCACTGCTGCATGTAATTTCCCGGAGAACAACGCAATTATCAGGCAATTCACCGCGGAGTGGCGGTGAATTCGCGCACATGAGCGGATTTGTTGGTTGGATTGGGTTTCAATGTCCTAATGCGGCTCAGGCTATGAGAACGCTGCAGTGGAGAGCTCCAGAAATTTCGACCATGTGGTGTACTTTAACGTGCGCTGGCATCGCACAGCACACGGGCGCCTTGCTTTTCGCCTCCATCGAAAAGCGGCCGACGCGGCCGGGATTCGATCCGTCATCCTTTAGTCGAGCGCCCTAACCACTGCACTATCACTGCTGTGGCGCAGGGGTTAGTGAGTCGATTATCCCGCAGTTGCCAGCTGAATGCCTAATTCTCGAGGTATGCCTTCAAAACCGTAGAGCGTAAGGTGTTCGTACTTCCGTAGTAATCAAGGACGGTTACTTCACCTAATAACCCTAAAGTCTGCAGCTTGTATGCAAATACATTTTCGTATATAGAGGAGTTACGTTTATTTGAGTAACAGCATGGAGGAACAAGGAACCCGTAGAGCAAAAAAAAAAAAAAAAAAGAAGAAAGAAATTAATTGTAAATACAAAAGTGTCAAAAGCGAAGGATAAGCTGCAAGACGAAAGTTAGTTGTATGCTCCACCCTCATGGGGAGCGCCGATAGTTCGCTGTAATGCATTTCTTCCGAACAGGCTCAACAAGCTGTTTAACCACGTGATTCTTCTTGACCCCCGTGGCCAATGACAAAAGGTAACGCGTACACAGAACTGAGCTTGCACATGAGTAGAGCTTCGGCAGTCCGTCCGCTTTTCCACGGAAGTTGCGATTTCGCCACGCTGACACTATGTTTTGTTCTCAATTAAGATAAAAAGCTCTTTGAAGCTTAAACAAAAGATAATGAAAGCTTATTTGCCTCTTTTGCCACTGTTACACAGTCCTTGCTAGGAAATGCAGATACATTTCAAAAGATGCTCATTACTGGCTTCTTTGTCACTCAAGTCGATCTGCTCATTCCATCTTCTCTTACGATCAGAGGTGATTTTCTCTTTCTTTTTCTTTGAAGATGGCTAACCTTATTCCAATAGTACATGCATCCAACAGAAATACGATGACCTCACACACTGCACTCACCAAAGCATTACCTGTCATGGGTGTCATTTTGACCAGTAACGCCCATTTCTTCGCTTCTTGCCAAAGCGATAATTGTGTCCAACTTTTTTGGTAAGAAGAAGCCGGATGGGACGCGAGGGCGCTTCGCTGCTCCGATCTTCACTTTGGGGCGTGATAGAGAGGGTAAGGGGCCACGTATGTGCGGGACGGTCGTGATAAATTGGACGAATAAGCGAACGCGATGAAACGTCGTCGCTTCTCTTCCCGATAATTGCCCGTAATGGAAAACCTCGAGGGTGGCAGTAGCCGAGGGCAATTCATCACGCTTTGTTGCGGCACACGCGAGCAAATAAAATAAAAGAAATAAAAGAGAAAAGCAGATAGGGCCGCTTCTAGAGCGCACAGAAAGCGAGGGAGGGGGGCGGAGAAGGTCACCCGAAAGGGACGAGACGACACTCGAGAAGTTCTTGCCGGCGTCAAAGGATTCCATGATGCCGCAGTATTTCCGGACGTTTTTACTGCTTTCGTTCCTTCTCTTATTTTTTATTTCTTTCCCGATTGCGCCGGATTTTTTGGGTGGTTTCGCCCCACTGTGCTTTTCACTAGAGCGCGCTGTCGTCGAGGGCTCGTGTTCGTTGGCTGACACAAGACGACAGGGGACACGCAGAACTGTGCGACGGCTGGGCGACGCTCAGAAACGCACAACTAACAAGTTATTGTTTTCGCGTGAAAGCGCGTATACTATTGCAGATATGATGACTATTCAAATCGGGACGGCTAGACATTACAACACCAGAAGTTTATCTCGATGAGAACTAATGAAAACGC
The DNA here is from genome assembly GCF_055883805.1 of Amblyomma maculatum. Classification (NCBI taxonomy): domain Eukaryota; kingdom Metazoa; phylum Arthropoda; class Arachnida; order Ixodida; family Ixodidae; genus Amblyomma; species Amblyomma maculatum. Next base: position 54,231,647 of record NC_139345.1, on the reverse strand, counting down.
TTGGCAGCTCAGCTCCGACACATAGAGCAAGTTTAAAGTGCGGTCGCTGCATGCATGCACAATACCACAGCGCTTATGTATCTTAAGGGGATATTTTTCAACTGATTTTGTTATTCATATTACAAGTGGTTAAAACGAAATGCAGTATTTTCTCTCGCTCTTCCTACTTGTTATTTGATAGGTTGTTGCAGTGAAGTAAATACCATGAAAAAGGAGTGGACACATTCATTGCTTAGTATGAACTATACAACTGGAAAGTAAAAATGCGTTTTGTTTAGTGTACAATCGAGGTATATTGCAGCTTATCGATCGTCTCAGAAACCTCTTGACGCCGCCTTGAAAGGTTCGAGAGGACGCTCTTGCCATGATCCACCATTTCATAGGGACGTATTCAAGATGATTGACAAATGAGTTGGGCCCAGGCAAGCTGCACCGGCCCTCATCATCGGGGACGTCCTCAATTCAGGCAAAGCGGACATTGATTTGTGCCGTCAGTGGCGGCCATCGACGACAAAAGATGCGAATGATGGAGAGTTAACGGCGAATATAGCCGCATGAAGGAGGTCCGCGACCAAAGAAAGACGTCAAACATCTACATGGCCCCACAACGCCACCATTGCCTCGGACTTTCCGATCCATTATTAACGCATTAGGCAAGTATTTATTCAGCATGTCCGAAATCACTTGTCGCTCGCGCTCCACTTGTCCGTCGCACCGAATAGTGCCGCGTGAAAACAGTTGTTGCAGCTGTTAGCGATGGGAAGCTGCGCGGAAGTTTGGAGCCACACAAAAACTCTCGTCACTTGCATGTTAATGGGATGCAGAAATAGTAAACAATAAAAATATTCACTAGCGAGGCTTGTTTGGGAATCGCGACTATAATGCATGCCGTTGAAAATAGATAAACAGGCCTTAACCATCACTGGAGATGAACCTTCGTCACCAGATGCAAAAAAAAAAAAAAAATCTGGGCAGACAAGCTCATGGTCTCCGCGTTATCCATAGAGACCGTCTAGCTGTTTTGCTTTTCAAGCCTCTTTTTTCGCACTCTAGCAAGAAAGTGAAATATTAATAATGTAGCGCCGACGCACTGGGTTCGAATAACTCCAACGTGTTTTTGTCACCAACCAATTGCAAGTGCGACGACCAGAAATTAATAACAGTGCAGTGCGTGGGCGCCGCGCCATTTGCAGTTCCTTTTATTACCTCTGTACATTGCCAGCTTGCTTTCTAAAAAGCTTAGCATCACAATTCCTGGCGGTTCATACCTACCTATGGTTTTCGTTACAAGCGGTGGTCTGTTCATTTACTGTAAACTGTGTCCGCTCCTCGTCACGGGAAGGCAGACTTCTTGAAAATTTATATTTAAATGGTATCTTGCGTAAGGCACGACGAACCAGGTTGAAGAGACGGAAAGTGGGGTGCAATATTTCTGCGAACGAGCTGCGCCAGATCCTGAATGGCGTTTTAGTGCGATAACGATAGAGGGTGCGTTCTCTGAAAACACAGCCGAAGGAATGCCCTCAATATATTCTACACAATGACGACTTCACACGGCGTGATGTCATTAACACATCGCATTGAGGTGCCTTCTGGAAAAGAAAAATTCTCTGATTCATAGCTTAGATTGAACACCAGCCGCATATCACATTACAGCCAAACTTGGTTGAAATTGAGACACTATATAATAGCACTACTAATAAACGCTAAGCAACACTGCTATAGTATAGTACTAGGGCTAAGTATGCTTAGCTCTATACTTCGCGCTAGTGAGTAGCAGTACTACTTAGTCCGACAGCTTTGCACTCCTAATTACAATATCAATGAACATTTCTAATTAATGATGCTAATTAAGATTATAACTTGTTAATAAAGCATAATGTCCACACGAAAATGATATTGCGTCATCTATTATGATACTCAAGTCTCCCCTAACACTTGCTGATGTTTTCCAGCAGCATTATTTTCGCGATGTTGAGGTTACACAAACTCGAACAACGAACTATATTCCATGCGAAACCAAGTGCATCATAACCTCGCGAACTGAGGCCTCGCTGTGAAGAGTAACTGAGGAAGCATGCGAAAATTTGCATTATTGGTTTTATTTTCATGGAGGCTAAAAAGAAGAAGAAAAAGACAACAAAAGGGAAAAAGTCGTCTTAAAGGGGTTGTCATTTTGGTCATCCTTTTTTCAGCTCCAGCAAAGCACTAAGTGCACATATGTGAAACATTGTATATAGGGACCACAGAGAAAATATTTTGACTGCGCCTGAGAGAAATAAAGGAAGACCAGGTTCTGTCAGAAAATCAGCCACTAGACAGACAGGGTTTTCTCTTAGGCCTACATTATTTCCGATTTTCTATAAGATGGGTTAAAAAACATCGTCTCTTTTCTTCAGCAGTATATATGATTCGAATTTGTGATGAAGCGCAGGATTATCCCCTGAGGAAAGAAAAATTGCTCGCCCCTTATCCCTCTGTTGTGCGCTTTTCTCGACTGCTCGGGATTACAAAGGAAGAAAAAAAAAATAAACAAACAATATTCTGCATGAGGGATGTCTGAAACGGACGGGAGCGCCGAAAAATACCGCGGCCAGAATATAAACGGGGACAAAGCAGCTTCGCGGACAGTCTGAGGATAGGAGTGGTGTCAAATTTCGCTTGTGAAGGACCACACGACCTCAGGTGTAGCTTTCTCCAGGCGGCATTGAGGAGCGCTTCCGCAGGTTTACATTGCACCTCAACTGTTTGAAAAGCAGGTATAGCGTGAAAAATTTATGAGAAACAGCGATCTGCATGAAAATATGTTAGTTCCATACTATAGCGTCGTAAGCCGGTGGGGATTAGCGGACGCTTTTGCCACTCTTAGTTCGCGAGCTTATTCCTTCTGTTAAAAGTGCCACAGAATGTATATGTGTAAGCACAGGAACATCGAGCCCTTGTGCCTGTAGATTGTTTACTACCCCGACTGTTCCATATAACAACGTTTTTGGATGTACGGCGCTATTTCTGCGCAGCTGTCGCGGCGTCCAAGCGTCACTCTTGTGTTCAGTTGCAACGACCTTTGAATCGGGCCGTATTTCCAAATTTCGCAAACTACCTCTCTTTACACTGTACAAAAAATAAAAAAATAAAAAGAAAACAACGTAAACGACAGAAGAGGTCGCTTGCCTGAACCGCAATTGTGAAGTGGATGTTCGCTTTAGATATGCAACATTTACTTGTGAAGCACTTTTACACGGCGCCCTTCTCTCCTAAATCTTTCATCACGTCTAGTGCATTTGGAGTGGTCGTCGATACTGCTCTCCAGCTGTGTATCCGGTGCGGGAAAGCTGAAATTCGATTTCATATATTCATTTCGCAGACGTTCCTGAATCGAATATTATCACAATAGAAGTGGTTTGCTTAATGTTGCAACCTGTTGCTTTTTGTTCCCTTCCTCCCCTTCTTTTTGTGACTATTTTTTCAGGTGTCTGCTGCAGTGTCTGTGCATTGAACTTGTATGAAAACTCTTCTTATCTACAATAAAGTTTCTGTTAAATAGGAATAGAGAAAGGCAACATTCCCAGCCGGTTGTCTGAGGCAGAACTTCGACGTCACGAAGCTTACTTGTGTAAAGAGAAGTTTTTAGGTATAAAAAAAAAAAAAACAGCTTTTGAAATTGGCAATAAAACGTTTCTCTTGTGATGTACATCCGCTTCCTTTTTAACAATATCACGACAGTATTGAACAAATGGTTGTATACGCTTTGTAACAATGCAGAGTGGCAAAACGGGGTGAAAACGGTAAGCGGTTCGCACCAATGTGCGTATTCTCGGCTTCTTTGCCAACCTGCTTCACAACTGGCCACTGTGGGCGCTTTCGTTCGAGAGAATAGGGTGATATTGTTGAACAAAACGTGGCCGGATATATCTTCTCAGCATATGATTATTTAACTGTGCAAATATCGCTGCTGTATTTCCTAGAAGGGACATGTGCAGCACGGAAATAAGGCACAATCAACGATCAATCGTGCCTACGTTCGCTACCTCTTCGTTTTTAATTTTCTGATTATAATACAAATGATCCTGCTTTCTTCGTATATTGTGAACGGGACGTAGTCATCTTACTTTCAGGGACGAAACAATAACAGATGTTTTTAGTCCACGTTGATTAAGGGGGGCGCGGGGCGGTTCAAGTAATGGGAAGATGAGAATAGCGCATTTTATAATTCATCCTGTCGAAAGGAAAGGGTGAATTTTGTGAGAATAGGTTGAACAGCCACAATGAAAGAGCAGGTACGTCGTGGGTTTGAATATAACGCTTCATTATCACTACTGAGATTGGCAGGGTTTGACAGGTTTGCATGACACGCCCTGCTCATTTTTTTTTCTTCTTGATTTCTACTAGAATGTCATCAGCTCGAGTTATTTCTCGCACCCACTCTGCACGCTTCCTATCTCTTAACGTTACACCTACCATTTTCCGTTCCATAGCCCTCTGCGTTGTCCTCAACTTAAGCAGAACCCTTTTCGTTAGCCTCCACGTTTCCGCCCCATAGGTGAGTACAGGTAAGGTGCAACTGTTGCACACTTTCCTCTTGAGCGATACCGGTAAGCTGCTAGTCACAAACTGCGAGTACTTGCCAAATGCGCTCAATCCCAATCTTATTCTCCTAGTTATTTGTATTTCATGGTGCGGATCTGTGGTTACTGCCTGTCCTAAGTAGGCCTGTTCGCATATCACTAGTGCTTCGCTACCTAACGTAAACTGCCATCCTCTCCCGAGGCTGTTGAACATTACTTTAGCCTTCTGCTTACTAAGTTTTAGGTCTACTTTTCTACCTTTTCTATCTTGGTCATTGTAAGGCAATGTCATCAGCGAACAACAGATTACAGAGGATTACTGAGGTGTGAGGATGAGGTATACATGGATTTACAGTGCCGCGATGCCACACATGAACTACGAGAAAGGGCGTGGTAGAGAGCTGCGGATTAATTCCTTTCGTATACGTGAATATGTACTTATTATTTTAAGTAACCGCCTCAAGGGCAGGAACCTCATTTATATGAGGACACTCTGTACAATGTGCCTTTGCACTTTGCGATCAAATCACTTGGCTAATAATGAAACGGATACGAGGTACTAGCATTGAGTCTCGTAGTTAAAAAGAATGAAAAGTTCTTAATTTTTACCCGGTTAATAGTCTTTTTCTGCTGGAAGCCCCTAAAACTCGTGCGAAGAGCAGAAAACTCGAGTGAGTGGGTTTTCAATCAACTGCGCTATATCAGCTGTTAGGGACGTATGTTTTTCCCAAGCCACAGTTTTCGAACGTTCAATTAGAAACAGTACAGCAGGAAACGGTTCCACTGCATTCGTTGCGTGACGCAGTCAATTCTGGCGCAGCGCGTGAAGAGGCTAAGGTGCCCGCCCCCTCTGTGCGCCACCGTCTTCAACGCTGGGCCTTGGTTCAGGAGCCCTTTTCGCGCCCGAAAAAGGTAACGCAACCTGACTAATGTAGAGTGATTAGCACGTGCGAGTAGCAGCGGTGCCTTCCTAAACGCGGCATGCCGTGTGCTGTCGACATTAGGCAGCGGCAAGAGCCGAAAGGAGATTCGGGAACGGTCGGGACTAGCGGGGGAACCTGTTCGGTCGGGAAGCGGTGTTCAGCTAAGCGAATTCGTCGGCCTCTTATCGCCTTGCCATTCGTCTTACCCGGAAGTTTCCCAACGTTCTTCCAGGGAAGCGCCGGCGCAAGGGGAAATGGTGCCGAGCTTTCTGCGGGAAATGCCAATACCGCGCGTTTCTGGAAAGAAAAACTAAGTGTTCCCTAGACATCGATGTGCATGTTTTCCTCACTTTTGATGATCCGTGCCAAAATGTTTAACGCAAATAAAGGGATACAAATACCACAGGTAGCAATGTGGAAGTCTGGAGCTAAGGAGTGCGGCTTGGAGGACAGCGAGTGATAGCCTTGTAATAATGAGCTATCAAGAACGAAATGAATATATACGCTCCTTTCTAGGGGGATTCAGTAAACTATCGAGTGTTCTAATAACTACAACTGCAGGGAGGAATTCTTTAAGCATCTGCGCAAACAATGATCGCAGTCTATAAATGTAACGTTGACAGAGCGTCAGTCCATAATTCTGCATAAAGTGAGTAAAAATAATGGCCTGATTATTATAGATAGGAAGATTTAGGGGAGAGTATTGGTCCTATAGCATGAACTCCAACCGTACTTAATGCGTCAACAACAAAATTTACTACGCACTTTTATACCTACAGCATATAACCGAAAATTATGCGGTATTAGTACGAAAAGACCTAGACTCAAGACAATAATCCAAGCTATCTTATAAATAAATCATATTTTGATAAGTGCTGCCTTTAAGACTCAAGACAATAATCCAAGCTATCTTATAAATAAATCATATTTTGATAAGTGCTGCCTTTAAGAACTAAAACAAATCCTTTGACATACAGCCGAATATTTGCGGGGCGAAAACATGGAGTATTCGGAGTAAGAAAAACAAAGTTAAATCATTAACCGCAGGTTGCATCAAAAGTCCATCTAAATCAAAATGTTCTAACGCATAAAAATTCTCCACAAACTACCTTACTTGTGCCTAGACAAATTTCAACGAAAAAAAAAAAAGACTAAAATAATATCACTCGCGAAGCGGTATATCATGAGCCGGATTTCGTGTGCGATATGGCTCCCTGTGGAGCGATTGAAAGAAAAAAAAAAAAAAAATGCCGGGCTTGTAGGTGAGCGTTACAAGATTTATGGCCTTTAATATTTTTTGTTTCCTCCACTTTTCACGGCCAGGCACCCGCGGTGGCCAACGTGACCGAAGCAGAACAATTCGATTTCGGCAACTTCACCGTTACATCGCGGCATTCATAAATAACGTGGCCACACTTTAACGGCCACAACCGCTGCTCTTACGGCATGGACGAATTGGCGTTGTTCGAATTATGGCCTGTAGCTACCTGTCACTGCGGGCCAGCTCGATTAATGTTGCTCTCAGTATGTCTGGCTGTATGACTCTGCTGCTGCGACCGATAACCGATTACTGACCAGACGGAGGGAAAATGACGCAAGGTTGACAACTACATATCTATCTCTTAAAATTGCTCAGCTTTGAGCGGCAGCATAAATTGAAAAATGAAGCATGAAGTGCGCGTGTACGCTTTATGGATTTCTGTTTCTACTGGCTCTCTTTTTATATTTTTTTCTTGCTGATTTGAACTGCTGCAAAAAAAGACAGTACGGCGAAAACAATTTCTGCTTTATGTTTTGATCAGTTGCCTAAAAAATTCTAAATGTGTTATGCTCTCAATCGCAAAATCTCTTAGGGCATTTTGTATATACAATATAAAACATTTCTTTTTTATTAATCTTGCCTAACCTTATAACTTTACCTTTTCCGGATATTTCTCTGCTTTGTCATTGGCCAAATCACCCATGTTTCTTACAAAATATCTTTATTTATTTATTTTAAATAAATTTATTTATTATTTTATTTATAATTATTTATTTATCTATTGTTATTTATTATATATTTATTATTTATTTATTTATTTATTTATTTATTTATTTATTTATTTATTTATTATTTATTTATATAATAGATGAGATGTCGCAAGAAGTAATAATTAATTGTTGAAGATAGAAAATAACGTGTCAGGAAAAATATTTGCCAAGTAGAACATTTCGCCGAGCGGAAAATTGGCGCACGTCTTAATCGCAACATCATTCTGAGCATAGGTCAAGGCTCGAAGGAAAGACTACAAACACTGTCATGCTGCGCTTATCACATACAGCGGGGGAGCAGCGGGGCGGAAGATGTAGGGAGAAAACGCTCATTCTTCGTCGTCGTACTTCGCCCCGTGCATTTTGGCCTATTCAGTTTCTTGGTCGCGAAAATAAATTGCCGCACACTAAGTAACCAAACTGCAAGTGGAATTCAGTACTATGTGCGCTGACAGTATTTCACATGCTATTAGAGCACATCTCTTATGCGCCCGTTCGGCGCGTTGAGGGAGAGCCACGCGAGCGGAAGAGAATTTTTCAAAAGAAGAGAGACAAAAGCTGCGAGCTCTGCGCCGCTCGCTCATGGCTCTTCTTTCTCTTCTTCTGAGAAACTCTTTGGCTGGTGAGAAAAATGAGTGCTTTGTAACTGAACATACATACATACATACATACATACATACATACATACATACATACATACATACATACATACATACATACATACATACATACATACATACATACATACATACATACATACATACATACATACATACATACATACATACATACATACATACATACATACGTACGTACGTACGTACGTACGTACATACATACATACATACATACATACATACATACATACATACATACATACATACATACATACATACATACATACATACATACATACATACATACATACATACATACATACATACATACATACATACATACATACACATCTCACAAGCTCTTGGCCTCAATATATCGTAAAAACGTTTATGTAACTACGTCAAATTTCGCATAGTGAGTACGGCATTCGTCCTTAGAATTTTTTTTCTTAAATCTTCAATGACGCATACGAAGAAAACACATTATAGGTTCAAAGCGCTTTCATATGTCTGTAGGGGAACCTAACGAGGAGTTTCATTCAGTTCAGTGTATTTTCCTTAAAGGTTCCTACTCAGGGGTATCGTATAAAGAGTAGGGTTTCACCCACATGATAATACATGGCTTATTCCAAAGTCAGTCTACCTATGCAACCATGATCGGCAGGTCATTGTTGAGACATGGTGGGGCAGGTCGCGGGGAAAGCTTCTGTACGTTTATAGAAAACATTGGTGCAAATTATGGGTGATGAACAAAATATCAGTGCAGCATTTTAGGGAGAGGCTTACCTGTTACTTCCCAGTTTCGAATAAAAAAATGGGTGTTCGTAAGTCATTGGCTCTACTAACTCGGGATAATGTTGTATCGGGCATAGGTTTCCTAATAAAAAGAAAATATTTGTTTCGGTATTGCACGGTTGCTCCGAAATAAACATCTTGCTTTTCCAAAACTCAAAATGAAAGAGAAGCAAGGGAACGGTATATTCACAAGTCAGTACGAGTAAGCTAGGAGGGCGATCGGGCAAACGTCGTGTCCGAAATTAGCAGGACACGAAGTTCAGACAAAATAACGTCAAAATGAGGGGAAGACCTCAGGCTAAAATAGAAAATGAGTCACCTGCGCAAAACTCGAGAGTCACCCTGGATAACCAGCGAAGCAAGTAGCTTAAAGAAAACAGATGAAAAAAAAAAAAAAAGCGCACAAGAATAACGTCAGTTCACGCGAAAGGGAAAGTGACCACTTGTTCATCAGTGCGTCGTTCTCGCCCGAAGTCGCTCAAGCGTGACGTCATCACCTGGCTCGTATACCTGACGGCTCCGCCCCCGTACTCAGCGCTGATTTGCCGGTGGCCATGCACAGGTAGAAAGGGTAGGCGCCTCCGCAGCCAATCAGGACTCGGAGTGCGCGCGCGAAAAAGGGAGGACGACGTAAACAACAAGAAAATAACCGAAGCAGGAAGCAGAGCGCCGTTGTTGTCTTTCTCTGACTCTTTTGCGTTTTCCCTTCCTCCCGGGTGCTGTGTGTCCTATGCAGTTTGGCACCATACGCTGCAGCCCATCTTTTACATATTATTATTATTTTTTTTTTCAGTGTCTCGTGCGATCACGCTGACGAACACTCTCGTACTCTCACCCTTTCGACGCTATCTCACTTTTTCTCCTCCGCTACTCGGAGAGGCCATACTGTGGCGAGGAGGGAGGAATAGGGAAATAGGGAGCGATCAAAAGGAAAGACAAAGGCGGCCGCCCGGGCGGCGATCTGGAGCGGCCTAAATATACTCGGGGCGAGAGCATATTTTGCGCGCACGCGTGCTTCGTGCGTCTATGTTTGCTTGACCGGCGAGGCGAGTCCGGATGGATCCCTGTAATCTCCGAAGGAGCGCGAAGGCAGAACCGCCTGAGACGCCCCGAGGCGGTGAGAAAAAGGGAAGAGATTAGGGACAGTAGAGGGCGGAAAGGAACAGGGGCAGAAAGAAAGGGTTCGCATGAAGGAAACAGGCCCGGAGATAATGGTTGACACGAACAAGTAAACAGCGGTGGTACGAACTGAGGGAGAAAGTTTGAAAGGGGTGAAGGAAAACGTGGTACCCCCCCCCCCCCCTTTTTTTTTTTCTTGAAAAAAGTTCATTAGATCAAAAATATTCTTAAGTTGTAAGATTTCCCGGGTGGTTCAAAGCAAAACTTAATCTTTTCTGCAAAAGCAAACAAACACAAAAGAAGCTGATCAGGAACGAGTTAACAGGATGGGTGCGGATGGGAGAACCTTCAACTACTTACGTCAGAGCGTTTAACAGGCACTCGGTCCCAGTACAGCCCCTTCAAAGGAGTTTTACTTAGGCAGCACCTTTATGTACATAAAGTTCGATAGATTTCTTGTGCCTGAATAGTTATAGTTTAATAATAAATGACTTATTAATCAATTTGTTTATTAATTGATTCATTGTTAAATTGAGGATCCAGATCATACCTCGCAGTTGCTTAATGAGAGCCTATGCACCTGTTCTACTTGCCTCACGCCGTACTTACCTCTTATAGACGGCGCACAAATTGACGTGGTAGCTTCCACCTGGACGCCAGCAAGGTCCCATTGAGAGTCAACCAAAAACTGCCTGATAGTGAAGCAAACTTTTCCGCATGGTATGCCTGAATAAAAATAGTCTAGATCTTTTCAGTATAATATACATGAAACTCCCAAAATTTTTCAGCAAAACACTGCAAGTATTTTTTTTTTACTTAGAAAATGGCTGCTTTGTCACATGCCAGTAGAAGCGTCATGCATGACACTGGCCTGTGATGTCAGCGCTAGAGCTGCATTTGTGACTTTTTATATAGGACTAAAGCGACAAGCACACGAAGAATGATCTGAAAGGTACAAAGGAAAATTCGATAAGTAGAAAAGTATAAACATTAGCGCGATGTCATTTTTAAGTTATGGACCGAAGATATGGGATCCTTTTAACAAAAAAAAAAAAAAATAGTGCCACAGGTACCAAACTCGCAGCGATTAATATATTATTTCGTCTACACCCTTTTTACCGGGTGATGTGAGCATTGCAAAGATGTTCTGTTCATTTAATGACGCAACTGCTGCTTACTGGAGTGCCTCGAGGAAGCATCATATTTTGCCATAAATGTACCGCCTCTGGCGGCAAAAAGTTTTCCTCGTTAAAAACCTCTCACGTATTTGTGCACATCCCTGTGTCAACCAGTTATACCTTATAGAAAGGTCGATTTTTTTTATTTTACGAGAAGCGTATTTGTTTTTATTTTTTTCTGCCAAAAACCCGTTGTCGTACCCGATTTGAGAGGGAGGTTTTTCTGTTACTTTTGCATCACCATGTAGACTAAACCATTGCTAATCTGAAGCCGTTAATTCGGAAAACTATATAATTAAGATACACTATGCGGCTTCCTTAAGCGTATGCTATACCTATGAATATAAACTATAGCTAATGCAGAGTGATTCAGCAGCCGTTCTGATAGTTCCGGCAGGCGATGGTGGTCACATGTGGACAGGGCACCGGAAATTGGGTGATGGTGGTGGCGGGTGAGCCTCTCGGGTGTCTGGCCGCTGTCACGAGCGGCGCTAGTGTTCCGCCGAAATGCAATAACGTCATTCTCATATAGCCGCCACTGGGTAAGGTACGACTTAACGGCTTTTTCTTTTTTCCACGGTGCTCCACCATTTTCTTTGTTGTTTTCATCATGCCCCACACTTCGTGACCACGCTGCAAACATTTTACGTGTGTGTGTGTTGCCAATAAGCTAATGACCAATACGCCTTACAGGTGTCACTACAGTATGTGTGTGTGCGTGCTTAGAGCCGGAGTGGATGTGCGAAGTTGTTAACGTCCTCGGCGTTAGAGGACACATCCTCTCGTACATTCGACGGCTTGGCACGCACGACGTCGTTTCGTGGAACTGTGACAGAAGTATTATCAGGGACTAATTTCTCGCACATTGCAATTAACTGCAGATTTTGTGAAATAGAGGTATTAAACGACGCCTGATCTTGGTCGCACCTTAATAGAGCAGAGAATGAAGCACTCTATTAAAACATTTGCCCTGCTCAAAACCCTCACTCATTATGAGGCATAAAGAGTGTCTTCACATACAGTGAAACTTTTAGCATGCTTAACTGAGCTCTTTTGTACATGTGAATAGAATCTGCACTCTGCAGAATTCATCCTCCTCCAATGACAAATTTTCAGTACTAACGCGATAGCGTTGAAGACCCCGTTCTCCGAAAGTCCGTCGTCGGCATCAGCCGGCGTTGGCATTGTGATCGAAAAATCCCCCGAGGATGGCGCTGGCAGGCGGTAGCTGGCTGCTGACATGGCCAAGCACTAACTGGACGTAGGGTGCGGCGTACTAATTCAGTCCAAACTAATGTCCCTGGGAGGATATTTAGACAGAATCTGGGAGAGAAAGGCTATTATGAGGACAAGGTTAGCTTCACAAATGCCTCCCCTACAAACTGCTTCATGAGACACGTATACAGGGCATGATAGCCATGACCTTCTAACGCCACAAATCATCCAACAAAGCGCAACGCAACGCAACACTACCTATACGCAAACTACGCAGTACACCTTGACAATAGCAAATACAAATCACCTTCATTATACCGTCGCAGCCAGAAGATAACATGGTAGGTCTGAATTTTATTTCTTTTTTTTTTTTTATGTGAGCCGGTACCTGGTCGCGAGAAATTCATACCGCTCCCTTTTAGTTCTTGATTTGACCAAAATTTATTCGAACCTGCCGTGCCGTATGTTTTTCTCTACGGTAATTCATACACGATTCCCGGGTACCGACAGCTCGCTCGTTGCGATCACAGAAAACGCGACCCCGACGTGATGCCATTTGCGAACGATGCGGCCGTGTTCGCGTTCGAAGTCAGCCTCTGCGCACGGCAAGCAGCCGGCGATACTCAATCGATGCAGCACCGAAGCAAGGTCAATGACCAAAAAACACTGCTCCCCTCTTCTCCTTTTGCCCCTGCTCGTTTTTCTTTTATCGGCCTCGTGATCAGCGTTGCCACATTTCGGCGACACAGTATACTCGAATAGGTTTGTTTTGATTTTCTACGCTGACTACTATCCTGAGCCTGCAGCCATGAGGCTGGGACTTCCCAAGTAAATGCTTTCTCAGATATCGGGGCTTGCAAACATTTTTTCCTTTGTTTTTTTTTTTTTTTATATATATTTGCAATACTGTGTGATGTACCCGGAGGGTGATACCACATCACACGTGCGCTTGAACGCGCGATTAAGCTCAACGCGAAATATAGATTAACCAGGGGGTTTTCACTTCGGGTTTGGTTACAGGCTCGGTTTTCAAGGCCAAGCAGGTTTCGGACAGGAATATGCGAAATCGATTAGTGGTGGCCTGAGAGATATCGCACTATAAAACGTTTGGGTGTTTAAGCGTACATTGAACCTATGCGAGCGAAAGCCTGTTAAGCCTGGTTTAGCAAGGCTGTGCAAAAGTTTGGCGTTTTAAACCGCAGGGAATTTCAAGCTTCGTCTTAAGAATAGACGTGATAGCCCCTTTAACATTGCCTTTTCATTCCGCGATTTTTAAATATCTTTAAAGTTTACGTAGGTTTTTTGGGAAAGGAAGGCAGAGTATCTTTCCTACTTGTCGGCAGACACCGTGCACTTAATTGGTCAAGGTAAATTTGGTATCCCCTGTCGCGGTGGTGTAGTGATGAAGATGCTCGACTACTGTGCTGGAGATACCCGGGTTCGATCCCAACCGCCGGCGGCTGCGTTTCGATGGAGGCGAAGCGCAAAGGCATCCGTGTGCTGTGCGGTGTTATCGCGACTATAGTACGGTGACTAACCGTAGGAAGGAAGAAAATAAATTTAACGCACATGCCAACTGGTTCTAGCTGAGCCACCATCACTGTCTAGTGCGGACAGAGGATGATTGAAAGAGGTGAGATAATAAAAAATTGGGGAGGGTTAAGCATGGCTTGAGCCTAGTGATAGCCTCTAACACCCGCTTTTTAATCCGTGGTTTTTTCATAATGTTTATTTAAATTATGTTTTGGGGAAAGGAAGGGCCCTTATACTTTTGAGTAGACTTCACGAAATTTCGGACACCTAAACCTAACTTGTGAGAAGGAAGATGGGAGTATAAGCGGAGAGGTGGAAGGCTACGGAAAAATTTGGCCATCTCGGTGCATTTAACGTGTGCGGACATCGTACAACCGAGGGCTGCCTCTCCGCTTAGGTTAGGTTTTGGGAAATGAAGGCGCAGCATACATTGGGGTGAACACCACGAAATCGTGTGCACCCACACTTAACTTATGTCAATGTCACTTGAAGGTTAAATTTAGTATCACACGAAGACCTGCTTTACGAACGAAACTTTTTTCGAAAAACGAAAAAAAAAAAGAAGCTGTGCAGCTTTTTTCTCACCACACGAGCTCCAAATGACCTCATAGCTTTCAAAGCCTATCGAAGTCGGGTAATATCATTTCTTCGCCAAGCTAAGAAAGAACACATGGACAAAATATTTAACCATGACACAATAAAAAGAAGGAGAATTGTGTGGAAGCAAATTAATAGCATTTAAACCCTCCAAGAGCTGCAGAGGAGTGCACTGGGATCACTGTGGGCAATGATACATTATCTGGAAAAAAGATGGCAAACTGTTTTAACGAATATTTTGTTTCCATGGTGAGCAGCACTCACGATGGTCGATTCTCCGAAAACCTTCAATTTCAGAACCATCAATCTGCGTTTATGTCGCCTACAGACAAGTACGAAATTGAACGTTGCTTCTCAGCCCTTCGCAATAGCAAGTCCCGTGATGTAAATGATTTCCAGACCTTTCAATTATATGTCATTGATCTCATCATCAGGGTATTAGAATACATTTTGAATAGCTGTCGAGTCTTTCCCAAACGCATGCAAATAGGTCGAGCCCCGATAATATATAAAGGTGCCGACAGGAGTGGCTTTGCAGATTATCGTCCGATATCCATTCTCCCCATCGTTTCAAAATGCTTAGAGACGAATGTCAGACTTTTATGAAAAGCATAACCTATTTACTTCATGACAGCATGGTTTTACGAAGGCTAGATCGACAGATAGCTTCCTTCTTCAACCGAAATAACTAATTTTATAACCGTTAAAAAAAAAAGAACTAATTCTGGGTATATTTATAGACTTTTCTATAGCATTTGACCGGATAAAATCATGACACCTTGCTAACAAAACTCCATATCTACGGTTTTCAGGGTGTGTTCTTTAAATTCATACGGTCTTACTTGGCCTTCCGAGGTCAACAGGTAAAAATAGATAACGAATTTTCTGATTTCAAACTTGTGCAAGCTGTGCTGTCTCACAAGGCAGAATACGGGGTCCATTGTCGTTCAACCTTTACATAAATGATATTATTAGTCTTTACAATAAATACACATTTGTAATATATGCAGATAACGCCAGTCTTTTCTTTGAAAGAACTCGCATATCTGATCTCTCTGCACAAGCTTAGCAGTGTTTGAATGCTCTTAATTCATTGACAACCCTTAATTATTTGGTACTCAATACTAACAAAACAAAAGCTGTACTTTTCAGACCCAGAAACAAACATTTTGGACACCCAGACTTTTCGCTCCATCTGGGCTCAACAAAAATTGAACTTGCTTCCGAAGTAAAAAGCCTTGGAGTTTATTTCAATGAGCATTTATTTTGGAATAAACCTATAGAGACCAGCAGAAACAAACTATCTAAGATAGTCAGTATATTATCGAGATTTCGTTACTTTTTCTCGCAAGGTGTGAAAGAAATTATTTACCATTCATTACTTTCTTTGGTCATTACTTATTGCTATTTGGCATGAGGAACAATCACGTTTTCAGATATTAGTAAACTCTATAAATTACAAAAACGACCCCTCAGAATAATTGGTAATGTTCCCTCGATGCACCGACAGCTGCCATCTTTCACGCACTGCGTATAACACCAATGCCACAACTATGTAAACATATTATATTAACGCGCTGTTAAGGCGACCAGTAATAATGCACTCACGTTTTTCAATACTTTGCTCAGGCTGGAATGCAAGCCCCACAATTTCAGTACGCGCCCCCATGATCATTTCTACATTCCGCAAACACGAACAAAACAAATTATGGGCGTCAGATGGTAAATCTTGCAGTCTTTTTTAACTCGCCAGATAAACCCCATAATTTGTGAGATTAATTTACTATAGCGCTTTCTGGACACTTTCGGTATTGATGCGTGCGCGCGTGTGTGTGTGTGTGTGTGTGTGTGTGTGTGTGTGTGTGTGTGTGTGTGTGTGTGTGTGTGTGTGTGTGTGTGTGTGTGTGTGTGTGTGTCCTTCCTTCCTTCCTTCCTTCCTTCCTTCCTTCCTTCCTTCCTTCCTTCCTTCCTTCCTTCCTTCCTTCCTTCCTTCCTTCCTTCCTTCCTTCCTTCCTTCCTTCCTTCCTTCCTTCCTTCCTTCCTTCCTTCCTTCCTTCCTTCCTTCCTTCCTTCCTTCCTTCCTTCCTTCCTGCCTTCCTTCCTTCCTTCCTTCCTTCCTTCCTTCCTTCCTTCCTTCCTTCCTTCCTTCCTTCCTTCCTTCCTTCCTTCCTTCCTTCCTTCCTTCCTTCCTTCCTTCCTTCCTTCCTTCCTTCCTTCCTTTACAGCGCGGTTCAGGTGTGGAGAAGTGTGACAGTTACTGCTTGGGCCTTTCGTATAAACCAATTGGCAATATACATTAAGCCACAGTACCGGCGTGGAGACAAGACTGTTACATACGCGGTGCTCCAGTTGTCGTTGCGACTGTAGAAAGAAGGAAAAGAAAATGCACGGGCCTGCTACTGGCTCTGTAGCCGAGCCCCCTCCGCTGCCTCTTGCGGACAAAAGGAAAATAGAGAAAAAAGAAAAAGAACAGAGAGAGAAAGACGCGCGTCGCAAAAGCCGTTGACCACCGGTGCAATGACGGCTTACAACAGATACAAATTCGGTGGTAGGCTAGCCCTCGCCGTAATTAAGCAGCGGTTACCTACCAGTCCAAGCCCCGTAAGGCCAGGAGCCGCCATCCCCTTCTCCCTCTCCGTGCTCCAGCGGCAGGTCATCGTGAAGGCACCCTAGAGTGACCCACAAAACTTTGTTTAGGTTCACCTTCGTATCCTTTCGGTTTGTTTCGGTATTCTAGGTTCACCGTTTCGGCGCCATGCTGCTCTCGGCAGCGCGTCGGCAACGGGTACCTGAAACATAATTATTTATTTACACGAATTGTTTACAAAGCGCTCATAAGTTTGGCTAAAAAAGAGTATATTTATAACATGTGGTGTTTCACACAGTGCTGTGCGATATCAGTGCACGTTAAAGAAATTCAGGTGGTAGATATTTCCGCAGCCCTCCACTATGGCGTCTCTGATAGCCTGCGTCGCTTTGGGACGTTAAAGTTCATCAACCAAGCCAAACCTTTCACATAATGTGGCATCTTATGACTAAAATACTAACCTTTAGGCCCTGGTGTTGTCAATTGACACCGCAACACAAATGTTCCACTACCGCATCAGGACCAATAAAAAAACTGCTGTAAATTACTCTGATAATTTCTTCAGGATCCTCGTTTTTATTTGTGTTACTATTGTCGCGTTTGTGCGAACCTGTGCGGTGTGAGGAGGAAGAAGAGGCGACGGGGTGAGCCATTACTAATGAAGCAACAGTATAGCAAATTGCTAAATTTATATCTCATTAGCCATTATTTATTTTGCACTGATATTTTTAAATCCTTTGCTTAATACCTTTCTAAGATAGTATCCACTTTTAAAATACAGTTGAATATGTATACGCCCCTATAGACCATGTTTTGGGCATGTGCGATTTTGACACCACCAGGGCTTAACGGTTGTCAGTGGGGGCCATCGTGTGATGCTAGGGATTTTTTCTAGAGCGGCTTCCTCTGCTTTTTTTGCAGATACATCTATATTACCAGGATTTTCGCTGCTGACATCAAATATTATTTGCGGCAGTCAGACTGATTGTATAGTTGCTGTCCAAAAAATGACAATTGAAATTTTTGCTATCAAAGAGCACAAATTTTGGAATCGAGTCATGCACTGATAATGGTAATATTGGTCAACAGCAACATGAGAAATAACAACGAGAATAGATTCAGCCTTAAAGTCAAGCTTTTACTGAACATTTTTGCCATTCGCCTCTTCCTGTGGACACAGCTAGGGAGCGTGGGGAATCTAGTGTGGCACGTGGGCAACAGCTGGTACATCAGCGCACGTGGGCGTGCCCTCTATGCTGGAACCAACCCAGTGTGTTTTGCTATTTTTCTTAACCACAAGAATATAATGCGCTCGAATATGCGTTGTTTCTTTTTTTTCGCCAACAGACAGCGGTACTTCCTTGGGCTATGAATGAAACGGAATTCTTGTAGCCCATGTAATACTGCGAATTTGTTCAATATAGCAAACTACAGAAAACTAAAGTAAATAAATTACTTTATGGCTGCTCCAAACTTTAAAATTGAACATAAGTTCATTCCCTTCTTCATTTTTACTCGCGGTAACCGAAGCGGCTCTTTGCGCATTTTACAACCATTGAGCCCTAATGTCCTATTTTGACACCATGTCTCTAAATTCCTAAATACTTGCACCCTGAGCAATAAATTTTTACTGCGTAGTTGTTCGATCATACAGATAAAAATGACAGCCAGGATAAAATCTACCGACAAAATAAAAAATCCAGGGCCGAAAGGGTCTAAAGAACCTTTTATGAACAATGTACAGTAAGGTCCACTGTTAAAGGAAACATGAGGACGCGTTGCTGTCGCGCTTTACGAAACACTCCCAATAGAGTCAGTGACAAACAAATCGCACAAGGCGCATGCGCAGTAAGCACGACCGGCTACTCTTCCCGAGCATGCGCTTGGTGCCATCTATTCTTGCTAGTGCTCGGCTGTAGCCCTTTGCATAGTGTTTAGGCCATGCTATATGATGTTCCCTTTAACAAGGGCCCGTTCTGTACATATTCAAAATTAAGTAACAACGATTATTTAACTGCGAAGCATGGTACCATATTGGCAACAAAATTTAGCGTACACAAGAGCCGCGAATGCTGAGCACATCGCTGCTGGAGTCATCTCATCACTGGCAGTGCTGTAAGGAACCACTGAAATAAGGGCACAAGACGGCTTAGGTAAGAAGTAGACACAGTTGATGTGCAAAAAAAAATATATATATTGAAAATCATAGATAGATAGATAGATAGGGAGGAGAAGGGAAGGAAGGGATGTTATCCAGAAAGGCTTGCGGTTAGCTACCCTACACTGGGGAAAAGGGGATTAAAGAGGTGAAAAACACAGCAAAACAGTAGGACGTGTTTAGAAAAAGTTTTATTAGACATTAGATATTCACATGAGCGGCGACAAATGACCAAAACAGGAAATGCACATGGTTAAGAACAAAGGAAAGTGCACATAAAATACATCCTAACGAACACTGCTATGTTATTAACGATCCATCTCTATCAAATCCAAGGGCGCGTGTGGCTACCACCATACCATAATCTAAAGGCCTCGTAACTTTACAAATATCAAATGAATTTTCTGCAGCATATTTAAGACAGCACTATTCAGCTCACGGCTTGCATGCATCGAATGCACTGCTCTTTGCCGAGCACATACGCATTTTAGGCGCTGAGTTCTCTCTTTATTTCATTACTAGGACAGGAAGCATCACTTTAGTTTCGAGCGAAGCACGCCACACCCATTAACAGGCACTCCCGAACATCGAAAACTAGGTAGTGCGGAAAGGAAGGTCAGTAGCTGTCTCTATTCTCGGTGAACGCTTTCAAGCACGCAATGGAGGACGGGTTGAGGGGGAGGGGTAGTGAAGAAGGAAGTGAGAAAGAAGTGCCGTAGTGGAGAGCTCCGGAATGTAGGAATTGCATTTTCGCCCCTATCGAAAAGCGACCGCCGAGTCCTGGCGAACCCGCATCCCTTGGCTCAGCAGTCAAATGCCGCATACCTCTGCGCCACCGCAGCGGGACGTCAAGAAATGAGCAAGGGAGGGGAGATGTGGAGACAGAGAGAGAGAGGGATAGACTACAGTGTACATCTCTGGAATAATTTCGACCGCCTGGGGGTTATACTTCACAAGCAGCATTAAGGCAGAATAGACGGTCTCATTTGCTCATTCAAAATAAATTCAATTTCGGAGCATTTCGTGGCAAAAAACACGAGTTGACCTTATTCTAGTCGAAATCGTGAGAAATGGGCACAGATAGGGTTTGTAAAGCGAACACAAAATAAGCGCTGGGCCCATAAGGAAGCCGAGTAAATTCCTCGAGAGGGCGAGCTTTAGCACGGGGTACAGATAGTGAGGTGGGTGGATAAGATTAGGAAGTTTGCATGGTTAAGGTAGCCGCCGCTGGCACAGGAAGCGGGATTAATTGCATATATATGAGAGAGAGAGAGTCCCTTATTCTATAGAAGACACGGTTCGGACAACGATGATAAACATAATTATGAAGAAAATGGTAACTGCGGCTTAGTAGCCGAATGCTAAGCCATTGCCGCGCTTGCTCAGAACGTGCAGCTGGGGCACGCACTCAAAATCAAGCGCATGAAAAAGAGGGGCCAGATGGTCGAATATCAGCGCCACATTCGGAGCGATTCGAAAACCGAACCGCGTGAAAGCGTTTTGGTTAGTACTGATCAGCCACAAAGTTCGGCTCATCGTCTGTAAACTGTCAGGAAAATTTCGCACTATCTGCCTTACTTCTACGTGGGCATCTTAGCCGCGCCCTAAGGGAAGGAGGGGAGGTGAGAGTTAAAGAAAAAATAGAAAAAGAGGCGTCCTAGCGGAGAGCAACGGAGTAATTTCGACCACCTGGGGGAACTTAATGTGCACTGACATCGCACAGTACACGGACGCCTTTGCTTTTTGCCCCCATCAAAAGTAAGGCTCGAACCTGGGTCCTCCATTTCTGCAGCCAAGCGTCATAACCATTCAGCCACCATGATTGGTATACTGTCTGTTTCTGATCTCACCTTTTCGTCGAAGTTCATTTGCATTGTTTTTTCTTAGCAGTGAATGACAAACAACCGCCTGTACAGCTTCTGTCTTCGTTCTGCACTGTCGCGGTTGGATAGGTTTGCCGGCTGACGCAGCCATTATGAGCCGTGTAAAGATTGCACTTTCTCTGGAAACATTTCTATGTTAAACACATAGGTTTCATGCGTTAACTCTCTCCTCATCTAAACCGCTAGGGTTTACTATACCTCACTGAGTTCACATATGTGAAAAAAGCTCTAAACTGGCTCTCGCAGGACTACATGCTACCGAAAACTCACATGATGGACTGATATTGTGAATCCGTCATTTCTATAAAATTACACTTCAGCCAAATTGTTCTTCATGTCCGAGAGCTGTGTAATCAGACACACTTCGTTTCAGATTGTCACTACCCCTTGGTGGCATGCTCAGTCGCCTTGTCCCCATTGTACTAATTGTTGCCTTTATGCGGCCGGTATTGCGATGGTTTTTTGTACCACCGCTTACTGAAGGCTGTGTAAATAGCTCATGTACACCCTTGCGCAAAAGTAGACAGACCACGCGTTTCGACAAAACTGCATGCCAGCTTTTTTTGACGGTGAAGCGGTTATATCTAAGTTATGCATAGGGTAACCTCACTAATATACATGCCATCTTGCCCCAGTAAATTATTCTGGTGCACCTTTTTATACGGAAAATTATTAATAGCTGTGGTTCGAGTGGTATCTCCACTTTTGCGCAGGGGTGTACATAATACGTTGTTGTAGTGTATAAAATATCATGTTAAAAATATTACTCATGGTTCTCTCGTTTCCATGTGGTCTTTGGTACTGAACCTGGGCCAGGGCACATTTTTCAACCGCGTGAAAGCTGCTCCCAAAGAACAAAAAAGTGTTGTTCAAGTATTGTTGTTTAGGAACATTTCTTAATTTTTATTGCATCGCCATCGATTCATTTGGGTTGAAAGTTTGTTTTATTACAGAGGCTTTGTTGACATTCTTGAGAAATACCGCAGAACATAGGAGTAGAATAAAAAAATGTGTGTTTTTAATGTGCCAAAAGGACCTCAGCCGACATAATCCTCAGAGTACATCTGCATTACTAATCAAGTGTAAGCTATAAGTGGTCGCACAATTATTGCTGCGAAGGGCACCGTAAGAAGGGCAAAGATGGTAGCCGCAGAAACGTGGCACGTGGAAACAGTTGCTAGGAGATGTGGTTATCATTACTTCTGGCTGCGCTAAGCACACAAATTTTAAAGAAAAATACGATCCATGCACTAGCCCGCAGCATTTCCTTGCGCGTTAGATAACTTGCATTCTATGAAAGCCGGCTAGTGCAAACGGACAGAAAAGGTTCTATCCGAATCGAAGAGCAGCCAGAAGGAACAAACACATTTTTGCCTAACGAGTGGGAGCAATAGGGACCGCAATAATCATCGTTGAATGATCGGCGCCCAGCAGCCCGCTGCGCTGGTGTTTAGGGAACCAGATGGTGAAAAAAAAAAAAAAATGGCGGAGAAGGAAAGATGGGAGGAATTCGTTAGATGAGGTTGGGGAGCGGTGCCGGAACTGTCAGAAATCCGATGGGGAGCTCGAAAACAAATGGTCGCGGAAACCTTTGTTAACAAACCGCAGCGCCTGGCGATACCCCGGAGCCCGCGTGCCAGCCGGGAAACCTAACCGGGTTACCTCAGGGCTGTGGCCCCGCTTTATGTTCCTCCTGGCACCATGATTTTTTTTTTCGGGCTAAAGTTTCTCACCTGCTTGAGAAAATTATTTTCATCTTTCCTTTCTATGGTCTCTTACAAATTAACGATTCATTCGGTCGGGAGTTGCTCATTCTACAGATGAATTCATTGTGTTTGTCGCTCAACTGGCTCATGGCAGCGAATGAAGACGCTTTCTCAAGCTTTTGGCAAAGGCAGAGACGTGAGCACCACAGTTGTAAACTCAAAGACAAATCGTTTATATATATATATATATATAAAAAAAAGCGAGAAAGATCGAGGGATAAACGGGCAGTAGTGTGTACCGGAATCCGTTAATAATCACCTTACACAAAAAGACAAGACGTTGAAGTGAAATCATTGCGGGAGGCAATATATTAAAAAGAAAATCTATTATTCGCAGCGGCCAACGTTCCTCCACGACAATACGAGACACTTCTTCACTGTAAAGAAAGAGAGTGAGGGAAAGTTAAATGAAAAATAGACGCGCGCTTGCGCGGTTCACATTTGATGCAACTTTTTGATGTCATTATACGTGCTGGAACGCTGACTTTGACGCACACAAGCTGTTTCAAACGAGGCATTTCAGAGGCTGGGAGTCAGGTAAGCTGCGGGTAACGAACTTTGCTGATCACTTCAGCTATAACAGAAGTTCGTGTAGTCACCTACTTCAATACATACTGCCATGACTGGGAAGTTATTCAGCCTGGGTAATTACTGGTGCTGCAAAGAAACAGTGCTTTTATCAAAGGAGTTGCTTTAAGTGTGAGTAAATTGAGCTGTGGCGAAACCAAACGCGAAGTTGTATGCATGTGGATGACAAGAGTAGAATTTAGTAGGACGGTTATATTCTGAATTCATCTGGTGTAAGGGCAATTCATGGCAGAGCGCTTTTCTCTTTTCTCGGTCAACACACTAGCTGGTTTAAGCCATGCCTCTTGTCCTGAATCACCAAATTCGCTGCAGGTATAACCCGCTCATGCAGACTGCCTTTTACTGTGCGCACTGGGCCGATAATCGAGAATACATTGAGGAATAGCTTTTTTCAAGTTCAGCGAAATTTTTGCGCGTCATTGAAACGATGTGCGCTGCACTTTACATGCAAAATACATCGTGACAGCGCACGAGGAAGCTCAAAACACGTGCTTCGTTGGGACAAATGTCTTACCAATGCCGTAATCTGCGCGAAGCTAAAAAAAAAAAAAAAATGTGTTTGGAAGGGGGAGAAAGCGAGCCACTGCGCGAAATAAAGTCGCGTTTTATAAATCGTTATGTAGTTCGATGCGTAGTGATTTCTACGTCCGGTCTTGCAAGGCCTTTGTATAAAAGCAAATACGAGGAAACGCTGGGCTTCAGTGTGCTTTAAATCAGTTCTGGGTATAACAGTCCCTCGTAACGAAGAATGGGACATAAGTCGGGCGCAAAAATAAATTATAGACCACCTGATACGTATAAGGTGTGTACCAATCACTATCTCTGGCGCTTTCTTTGACAACGGGTCGTTAAGAAAAATAAAGCCGCAAGTTTTTTCGCGTTCCCTTATAGATGTGCAGAACCTGTGCGAAATACTTACTTCCGGAGCGGAACTCACGGCTCATGTAACAAAGGGGGAAAAAAGCAGATAAACAGACAACCGGTAAGAAATATCTATATGGCGTCGTTGGTCACCGGAAATGCAGAAAGGGCACGGGGCAGCGCTCTGCGAACACGACACTCGACCGCATGGGCAGGCGAAGTCGTGCCCTGTCGCGGCGGCGAGAGAACCGCTCGATTGCGTGGCGGTCTCCACATCTCGACCACAGCGTTGGCAGCGGCCTCGCATCGATCTCTCTTTGTTTGGCACCGAAGTGCTCGACCACGGCCGATCGACAGATGCGCACTGCGCGGCTCGAGCAGAGAGGAACGAAAGACAGCTGAGGGAAGGAAAGGTCTGGTCGCCGTGGCGCCTCGGACACCAAGTTCGCTTCCTCCACCCCTTTTCTGTCCTTGCTGGAACGTTTCCCTTTTTGTCGCTGTACGATGTTGTCTGCTCTATGCTTCACTTTCTTGACTTCTTCAGCCGTCATCGACATGGCTACAGCGAAAGTGCTGGCCGTGTCGTGACTTTTTGACTCTCGCTATAATACTGGCAGTGGTGAACATTGCCGTGGCTCATACCCTGCCTGGCTCTATTCTCGCTCTTTCTTACGCGCCCCTTCTGTTTGCATGGAGCGATAAGTGCTGTCGCAGCTTGCTTTCCCCCTTTTTTCTTTCCCTCTCCAGTAGGAGCTACTGGTCAGACCCGCTCGATACAGAGGTTCCACCGTCGTCAACAGAGTCAGGCCGCCAATCGTCAAATAGGTGTGCAAAGTTATTCTAGGGACGCACAGTTGTTGCAGTTAGTGATTAATGGTAGTCAGAGTAACACTAATGAAAGTGGTTTATGAATTCGAGTGTCCGTTAGAATGAAGAGAAGAGGGCCTTCTTTCAACTGGTGTCCCGTCTTCTTCGCTCAATTTGACTTAAGCGAGACCTTGCTCCAGGCTTGTTTCGACAGACGAGCACTGCCGCCGCGGGATTATTTTGATATGTTGGTTCAGCTTTTGAGGAAAGTATTGTAACTCAGCGGAACTAACACAGGCACTTGACAAACATGGCTCAACTAGAGTAGAGCAGCGTTCACTGCCCGAAACGCTCTTTCGCAAATGCATCATATTACCGTGAAATACCGAGCAGCAAGCTCGCACGCTCGAAACAAAATTGGAGGGACACCTAAGCTCTGCTATTAAATTTCTGACGTGACAGCGTTAACGGCTTCAGTTTGCCGTGTATACCCTTGCGATCATCGTTCGCGTAAGTGTTTCTTGCTATTCGCTGAATAATTAATTTCTTAGTTTGTGCCTATATTATCTCACACCTACTCGTTAACATGCAGTTGTAAGGTACCGCATTACATGCATGGCCACTCGAGAAATACAGAATATAAGCAGATCCAATCAAATTCTGCCGTATCATGTGACACGACGCAACTATTTCGGCGCTCGGCCACGTCACCTGCGGATTAACACCTGCCAAACGCCTAATCATGATTTTTCGATCACCGTATACCGGCCACGCCGACGAAGTATATTCTCTAGGACGGCACCTTTAACGCCGTCGTGTTAATATAAGTTTTGAGAGATTAAAAACAAAGTACATCATTTCAGAAGCATTAGGATCTCAACATATCAGCTAACCTAACAGCAGTTCAAAAAAACGTGAAACCTTCTTGGTGCAGTCTCATTTCTGAATTTTGAGTGCATGCCTTCTTGATACCTGAAAGGAGTCAGAGATAGAAAGATAGTGATGGCGCACTGGAGTTTCTGTCGCAGTGTAAAATATGAGGCGATTTATCATTAAACAGTGCACCATGAATTTATATACACTAAAACACTATATCATCATCGTCGTTGTCGCCAAGATAATCAGCCTAACGTCTAGGGCAAGAGAAAGGCTTCCCACATATTACAAATGCTGTTTTAATCAGCCAACGAAAATGATTAGATCGCCATGCTTAGTCCCATAGGAAACTCTTCAGTGGCCCCAGCACTTTTCTCGCTGGAAACAAGAAACGCCATACAGCGCCTCCTTAAACGCCACCAACGCGCGACCAGAACTCTCTAACCCCAGGTCACCCGAATGAATCAGGGGGCAATGCGGCGGCACACGCCGCGGCTGCCTTGGCAGATGGGACGTCCACATTTACTTCCCCACCCCCCTTGATTAATCCTTACTCGACCTTGGACGGGCAACTCACCCCTTCTCTTGCCCTTATGCAGTATACTCGAACCAGACTTCGTAGCCTCAGTCAGCATCGCATGCAGGTGGCCACACCAGACCCACCTTTTACGAGAAAACCCCACCTCACCCGAAGTTAGGAAGTCTTTTTGAATAAGCGCTCATTGCCCATGCGGCTTACACGATACGTATTATAGCCCGCTTGCGTCAGTATACAGAGAAAATGATTACGTGCCCCCACTGTACGACTCTAACTCGCGGCGGCATATCTCATCTACTCTGGGATTGTCCTGCTTTTTCTACTGGACGCTCCGAGATTAAACTCTACCGCCTGAACTACCGTTCCTTTCTAGAAACTGATGCTAACACACAGATGATATTTGCCAAGTATGGCTCGCTTAGTGGCCTGGTTAGAGCAATGCGATTTGAGTGACGACCTAAACATTGAAGATTCTGTCTACTCCCCTTTATCCCCATCCATGGCCATGAGCCTTCCCATTCAATAAAGGACATTCAATCAATCAATCTACGTTTTTACGCTAAAGAATGAATTTTTGCAATAATAAAATAAAAAAAGAAATAAAAGATGTTTTGTCACCATTATGAATACGCTTTCATGCAAACAAAAATGTCAGTATATGTATTTTTTATTGCGAAAGCAATACTACTTTAGGTTTCGAGCCTTCAGCGTAGCGCGGCGGTAGCCACGTACGTCTTACCCACGTGACGCTGTGACGTCACACCCCACGTGACACTAGGGTGAGAGCTGGGCTACCAACTCAAGCGGTCGGTGTAGCGCGGCGGTAGCCATGTCTTACCCACGTGACGCTGTGACGTCACACCCCACGTGACAAAAAAGCGAGAGATGGGATCCCAACTCAAGCGGTTGGCGTGGCGCGGTTGGCAGGAGCTGCCAACTTCCGCCTCTCGTTTCACATGGGACGGTAATGTCAGAATCAGCCTGCTAGGACCCTGGCATACGTTCATACGGCTTGGTTAAAGCGGGGCTTTATGTGTGGGCTGAGGAAGAAGAAAAAGAGAGGAAGAAAAACACTCGGCCACCCGCAGCTAATGCTTTCGCTCAATAGTTGGTTCAGCAGCGTTGAATCCTTGTAATTGTTTTTTTTTTTTTGCGCTCGTTCGAAAGACAGATGTGGAGGGATGAGCTGTGTAGCAATAATATAAATTTATATATATGGGGCGCTTTTCGCAGAAGCTGAGAACTTCGTTTACCAGTGACCTGGTGAGAAAGAAGGAGAACAAAGGAAGAATGCTGAATCAAGTACAAAAAAAAAATCCTATCGTCAAATGTGCAATCGACTGCGGCAGCCTCATTTTCTTCCAAGTTACGAGAGAAGCACCTGAGTCGCAGTTCTGTTCTCCACAGTGCAGATATTACGAACATGCGATTGATGGTATGGGAAGAAAAAGGCAAACTGGTGATATTCTTTATGCTTTGCCACGGGCAGAAGTCGGATGGTCGACAGGACTCAGAGCTATCTAGCACTGTTGTCACTCGGCGAATTCGGTCTCAGAGCCCGGCGAGCTACTGTAAAGTAAAAAAAAAAAAAAAAAAAAAAAAAAAAAGGCAAGTTTGCGGGGGAAAAAAATGCCGAAAAAAAAAAGGAAGAAACATAAAACGCGACTCTTAGTGCATGCCTGGCCAAGAATCTGGGAGCCATTTCTCCTGCTCTTCTTGTTTACTTGTTTAAGAGAGGATTTATTGACATTTCCTAACTTCCAAGACTCATTATACACAGTGCATACGCTAAAATCATTTTATTTTTGGATATATTTAAACGCTAGGATTGCCAAAGGTACCAGATCATCATTGAAGTGAGTAGTAAGTGCGTGCCTGCAAACAAAAAAAATAACTCTGCTAAACCAAAGTAATCAAAGCGAAAGGAGCGGTACGTTTCGCTCGACGCGCCTCTCTTCGTCTCGGCGCGACAGCCTCTCGGCGAGCTACGTCCACTGGATGAACGGATATGACCTGTCGTTTTCGCAACCTCTGAGTCGCAGGCAGTTCACGAGGCGTCTCGCCTGGATCACCCATGACGACTGCTGTCGTTAAATTGTCGAAAGCTGTTGCGGTCGGTTGGCCCCGGCTAAGAGACAGAGGAGACTGCCAGAAAGAGCGAGCGTCACGACTCTAGCGTACCTGCTGTTGAGTGACGTCCTGGTTGTCACGTGAGTAGGCAGAGGCGTGCGCACGGTTACCTCGGTTTCAGCGGCGGTGGCCGAGTGAGTTCATAGCTGCCACGTGGTTTCTCGTTGGTTCAAGGAGAAAAACGTGCACACGGCGAAGAAGCTACGGAGGGCAGTAGTGAAAGCTTTCGCTTTGAAAAGCTATTATAAATAATAACACTCGCGTTGTTACCTGCTGTGTGCTGTGACACCGAAACTAACTGTTTAGGCGACAAAAAGAAGATATTGTTCGTATTCATCGTTAAGAGAAAAGGCAGTCCGGACTATCCGAATACGCTTGCGGCGACGCGATGCATTATGCCATCGGCCCGAAAGAAAGAACAAAGGTTCCTCCGTACAAAGCTCAAAAGCGAAATCTATAGGAGAACAAAAAGGACCTAAGCAAAAAAAGAAAATCAGAAAGCTACATATCTCACAGAAAAAAAAAAAGGACAATTCTTTCCCAACGTGAACGCAGTCCATACGGAACACGTTAATGGACCCATCTTTGGTGAAAAGGAATAGGAAGGCAAAGGAAAGGGAAAGGAAGGAAAAGGAAGGCGCTAAATACAGCGGCCTCGGGCAACGTCACTCTGGCCACCTTGAAGGGGGTAGAGGAATTGCGCGCAATGCAGAACGCAGTCCCAAAGTGCCGCGGGAAAACCGGCGGGATAGGGGTGCGTGTACACAGATATACATACGGCGAACAAAGAAAATATCCGAAGCACTGTGTAAGAGTAAGAGAGCGCAAAATAAACCAGAGCAAAGCGAAAATGAGAATAGAGCGGTTAGATGAAAATAAAAACGCGAGCAGGGCAAGTAGGCATGAGAGGGAGAGAGCACGGAGAGGGGTGATGAGCGCTGCTGCGGGGGAGACGGAATCTCAACGGGTTCCGCCCGATTGAGACGAATGGCATGGGATGGATTCCGGCGAGGTTGTTGAGGAGCCGACTGTCAACGTATTAACGATATGCCTCGCGCAGAGAAAAGAAGGACGAGCGCGGACGCCGATGGCGGCCGGCGTCAACGGGTTTTCTTCCCTCTCCGTCTAGGGTGAGGGAGGAGAATGATTGAGTTCGAACCGAACGGGCCCTCGGGCTACGGCAGCGAGCCTGATGGAAAAGAAAGGGCCAAAGGGAAGTCACGCCAGGGAGGCTGAAGGGAAAACGGGAACGTACAGCGGAGGATGGGACGGACGCGGAATATGCGGCTAGTGTCACTCTAACTGTGGCTGCAGGGCGCACGTACGATGGGAGCATATAGACGCATAGCTGCAGCATTCAACGCTTTGCTCGCGTCGTTCGCTCAGTTTTTTACCCTTTTTACCCTCGAACACAAGTTGAGAATAAACGCAATATGAACCCCCTGGATAGATGCGCGCGAAAAAAAAAAAGGCAAAAGCCGTGACAATAAGAAAGTGGGAAAGGGGAGAACATTCATCTCTGGTTGCATATATAGTCAATTTCTCTACTGATATATTTCCTCAAATTTACTCTCATTCCGTGCTGCTTAGTTTTCTTCGATGCATGCTTTTTTTTTTCCTTCCGCGTTTCACCGATGTCTCTTTTTCTCTCCTTGGCCCGCTCATTCGGCTTTCTTCTTTTGAAAGCAAAGGGGTGTTGAGCGACGACGCAGCTCCTCAGATTTTGTGGCGGTTTCTATGTACTTTAGATTCCGCTGAGGGCATATTTCTCCGTCGACAAAGCCCTCCTTTGATGCTGCCGATCGATGCAGTGGAGGGTAACACAGAGCTGAGCTTTTCTTGCTGCAAAATGGGGAAAAAAGTAGAAAGTTCGTGCCTTTCTTGTCCCCGCCTTGTCACGCTTTCATGACTCCAGATTAACACCCCAAAACACGTTCCTTGCGCACATAGAAAAACTCGCGCCAAGGAATGCGGCTTATTAAAAACGTTCGGTACTTTGTTTATTTCTCGCTGAGTAGCGGCACAGCTGACGCACTATATAACATACAGCGTATGCAATTAGGCTCTCTGTTGTAATGGACTGTCGCTGGTGTATTACAAAGAAGCTGCCCAGCAAGAGTAGGAACAAAGGAGGAAACCCTATGCGCTGCTGAGGCTGTTTTAGACATATTAGAGCGGCAGATGTTGGAATATTGCGCGGTTCCTCCAGTTCTCCGCGTTGTGGTTAGAAGCGGCTCGCAGAAAATATTTTGCATTTGCCCTGCCTCAGCTACAACAAACATTTTAGAATGGACGCTTTTATTTTTAGTACTTGTGCTGTTTATATACCCATTAGCTTTTCTTCTTGACTTTTAAATCGTCTTCGTGGGCACCTGGCTCGTTGCCCTCGTATGTCATAGGCCCTTTTCTACAAAATCTCTCATTTCTGATCACTTATTCTAACCCGACCAGTTCCGTCATTGCGCATATAGATGACAATAATGAATGATGAGAACGAACCCATTTATGGACTGTACTCGGTGTTTGCGGATGTAGGGGCATGCCCTTACATCATAGTAAAGAGGTCATTAGAGTGAATTATAGAAAATGACACGAAGTGTGAAGTGGGCGGGAAATGGGTAGTGTTGCTGTATAAAACGGGAACACAGGGTGTCACCGCTATGCTCCCGTCTTTAGATTCTAAAAACAACAACAACAACAACAACAACAACAACAAAAACAACGAGCCATTATAGACCCAAAAGCATGCATCTCGGGCAGTCTAATGTCTAAAGAAGCAACGTGAAGAAGCAAGTTTCTTGCTAGCACATGCGCCACTCTGAAGGAGCTCATTGTGAAATCCTGAGTTACAGCAAGGAATTTCGTGCTCACAAAACATCCCTGCATTCGGTCTGTTGTATCTCTTACAACTGAAAGCTACAACTGCTTGCTGTGTAGGAGAGCAAGTGTCAAACAGCACTGTTTGTATTAGATCTCAGTGTAGGCAGCCGTGAAGAGCAACCTATATCGGTACAGTGGAGACAGCGTTCGTGGGCACTGGTCCTGGCGTAGCAGCCTATCTGACCAATAATTTACGTTGACCTTACTCCTACAGAAGCCTACAAGTTAAGTCAGAGAGGTGTTGTTGCTCGCTCAAAAATGAGGCGACAACTTAGTGCCTAATGTGTAAAATAACAACGCTGGACAGAGAGCGCATTGCAACGAAGCTACCCCGAACAGAGTGGCAACACACGCAGTCTTGAAAGTTTTTGCTGTACGAGTGTTAATGCTTGCAACCCATCGTTTCGCGGTCTTCCACATGGTCTCTCATTTTCGTCCAACCTTCCTCTCCTGAGGGAAGCGTGCGCCAGAATTTTTCTAAAGATTAATAGAAACATGTGTTCCCTAATCTGGCGCCTGGTGCAGCAGAGAAATGTGACGTTTGCTTAGACCGCCTGCTGCTTGTTTCTTGTCGCTCGTATAGCTAACCGCCATCCCTGTGTCTCTCCTTGCGAGGGTTCGTGGTAGAGTAATTTCGATTAGCCGTCACGCTGGTTTCACAACGCTAACGGGAGTGGACGCAGGAAAGGCTCCGTTTCTCGCTTCGTTCACTCCTGATTCCTGACAGGCTGCACGAAATAATGAAAGAAACGAAAGGAAGATAAAAGGAGAAGGGCAGATGCGTAGAATCGGAAGAGGTGCGCGAGCGTCGCGGAACAGAAGGTGCGGGTGACCGCGTGGTCGGGGCGGGGTGGCAGCGGCGGCGGCGCCTACATATAGAAGACCGCATGCATAGAGATGATACACATCGTTGCCCTGCGAGCGGAAGCGACTTGGCCCGTCGCTGCTGCGACGACACCCTCCTTGCCTGCTGGGCAACTCCGAGTCGGGATACGTCACCTGTCTAACTCCCCAGAGTTGAGTGGCCCATGCCTGCGTTTACTATGGCTACGGAGGAGATGCAAGAAAGAAAGAAAGAAAGAAAGAAAGAAAGAAAGAAAGAAAGAAAGAAAGAAAGAAAGAAAGAAAGAAAGAAAGAAAGAAAGAAAGAAAGAAAGAAAGAAAGAAAGAAAGAAAGAAAGAAACATTAACGCTGCCCTGAAAAAGAAAAAAATGAAATCAAACCAGAGTTGGCCCGGTGGCGCTATAGTAGCTGCATACGAGCCTCCGAGCTGTGGCGTGCATGTCCGTACAGGACTCGGTCTTGCAATCCCTACAGGGCTGGGAAGTCAAAAAAAGAAAAAAAAAATGGCCACGAATTGTATACTACGCCGCTATTACCGTCCCGTGTAATGTGCTACAGGAGTCCGCATTTTGCTTAAAAGGAATACTTATAGGATACAAGCATTTTGCCTTTTATTTCAATTTTTCTTTTTCTAAATAAAAGGCAAATAATGCAGGATTCGGTATGTTGAAAGAAGATGGCGAAAAATAATAAAATATTTGACCTGTGGCCAATCTGTGGACCTAAATTAGTATGTTTCGTTATGGTATTCCCTCATCTTAATCGCTGCGACAATCCGGCTTTGTATATCATAAAACTTATACGACCAGCCGTGTGAGATAAGCCGAACTCTAATGCCGAATCGATGACAGCAGTTGAAATATGCTGCCATGGTAGCAGCTGTTTTATTCCTTGTGGCAGCTGCAACGACTATGCATAATTGCAAGCACGGGTTCCCGCACATTGGTTGCGTACACGAAGGGGTGTTCAGTCGCCGCTATTCAACCATATTGCACCGCGTCCTCAACGGGTTCAACCGCATCACTCTGCCGTACATAACACCACCGAGTAAGGAGAAAAATGAAAACAATAAAGTACTTTCGTAGCCGCGCTTCAGATTTCTGATAATACTAGCGAGCTCATGTTATGAAGAAATGTCCGTCTCAGCAGTGCTACCCAAGAAAAAGAGTTCGGCCTCCTTACACGAGACTTATTCTTGCAATAGGCGACGTTTCTTTTAACCGGCATAGAGGCGATTTGCTGCTGAGTGCGCCAAAGAAGGCAGGCGGTACTTACACCCTCTTCTTTCTTTTTCCCTTTCCTTGCGCCTTTCCCGAAACAATAGAAACGCACCGCGCAGGCACCCAGACGTGCCGCCGCATGATTGTGTTTCTGCGGCTGGAGAGGTTGACAGCTGCCGCGGCGCGGCCTGGGCTCGTGACGTCACGGACAGCTCGGGTCTTCCATAAATCCGAAATGAGGCTGTTATTACGGGAACGTCAATCAAACCAAAGAACACAACGTGCGGCCGTGGGGATCCGATGCGACAGAAAAGGGCGCCCGTGCACGCACAACATGCTTGATTACATGTCTCCCGCACTGTGCGGCAGTTCTTTTTGCGCATTATCTGGGCAGTTCCTTTCGCGTTTCTACTTCCTATATTCCCTCCCTTCATTTTTACGCTAGATCCACAGCGAGGCGATGTATGGTGACATTTCTGCTCCCGGGGCGGCGATGTTAGGCAGCCAGTTCACGTTAATACTCCCGTACTTTACTCATCGGCATCACATATAATGCCTCAAGCTCGCGCGGCAAATAAAAATTTCCATCCGAGAAGACAGTTTCTTCCACTGCGCACATCGTTTCTATAAATATGTTTTGATTATATGTTGATATTCTTTTCCAGAAATCCCGCTTTACTTTATTGCCCTACACAACCGCTGTTCGTCGCAGAAAGCCTGGGGACAATAAAAAACGCACACAAAAATATGGCTGGTAGCATTTTCTGGAACAAAGAAAAATGTAGGAAAGTACCGATGAGCCCATGGAAGGATAAGTCATGCTGCTGAAGGACCGATCATGCACCGAAAATATGTAATGAGGGAGTGATGTGAGGGAAAGATGCGTATGACGTTAGCTGTAAAAATTATTATTTTTTTTTTCGTGCATCTTCTTTCGAGTTTGCGCATGGTCACCTTTTCTGTTGTCGAACTTCATCAGTGTCCTCCGGTAAAATGTCACCTAAATAGGTTCTAATTTCGCAGCGGATATTTTATTTTGGCTACGTTTCCTGTTGGTTCTGCAGTTTTTCTGATCCTACTTTAGGGTCGTAATTACTTGGGAAATTTAAAGCCGCAGCCGACCCAGGACAGAGAGAGGCGACGACACAGTGCGGTTTACACTGAAAGAACATATAAATATTTGAGTTCACAGTCAAAAGAAAGAAAGAAAGAAAGAAAGAAAGAAAGAAAGAAAGAAAGAAAGAAAGAAAGAAAGAAAAAAAGAAAGAAAGAAAGAAAGAAAGAAAGAAAGAAAGAAAGAAAGAAAGAAAGAAAGAAAGAAAGAAAGAAAGAAAGAAAGAAAGAAAGGAAGGTATGAATAAGAAGGTATGAATATATAATATTAAGAAAGAATAAAAGGTATGAGTATATAAGAAGGTATGAATAAGAATAAGAAAAACCAACGACTCCTTCCGAATGAAGGAATGAAGAAAGGAACAAATAAATAAATAAACAAGTAAATAAATAAATGAATGAATAAATAAGTAAGTAAATAAATAAATATAAATGCTGCAGAGTATACAGATAGAAGTTGCCTTGTATACACAAACTATATAACATCAGTCCATTATCGCCTTCTTTGAAAGCGTAGTCATAGTTCTCTTATTCCGCCGGGATGGCGCAGTGGTTACGGCGCTCGACTACTGCGCCCAAGGACGCGAGATCGAATCCCGGCCTCGGTGGCCGCTTTTCGGTGGAGGCGAAAAGCAAGGCGCCCGTGTGCTGTGCGATGTCAGTGCACGTTAAAGAACCCCAGGTGGTCGAAATTTTCGGAGTCCTCCACAACGGCGTCTCTCATAGCCTGAGTAGCTTTGGGACGTTAAACCCCACAAAATCAAACCAAACCAATCATTTTAACGAACTTGATCTCTTAGCTCCGCAAGCTAATGGTGATTTTAATGCAATCGACATCACACTTATATTAGTCTAAGAAGCCTAGACGGCCGGATAACGGGCGGTATAGCTTACCCGAAATCTCTTAACTGGGGGATTCGCCAGCAAATTTAGACGTTGCTGTCAGTGATTTCTTGTCACCGTATACATATATGGAGTGCTATATCAGACGGATAGTTTAAGGTCAACGAGCTTAAAGAGCAACAAAACGTAATTGAGGTGGTTTTCTGGTGACAGCAATGCAGAAAGCAGAAGAACA
Source organism: Amblyomma maculatum (assembly GCF_055883805.1). Taxonomy (NCBI): domain Eukaryota; kingdom Metazoa; phylum Arthropoda; class Arachnida; order Ixodida; family Ixodidae; genus Amblyomma; species Amblyomma maculatum. The sequence goes on along the minus strand of NC_139345.1, from coordinate 54,195,745 downwards.
GGACGTTTGAGAAATGTACGTGTAAAGCCTGAGACAGTGTAATTATTTTCAGACACGCAGTCGACCATTATGAAACATTGACCTGCCAGGACTATAGATGGGTCTACGTGAATAGGCGGCACGGTTTGTATCTAGTACCACAGAGGACGCTCGGCAAACGGGCATATTTGATGACAATTCACCAGCATGAAGCTCAGAAACTTGCTTATCACTATTCTCGATTGATTGATTGATTGATTAAATGAATAAATTAATGAATGAATGAATGAATGACAGGCGAGTTTTGAGGATATGAGGCACCTCGTAGTAAAGTACACCCATACTAATTTCGATTACCTTGTTCCTTTAGCACCCTAACAAAATATTCTTGGAAACCTTAGTTTTTCCCACCAATTTAATATTTTGTGCACGCCGTTGAACCACGTACCTGCGAGCGTTTTTCCATGCTCGCTATTTCTACAATATAGCTCTGAGAACCGTTCTTAAGTCACACGAGAGCGAAAAATCAGAAAGAAAAGGTTCAGTGACAGGCTTGTATAAAAGCACTAGTGCAAAATTCCAATGGTGCACAATTCCAGATATGCGTGGAAAACGTGTGAATACCTGGAAAAAAGAAGATAATGGAATGGTCACACACCTGATACAGAAATTTTACGAAAACAATTCGATTTACTGCCGATGATTACTTCATGCTATCACGCTAGTAGGCGCTTTTCCTCAAAGCCGAGGCTTAAAATACGTAGCAGAAGTTGTCTGTAAAAGGTGCCGAAAGGTGGGCAACCCTATGGTGTTGTCCACCCCCCAACTGAGTTGCCTGAGGAGATGGATGGAGGGTGGTGCTTCTGGAGAGGAGCTGGCTTTCCCATCGCGTCTTAGCATTATACTTGGATTCGGCTGGATTGGCTCTTTCATTCCGCTACTGCGTCGGCTTCCAGTGGCGGGGGCTCAGTCATAGAGTTTCTTACTCTTACCTAGAGGGAAAGCTGTGCTGCCGTCTATGGGCGTTTACATGGAGTTTCCAGACGGCCAGTTCAGCCACCATGGGCGCTCAAAGCATCATGGGCCGGTGAGCTACCGAGTGCAGAACTACAACTTTTGGCCAAAACTAATGCAAAGGTAAACGTTGTTCTACCATAAATAATGCCCTAAGATTGAATATTGTGACTATAAATTACAAAAAGAGAGAGAAACAGAATGCCAGTGTGAGATTTATCCAATATAAGCGATGGCCCTTTCTCCTATTGGCTTAGTTTTGAGCAGCACAAATACCAACATTTCGCACTTAATAGGCAAACTTTGAAATAAAAAAATGGTATGAAAATATTTTTCGTTGTACCATCACTTAAGAAAGTTTTTAGTGGCATTTCGGGAAACAGAAACCATTTATTGGCGACGTGTGCTTTTGCGCCTTCGCTACTATGGCTTTCGCAGTCTATATACGCGCCTTCAAATGATGATGATGACGAAAAAGAAACATCGCAGTAACGCCACTCCACGTACCCGAGAAAAACCGACTGTCCCGCAACAAGTAGCACACCGGCCCATGATTCTTAGCGCGCCCATGGTGGCTGAAGTGCAGCGCCCTCAGCTTTCCCTCTAGTTAGTGTAAGGAACTCTATGGGCTCAGTGGATGGTCCACTGGAGGTAGGGATTAAAGGGGGGGGGGGGGGGGGGGGGGGGGAGATTAGGCATATCAGTGTGTGGGTGGGTAACACTCGCGTTTTTTGGGGCGGCAGGAATGCGAGGAAGTGACTGGTAAGTGGCGGCTCCTCACTTAGGCTGCAAGTTGCGCTTCAAAAGGCCACAGATTTCGGTTAGCTGTAGTAGCATGCACTGTTTCCCAACAATAAAAATATATTCGCAGCTATGCCGGCGCCAAAGTGTTGCTGCAGCTAGTTGCTGGGCTACATCCTCCTTACTGTTATCGGCGTTCTGTAAGGTAAACACACTCATGAACTGCGGCTTGCGTGGCTGAAACGCAGAAGAAGCTCAAAGACTGCCACAGGGCGATTTTTAGCAAAGAGGAAAGACCTCACGAGTCTCGTAAAACGCAGGCCGCCCTAACGTGGCATGGATGCTATCATTGTTGCGCCCGTAACTCGATGTCAGAGCCGATGAACAATAGCGTCAATAAACTAATCCTCAAACACCCTGACACAGGCGACGGCGATGACGACACGAGCGTGCTTCAAAAGGCAGCAAAGTTGTTTGCCGCTGCAACGAGCACGCGGGAAGTGCTTATACGCGCATGCCGCACTCACAAAAGCCGCGGCGCGCACACTTCAGAGATTAATACGTCCAGTCACCACCAGCTGCCGCTTTGGCTTCGCCGGGAGAGCCTCTCGCGGCGGACGCGTCCGAACAAGAGCGTGCGTGGCGAGCATCGCGCCGCAGTCTGGAGTCCCCTCGACACGCGACTGAACGCCCCCCCCCCCCCCCCCCCCCCCCCTTGCCGCTCGTCCGGAACAGCATCAACACAACACTACCCAGAGCCCAAGAACAAAAACGGTCTCTAGTCTTGGCTTCAGCTCTGAAACAAAAGGAGTTCGTTCTTCGGAACTCCGGGGGACTGAGCCCTGGACGTCAACAGCCAAAGGGGAGGGGAAGTTCGAGCGGTTGAACTGCGGTCTGAACTCGCCGACGCTTCTGCTGCTTCGTTCGTCTCTTGCGCTTTGCGCTGTTGTACCGGCGCTCTTTCTGAGTTGCGTGTGTGCGAGGCGGCTGTTATTGTTGTCCTGAAGCGGGCGGAGTTCGGCCCCCCTCTGCGGCTTTAACGCTCACATTGCAAGTAGCGCGAGCTGTTTGTTGCATTCGCCGGGCCTGTTCTCTTTTGTTGACATCGCTTTCGCAACAATGGCAATTCTCGGTAGCGACTTTCGAAAGCACGTGCCAGCGTGTGCCCGCGCTCAAGCGACTGCCGGCGTGACACACTGCCGCACTTTGCCTCTTGAATGGAGGCGGGGCAAGACTCGTCTTCGTTTTTCCCTTTGTTGCACGCTTTATTTTCGCGAAGGCAGTCCTAGGAGGGGACCCTCGTTCTGGATCGGGTGACAAAGGGTTGCTTCGAAAGTCAAGGTGGAGTAGAAGGTTTACTTGCCGGAAATCTTTGTTGCGTCTCAGCGCTGTGTATGGAGCGACGGTACTTAATTCACGGTCGAAACATAAGGAAATTCACTTCTATTGTGCGCATGAGCATGTCGGTAGGGAACAAAGGAAAAAAAGGAACCAGGGGCTGCCTCTAACCTGTCAAGGAGTGGCTCTTCTGACTATTTGTACATTTTACACGAGGCTCCCTTTTGTACCACTTGCAAAGTTAATATCTAAACAACTCTGTGCTAAATCAGAGATTGCTGTAGCTAAATATAGCTGGACGGTTGCTGCACCTGGTTGCGTTGAAAATATTGTGAAGGAAACACTGCCGCTTATGTATCGACGAGAAAATACTGTTAGCACGAAAAATTGTGTGCAAAAATAGTTGACAATCGGAGCCTAAATTCCGACTGTCGAAATAAAATAAAAGAGCAGCAAAGACGAAAAGAGAGAGGGAATAGAAAGGTAGGGAGGTTAACTATAGGTGATGTCCAGTAGGCTACTCTACACATGGGGAGGGGAACAAAGGGAGAAACAGGAAAGAAAGAACGCCAAAGTAAGAAGTCTGTCACATGTCCAGAGATCATTAGTAAAAAAAAAAAAAAAAGGGTAGAGAGCGTACATTTAAAGTCTAGAACTCAACCCTAGCCGTTTAAGAACTTAAGGAGTGCTTCTGCTTCTTTTTCTGATGAAGGGGCCAAGGGCCCAGAATATTAGCTTGTGTAAGGGGGCGAGAGTGCGATCAGCGGAGTGTAGCAGCCAGGAAGGCACGCTCAGCCTCAAACTGAGGGCAGTCACAATGTATGTGCGTAATCGTTTCAACACATCCGCACTGATCACAAGTTGGAAAGTCTGCCATTGCGATGAGAAGGGAATTTAGACGTTTGTAAATGCCACTCCTAGCTACAGGCGATACAACATTGTAGCGTCACAGCGGGGGAGGCCAAATGGGATCTGCAGTTGAACTAATTGGTCAAATAAGAGATTATCTATCAAAAATGCGAGCTCACACAGCTCCTTCATAACAGCTGGCCACAGCTGGTCATGATGTGGCTACCAAGGTTTTTTTTTTTATATCCGATTGTCGCCTAGCTAATTGCCGACAATCGAATTATTCGATCTAGATTTCAGCAGTTTCGTTACCTTTATGGTAATTTGCAATGTAGCAATTTTTGTAATCGGTAATTTAACAACGCTATGAATTACTTTGGGTAGCAATTTCCCAGTACAAATAAATAAAGTATTCTTAAGTGGTATCCATTAAAAACTATAGAGTAACTTAAGCTTCGCTTTATAAGTGTGATGCGATGGCGGCCTGTGGCCCTCTTTAGCTACCCACATACTCATTAACATGCAGTCGTAAGGTGCCACTTTACGTGAAATACTACATGGACATACACAAAAGATGTTTCAAAGAGTAAATTGAATAAATGATACAAAAAAAGCGGTGCAGCGCCGCTGGATGAAATAACATTTAGTTTTTCGTCACATAGCGTTCCTTGGAGTATCTTTATATTTCTCGTAAATAGTAAATTACCTAAGATGAATTATTCAAAATGTTTATTATTCCGTTTAGGAACAAGTGCGTTTTATCAAGTTCAGAGAGGGCTCAGAAACAACTTATCTAGATTTTTTCTGCCATCGCACCTCCTACGTGGTCCGTTTTTTTTTTCCCCGGCATTTAAGGAACGCCCGCGAAATACGAAAAAAAAAAAAAAAAAGTCACATGATTATGTTCACTCGGTCGCATGTCGTAGCGCTCCCAACAGCCTTTTGAACGTACGAAACGTGCGCGCTGACCGTGCCCAAGTGAGCGGTAGCCGCTCATCATTTCAATAAGCTGGACAAGGATATAATTAAAAAGAAAAAAAAGAACCCTGCCTTGAATACTTGAATAACGCAGCGTCAATGCTTTTACTTCGTTTCTGTTTTTTTTTTTTTTTTTTTTGCTTTGTCAGTAGGCTGGATCAATACAAGCTCGGTATGAGTCGTCTGTAGGGGGCCTGACCATCACTTATCGCCGATCAAGGCCTGCACTTTCCATGTCCCCGGGGAAGGTACTATACTAAGACTATACTAAGAGCTGCGTCAGCCGTTCACTTCGAGACAGTCAGAAAGCATGCTTCGTTGATTCAAAACGTGTTTGGCAGTGCTATAATACAGTTGCGCAAAAACGCAGTCACGTGGTATTATTATTATTATTTTTGTTTCATATTTCGCAGAGTTTCGTTGTATACCGGAAGGACGTTGAGAAAAAATCTGCGCCGGTAGTTTCTGAATTATGTCTACACTTTAATTAAACAAATCTCGCTCTAAATATAGTGATAAAAATTGTTCATAAGTCATAATAATAAATTAATTAGGCATAATATAAAAAAATGCGTGGGGGAGCGCTACATGACTGCAAAGATATGCCGTATCTTTTTTTTTTCTTTTTAGTCCAGCTTCGGCTCATAGCTTTTTCCTTTTTTTTGAATGATTGCCTAAATTTACGTGAATCACCATGTATAAACCGCCGCTTGTTTTTAAGCCGTACAACCGGTCCTTGCTTGGCCTGAGTGGTATTGTGTCTTGCTCACCAACCGAAGAGTCGTGCATCACAGTCAGATCACGCGTTATCACAAAACTGGTAATGAAAACTGATCAAATTCCGTGCGATTTAAGGAAAGTAAATAACAATGTAACTACATTAGTTTTCATAACTCATGTTAAACCTGGAAAGCACATAAAAAACAACGGACAACAGCGCTCGTGTGTCTGTCCCTTGCTGTTGTCCGTTGTTTTTTATGCGCTTTCCAGGTTTAACATGTCTAACCAACTCGCCCAAACGCTGCCTTTATTCATAACTCATTCTGTCACGTTCCACCACCACACCTCACCATTTTTCTCCTGGCTCTATACCTCAGGAAGTTACGCCGATTAGTTTTATTTATTTGATTTTGCTGTTCTATCATCACCATCTCAAAAATCCGCTGAATGGGTCGTTTTGTGCAGTGTAGGTTTGCGCACTCGTCGTGTGTGCCATTAAGATGTTCAGGAATTTTTTTTTTTTTTCATTAAAGCCAAAAGATTCCGCTTAACGCATCCTTGTACAACTTTATCGTACACCGTTCTTGGTCAAGAACACCAAATAGTTTCAGTTTATTTCCGCATGATAAGTCGTGTTTACTCTTTTTGATTCCAGCTTGATCCGTTGTGCTGTTGCAAGATGTATTAAGTACTCGTTCGTCTAGGTGTTACAAGTAATTAATTTGGACAGCGTTGAAAAATGGCAGGTATGTTTTCCGCTCTCTCAATTCTGGTTTCAATTTGTAGCTCAATAGTGATATTATCGACATGAAAACTAAGATGAATTCGCCACCATAAATCTGAATTCATCACGCAAAAATATTAAGACGCGCATTAACTCGTGCAGGCTTTCTCCACTTATTATTATTAAAAAAAAAAGAAACATGTGATGTAATTTGCGGTTTTCGGTAAGTGAAAGAAAATTATGTGTCCCTTGGACATGATGAAACTATCATCACGGCTTAGATGAACTTATACATGCGAAGAGAAACAGGGCGAGGAGGCAAATTAAATAAAACAAATACTTCGTGGCTCTATACCACAAAGATCCTTGGCGCAGTGCAAACGAAAAAAAGAAAAAAGAAAACAATAACAAACTGAACGTATATGCCTCATCGCTAGGAAAAACAGTCCGAACGAAGCAAAGGGACAGGTAAACATAATGAAAAACATAAACTGACCAGTTTTATGAGAAGCCAAACCTACAACATTTGCTCTCTTAACTGGTCGGTCTCCAGTATATATTTTTTTTTTTTTTAAGTAGCTCTCCTGAAATTTCAATGTCGGCCGCTATGTAAATCACACCCAAAGTGTTGCGGGAACGTGAACACAAATATAGAGTGCCGACGACGCTCCAGTGAAAGTCATTTGCTCTGACTATACCTCTGGAGCTACTGTAGCTGGTGCTACCATTGCTGCGCGAACGTTTCGTGCCCCATTTATTTCTGAAGCGAGCCCCGCGAAATTTCATCACAGAAGACCAATCCAAAGATAAGAAATGAGTTTCACCTTGCTAAAACAGCCATAACCGCGCCGACCGTGCACTTTGGAGGCACAGATTGTTGGTTGGTAGCACAACTTTTATTTACATCGGAAATGGGCGCCCTCTTTCCCGCCCTCAGCACGCGTGCTCGGGAAGACGGGGAGTCGTGCGCCCGCGGATTAGAGGATGGCAGGTAGCCCTTGGCTTGTGGCGGCCTCTTCCGCCAGATGGACGGTGCGATGCTGGATCCCAGTGTCCGCGCTTCGCAGCAGCCAAAACGAAACGTTCTCATCCCTCAATATGTAATCGCCATATCAGAAATAAACGTTTTTCACTCACACTTCCAGTTATTCAGCCGTGCGATTGCAGTTATGCGTCCAAAAGGTATGTGATGATAATCCTCGGGAGCATACAAACGATGCATAACGCTGTGAATGGAAGCGTGAAAACAAAAACAAAACGCACCAATGACTGCAAGCGAATACTGTGCCAACGAAATGTGAGATACGGGAAAGTTGCGGAAGCGTCTCTCGTGTATGACATCCCATATAGCGCCGCCACAGCCGCTACATGTATGCGTGTTGTTGAGTGTTGCGACTCGAAGCTTATTAGTTCAATGTACACGACGTTCCAACTATTTTTGTTTCTTGTTTCTATTTCACGAAGTTAAGGGATGAGGCTCGCAAGGAGTAATGGCGCGTAAACACGGTAACCAAATCGAACGAAACCTCTAAGCACGCGCCTCACCGTGAGAACTGCTCGAGGGCTACATCAGCATCGCCTAGTATATCATTACCTAAAGGCAGGCCATACACGTGCGGAAGGCAGCCGCGAATATTCTAATTCGCGGCCAGGCGAAACCGGTCAAACGCGCGGAGTAAACCTGGAGGAATAAGAACAGCAAGCAACATCCACAACTACGGGCTCACCGAAGAGCTCGCACGCACAGCATATATACGAGCGGAATCCGTTGAAAGGCGGCGCAATCATCGCGACTATAGCGCCCTCTGGAATCCGCCACTCCGCGGTGGTCCCCGCCATCTCTCCGCCGAGCTTAATGTGGCGTCCAGCCGCAAAAAAGGAAAGGCCGAAACCGGAGGCGCGAAGAGCAAGCGGTTGATGCTCTTATCAGCTGGGAGCACGCCGCAGACCCCCAACGACCCATCGGGCTCTCTTTCGGCCTGCGCTCGCCGCTTGAAGCGTAATAGTTTTAATAGTTGGGGTCCGCTCCCCCCCCCCCCCCCCCCCCCTTCTCATCAAAGCTTGGACGGGCGTTCTTTATTATGCATCGGGAGCGGAGGAGAATGATGAGTCGTTCCCTCCTGCCTCCCCGTAGGCACGTGGTCGTGTGGGACCTCGATCCTAGTCGCCTTCCATCTTTTTGGCGTCGTGCAGCCTGGAGGGGAAGCTCGGCTTACTCTCGTGCATTCATTTCTCTCGCTGGAGGGAGCCTGAGAGACATGCATCCTCTGCGGTGCACGCGGACAGAGATATACGCTCGTGAAAACGACGCTGGGACCGACTTACTGTGTGTACTTCGTGACGCACGAATGCACCGGAGGACGATTTACCACAGTGAAGTTTGCAGCTTTCAGGGTTTAACTCACTTCGATGAACGGGCACACTGAAGGTTACAAGCTTCTTCCTTCCTATCACCTGAAAACATGTTGAGACAAGTCAAGCGACATGATAGCTGTTTTCTTCAGACACCTTTAAATTTTGCGGTGACAGCAGCGGTTGCTAATAAATTAGAGAATAAAATAATATGGTAAGCCACAAAACTGATGTTATTGGTTAACATTTAGCAGTGATGAAAGTCGCATCCACATCCTCAGCCGGACAATACCAAAGTAGGTCGCTTTTCAGTCACCACGCACTTGCCAGTTAAAGGCCAGTTTTGCATATACATTTCTTATACATTTGCTCCAATATATTACTATAAACCACCGCTAAACAGAAATGCAAAAGATTACAGTTGCTTCCTTGCGACAAAAATGTGGGCTCGGTCGGTCGACTGCCACTCGATTCTACGTCGCTCGGACGTTTGACGACTGTCGGCAGCAAGTAATCCATCGATTCCACGAAGGGTCAAGACAGGGCAGCGCTGGTGCTCTTTCGCCATCGCATAGTTACCAACTCTCGTTTCCCTTTTTCCCAAAGTGTTTTTGGGGGAAGATGGTTCCAGCCGCCTTTACTTGTCGCTCTCTTCCCCTCCCACCCTAAGCCACGAGGGAGCTTGACGGCAGCTCATGAGCTAGGTACAAGCGATGCGGCGAGGGTCAGCCAAAGTCACAGCGACATCCATCTTCTTTGGGACGCAGCACCGCGCATCGGACGGATGCTCCGCAGCCAAGCGGCTAAAAAAATAAA